>NW_024412413.1:26902085-26917085 GCF_014898765.1 Herpailurus yagouaroundi | reverse complement strand
AAGTAAAATGTTATACACACACATACTCTCTCTTTCTGGGCATACAGAGCTAATTTCTGCCTCTCCCCTCCTTTTCTTTCCTCCTTTCACTCAAACATTGGGGTCTCTGCTACCACAGGAGCTGTTGTAGAGAAAAGTTAGGTCAAACAAAACTGCATTGTTTCAAAACAGAACAAACTATGAAAATAGTGCTAATGGATTTTTTTTTTCTTAAGTTAAGGCCATTTTCCAAAATAAGCGCTATGGTGTTCTAGACTGCTTAATTTTTTTTTACTTAGTTTTCTTACTCTGCCTAAATTTCCAGTAATTAGAACTTTTGATAAAAACTTTCATTTGAGAATAGAAATACTTCTGAGACTCTTAAGATGTTAATAGCTATATACAAGTAATTGTAAATTGTAAAAGAAATAAAATTGTAAATTTTTTCTCCTTACACATAGCTAGGGGTAGAAGGTCCTAGAGAAAGAATTCATGGGTGACTATCATGGTAAATACTGGTGAGTATTATGGTAAAGGACCTAGGACAAAATAAGGGTACTTGGGGGCTTGGAGAGCACGTAGTTCGGAAGTGGGGGAGGCTTGCAGAAAGATGTGATAGGATGTTGAAGACCCTCCATCTGCTTTCTGCTGTGCTCCAAGGCTGGTCCAGTATTCATGAAGGGAATGATACTAGGACTCTTAGTGAGTAGTTTGGTTATACTGTGGGTGAAATCGGTTTGGTAATAAAACCTGACACTATTTATGCTATTATGTCTATCGCTTATATAGATTTCAAGTTAGGTTTTACTGATTTTCAGTGTCCTCTCGTGGAACGCTGGTGTCGTAAACTATAATACTGGTACCACTTGTGGTAGCAGGTGTAGTAGCAAAATATGTATGTTAAAATGCAGAACTTAGTGTGTGCTTGGTACTGTTCCAGTTATGGACATCCCACTCATTTAAAGATACAAGTTGTCACTGTCATTACAAGTTACACTGTTTGAGTACTCTGTGTCGTACTGTTATTCCCATTTTTCAGATAATGAAACTAAGGAACAGAAAAGTTATGTGACTTAACTTGCCAAGGTCACACAGCTACTAAGTAGCAAAGCCTTGATTTGAACCTAGAGTCTGTTGAGTTCTAGTTTGTGATCTTAACTGCTATACATCTTAACAGGATTAAGGTTTTCCACAACTGAAATAAAGTGATCAAGTCGCCCTCGATCCACAGAGGTTAAGAGTATATAGAATTTTCTGTTTTAAGTTCTGTGTCTCAAATATTTGTAGCCAGTACTGGAGATAACCAATGAATGAACAAGTGGCAAATTAATATCAATGATATAAATATGCATCCCTATATACTGAGGGTTTACCCAAACAACCCACAATACACTAAATTGTTGCTGATGGAGCTAAGTAATTTGTAGCCAAAAAGCAAGAATAGAAGAATTGCAAACAGTAAGCAGCTCAAGACATGCATGGGTGATTAGGGTGAAATTCCTTCAATTTATAGAAATTCCAATCATACATATATATTCTGCAACAGTACTAGGCATTGTGTGGCAATCAGACTTCTTAGCATAATTTTGAATGAGAGTCATCTGCAAATTCTAGGAATGTCCTAATTTTAGTAATCCTAGACAACTTACTTACTAAGTTATACTACTTATTCATGCACAAAACGAAAACCAAAAATAGAAAAAGCAAACAAAAGACCATGATCTTGGACTTCCTTTTCCACCATTAGAACCGATGGAATGGCTTAGGTCTTCCCATCAGTTTGCTGTTCACCTGCAAGCCCGTCATGGCCGCATGGTTGGCTGTGGGCCATAGTTTGAGAATTCTTGCTTTAAAGGAAAAATACAGTTCATACCTTTTATTGAAGTCAGTCTGTTAAAGCAGTAGAGCTGGAATTTTCTCCATGAAACAATTGTTTAATGGGGTTTTCTGTGTTTCAGAACAGTCTTCCTCACTTAAACCCAAAACAACCTTTCCTTGAAATAACGTCTGGGGTTTGCTTCAAAATAACCCTGTGGGTGGAGAGTGGGGAATGAGTGGGGGACTAGGTGAAAGAAGTGTGATGAGGAGTTGAGATTGTGACACTAGGGCTTCATTCTACTCTCTGCTCTGTATCTTTGACAATAAAGTTAACAACAACAGCAACAGCAAAACACCTTCCCTGACCCCTGGCCTACCTACTTCGTTTCTCTGTCTCTCCTTCATTACAGAGCTTCTAGAAAGAACCCTCTGTGTCTCTGCTTCTGTTTCCTCATACTGTGCTCAGGCCACCTCATGAGGCTTCCAGCCCCCTGGCTGTACCTCTGTCAAGGGCACTGCTGACCTCCATCTTGTCATATGTGATGATTTATGACAGTCAGTGCCTTTTTCTCATGTTACTTGACTTTTAGCAACATTTGATATTATAGGTCACTTTTTTTATGGAATATTTTCTTTTCTTGGCTGATGTCAACCCACATTTTCTTGTTATTTTCTATACCTCACTGATGTTCCTCCTCCTCCTGACCTCTATTAGGAAGCTTCTAATGCCCAGTCTTTGGACTTCTTTTTCTCCTTTTCTGGATAATTTCAGTGGGTTCTATTGCTTTATGTATCTTCTGTTTGCCAGCTGACGTCTTTAACCCTGACTTCCAGACTGGAATGTCTGAGAGGCAGTTTGAATTTAATGCACCCAAATTACAACTCTTACTCTCACTCCGCTTGCTCTGTGAGGCCGGCCCGTCCTCGTTAGCCCCGTCTCAACAAGGAACCCCATTATATACACCTAACTGAGCCTCAAACCTGAGCATCATCCTTGCTTGCTTTTTTCCTCTCATCTCCCACATCCAGGCTATCAGTATCACCTGCTGAAAGACCTCCGCATGTACCCACATCCATCTATCTATTTCTCTCATCTCTTAAACTACCACTCCGGTCCAAACCTCTGACATCTGCCTCTGGACTTCCAGATTGCCTCCTGACCTGCTGTTCTGCTTCTGTGCTCGCCCCTGCCATCAACCACAGGTAGCAGCCAGAGCAGTCTTTTAAAACATAAATGTCACTCCCCTGATTAAAATCCTCCATTGGCTTCCCATTGCTCTTAGAAGAAAATACAAACTCCCTCATGATGTGGCTCCTGCCTATACCTGTCCCTTATCTCCCACCCCTCTCCCATGGCTCACTACTGCAGTCACACTGGCCCCTGTTTTATTCTTCAGATACACCATGTGGGTGACCAACCTCAAGGTCTTTGCAGTTCTCTTCTCTCTTGCTGGTATGTAGATCACTTTAGAAGGCTGGCTTCCTTTCATGAGTTAGGTCTCAGGTCAGTAAGCTGAGAGAGACTTTTCCCTAACTACCCCATCCAGAGTGCCCACGTGATCCCAGGTTATACTCCTGCCGACAGCTTGTTTTCTTTTAATTTATACAAAAGCATGTGTGTGCTTGTGTGTTTGTGTATTTATTGTTTGCTCCTAGCCTGTAAACTCCAGAAAAGCAGATTCCCTGTCTGTCTTATGTGTGCTGTCTCCCCAATACCTAGAATAATATCTTGGACATACAGGAGGTTAGTACTTCTTGCGCGAAGGAACAAAAGACTTGTGTTTCTGATTCAGGATCAAAGAGCTCCGCTCCCAAGGACCAATCTGTGCAGTCTTACCCCATACTTCTTCCCCATCCTCTGTCCCCTGCTCACTTGGACTCTGTTCTTGCGTACTAGGTAAAAACCTCGTTCGACATTTTCAAACAGGTTCAGGACATATTGTGCTTTGGTTTCTTTGTCATTTCCAGCTGTCAGATTCTGTCGGGGGCCCCATCCACACGGGGCTTGTCTAGTTTCCCGGTTTCTCTGAAAGACAGTAATACTTCATAGTTGCTCGCCATGTCTTCTTCTCCAGTAGTATTTGAGCTTCAGACCATTCATCTGCAGAGCTAAGTCTGAGCAAAGAGCAACAGAGATTCACCAGCTCCATTTGCTCTTTGATCTAAGACACCCTTGTTTCTTATCTTTCTTTGTCTTTAGTTGTCAATTTGCTGCTTGCTTTCTTTCCCCTTTATTTTTCTTTTCATGTAGCACACAGCTCATAAATTTCTAGTTTAGTGAGATCAACTGCTGGAAAGGTCCTTCCCCAGTTTTATTTGTATAACTAAAAACTATGCTCAAGTCTTAATTTTAATATGATAATTGAACAGCCTTGTATAAAATAACTGGGGAAGTGCGTCGTTACCAGTTTGACTATTAGACTGGGACAGGCCAGGGCTGACCCAGGGATCTGAACAAATTTTAGTCTGCTCTGAGGAGGACATAAGGAAATTTCTGACAAGAGTGAAATCCGTGGTCATGTCTCAGAGTAGGTTAGCAAGTACTTCAGGAATCTCCTAGACAGGGGATGAGTTGGAATCACCAATTTTTATCTATTTTTCTAATGGGTGTAATAATAGCTATGTGTGTTTATTTGATAGAGAGCATAGGAGGGTACGTTCTGTTTTCAAGGACTTTTGGGTTCTTTCTCAAAGAATTCTATCTTAAGGGAAAACTTGAGGTAAAATTAAGCTGTTGGGATTTTCTCTTCTGCCATAGCTAACAGTTTTGTTATTGACACTCTTTTGTAATATAGATATGTCTGTTCTTTTGCCAAGATCATTCTTTATGAACTCCCATATAAGTCATCTGAATAATACTTATACCTTATAAATATTGAGTATTTACTTGTAGACCAATGAAACCATTTCTGGGGCTATTCTGTGTCAAGGTTACAATTTTTCGTAGGAGTTTTTCCTTGCAGCCCGTTTCCTGAGGTCTTAGGGTTAATGGGTCTCTTTGACGTTAATAATTTTCAGTTTGCCGGTTCTTAGCACTTCTGCTCTAACAGGGCTCCAGCCCTTTGCAAATCTCTTTTTCCCCTTCGGCGTGTGTCCCATGCTCGTGAGCAGCTTAGACCTGAGGTCATGTGACATGTCCTGATGCCACCTCCGCTGTCTGCAATGGCCACGGCCGAATCTGCCTGGCACTGTTGCTGCTTCTGCCAGGATCCGCCCCTCCTCTTCCATAGAAATGTTAGGGGGAAATGGATACACTATTATCTGAACATCTGGCATCGGAATTTGTTTTATGAAGGAAATAATCTTGGGAAAAACTCCTTGATGAATGCTGGTGGAGGAAGAATACGAGGCCCCAAAGGTCTGGATGTCGGCAGAACTACTCTGCACGAAGTCAAGGGAAAGCGTTTGTTGTTCAGAGAGCAAGAGGGACATGTGCAAGAACAGGAGAGGGGAGGACGGAGGAGGGACGGGGTCCTAGCTAAGTGCAGAAGACTGTGGGGAGGACCCCGAGGGCACTGTTCCGGGTGGCCCCCTGACTTTTCTGTGCAGTGTGCTGAGCTGGTGCACGTCCAGCGCCGAGTGGATCTCGGGAAGGGCACCCGAGATGCAGACGCTCACATCTCAGTCGGTGCGGGGCAGCGGGGAGATGGCATCCATGCCATCGGGGGCCCGGGAAGTAAAGGAGGCCCTGAGAACATAATCTCGCCTCAATGTTGAGAAGGCCTTTCGGTTTCCAGAGGCTGCAGACCTGGTGGAGGGTTGAGCCAGTTTTCCCTACCTCTTGAAGGACAGTGAGAGCTCCAGCTAACACAAGAGCCCAGCTACCTCGGTAGCTCGGCTGCTGATGTTGTATTTTATGTGTGCTCTGTCCGTAATTCTGTTACAAATGTTTTCATTGCACAAAGGATATTACATAACTGTGTACCAGGAACAACCTTAAAAACCAAGACAAAGGGACGCGTTCAGCCAAACGTGTCTAGAATGTGTGGCAGACAGGTGGTCAGGGTGGAGCTGCATGAAGAGAAAGTCCAAGAGGAGGCAACTGCTGTTTTTAAGCAGCTTTCCCGATTGAGCTCACAGTTTCCGCATCCTGTGAATCAGCTGTTTTTGGTTTTGCAGCCCAGTAGCGTCTTCCAGGCTTTGCGGAATTGATTACGGGGAACCAGTGAAGTTTTGTTCAAGACGAGACAGAGTCTCTTTCCACATCGCTGAGGCCTCATTGGGAGCATCACCCTCTGGCCTCTGGCTTAAGCTTCGCCGAGGCTCCCCCCACCCCACCCCTGTAACCTCTGTTGCTGTCTCCTCCTTGGTCCTACAGCGCTTTGTATGCTTTTCGGTTTTTACACTTGGCACAGTATTTGCAACCGATCATATGAATTTTTCTTTGTTTCCCAGGAGATTATACCTTTCTTGAAGGCAGGAAAGTGTGTCTTGTCTGTGTTTGGTGACTTCCCACAGATATTTGCTGAATGAATGCCTTTGGGGCATGAGTGAAGATATACTTTTACTATCTTTGTCTTTTTGCTGGTATGAAGCGCAAGCGAAGAGGCAGAGGGAGAAATAATATTGGCGATGCTAATAATAGCTATGTCAGTCACTGTTCTAAGCACTGCAGGGATTAACTCATTGAACCCTTATAACAACCCTGTGAGATAGCAGTTGTTATTATTAGGTCCTCCCCTCAATTGATGGGGGAAGAAACAGAGACCCAGAGAGGTCAAGTGACTTGCTCAACGTCACACAGCTAGTAATCTTGACGGTTGGGATTTGAACGCCACAGGCTGGGCTTTTAGCCATTATCCTTCCTCTCTAAGGTTGGAAGACACTGAGAGAGCTCAGATCCTGGACATGTGAGGTCTGCTCTAAGGTTGGAGCTCAGATCCTGGACATGTGAGATCTGCGTGGTCGCAGATTTACCGTACTATTCCTTTCCTGTTGCCGTATTATTGTAATTACTGTCAGTGTGATAGTAATAGTAATTTGGGTACTACTGTAATATTATTAAAGCGCTACGCTGAACGTGTGGCTGACTCCTTTCGCAAGCCCACCCCCTCCAGATGCACCCCTGCTGAGCTCTCAGATAGCTGGGACAGGTGAGCCCCAGAAAGGCTGGGAGAGGAATGCTGAGGAATTTCTCGCCGTGGTCCTGGGAAAACCTGCCCACGTCAGCTGCCAGCTCACGGCAAGTCTGGTAACCTGGCCCTGCAGGCCTGGGGGCCCATCCCTCACAGCCTGTGGAAGAGAGAGAGATCCCAGACAGAATTCTGAGCAAACAGAGTGAGGGACAGGGAGAGGTGGCACGTATTCCTACCTGTCTGAGTTTGGTATCCTAACCTTAATATGAGGGACTTGAACTACATTATTCTTTCTCCAAATGGGTCTAAGGACTCAGGGGATCTATGAGGCCCATGAGAACTAGGTAACTTTATTTAAACATTCAAACAAAAATTATTATTGCCTTATTTGGGATCATTTCTCATGGACCTCCTGCCTCTTGATTTCAGTTTCTGAAGTCGTGTCGGTCACCGTGACGTCAGTGAGAACAAGTGTCAGTCATCTGAAGCATCAGCCTTTTTGAAATTTACATTATGTTATAACCCAGCACACACATCCATGTTAATCTGCGTGCAACCAGACGCTTCCTGGAATGTTATGTGCCCTTTCTACCCAGGAAGTGCCCTGTTGCTCCCGACCCTCCCCGGCTAGTCACGACCGTGACTTCAGTTAGAGGGTCACAGCACTGAGCAGTGAGCGTCTCCAGGTTGCTAAGTTCTCTTGCAGTGGAAAGTTGCCCCTGAAAGACATTTTTATGGAATACGTCTTCAGTTTCTTCAGTTACTTAATAAATTAGGTCCTTCACTTTGAGATCATGAGAATAAACTAAAGGTACGAAGTAATGACTCTTTTGTTCTGGATCACTGAGAGTACTACCCAGGTGGTTTAGTCTGTGGATTAGAATGACCACACCAAGAAAAGGCCAACTCAGAGTCTCTGTGCCACGGGAACAGAGGTTGTGTGACAGGGCCATAGGGAGCTGCAGCATGATAGCCTCTGCCATGGCCTCCCGGGCCGTTTTGTTTACTTTGCCAGCAGGTGTATATATGGGTCCTCTCTCTGAATATACCAGCTTACAGCAATTCATTAGCAGAAAATGTGGCAACAAGTAGATGGTGCTTTCTTCATTAAACTTAAAGTCCGTATTTTATTTATTTCGGGACACACTGATAAAGTGGATGTATCGTTTAACTTGTACAGTTTCACACATTGTAGATTCGGGTGATTTTATTCTTGTGGTGGTGTTTGGTGTGTTTTTCCTTCCCCTGTATTTCCCGTAAGCGGAGTAGTTAGATCTAGGGGCTTGATTAAACTCAGGCTAAATATTTCAGGCAAGAATACTTCATAGATGATAGTGTAAGCTCGCAAATGTATCACACCAAGAGGTGCAGAAAGCTTGGCAGTCCCATTTGTAATGCGTAGGAGCCCGCTCTCCCACCTGTCTGCCCACCCAGTACTGTTTGTGAGCAAGAAAAGAAATATCTGCTGTATTTAAAAGAACTTAACGAATATAGTTTCTCTCTTAAAGCCATTCGACAGCCACCTTTTGGCACTAAGCATCTGAAACCATCCAAAAAACTGTAAGTGCCTTGCCTTGCCAATAAGCTGTTAACAAGTCTTAACTCAGGAGATCTGTCTCTCCTGGCGTTCTGAGAAGCAGAGGTCTCAAATTACTTCCAGCTGAAATGGAAAATAAACAAAACAAAAACTCATCTGTGGTTGGCAGAATAATGGCCCCCCCAAAATGTACACATCTTAACCTGCAGGACCTGGGAATGAGTACCTTGTGTGGCAAAAGGGACTGATTTTGGGATGCAGGTATTATCTTGGATTATCTAGATGGACCCAGTCGAATCACATGAAAGACAGTGGCAAAGGGAGGCAGAAGAGTGGGTTGGAAAGATGCGACCGCAAGGATTTGACCCACTGTTGCAGTCTTTGAAGACGGAGGAAGGGGCCATGAACCCAGGAATGTGGGCCATCTCCAGAAGCTGCAAGAAGCAAAGGAATGGAATTTCTCCCAGAGCCTCCAAAGAGAAACACAGCCTTGCTGATGCCTTGATTTTTAGCTCAGCGAGACTTACGTTGGTCTTCTGACCTACATAACAGGAAGATAATAAACCATAAGATAAATAAATGTTGTTTTAAGTCATTAAGTTTGTGGTCATTGGCTATGGCAGCAACAGAAAACTCATACCAAAAAGCCCTTACATTTTTATCTTTCTCTCCCTGTCTAATGTATCTCTGTACAATAGATACACTTAGAGGTCCTTAATGCCTGGCATTTATCTCTAGAAGCATAGATGCTTAATTAGCGCATTTTGACAGGCCTGATGTCAATGAGGATGTTCCTCAGTAGCCGAAATATATTTAGTCTGGGGAAATGATGCCAGACGTTCCAGGGAAAATGTAAACATTTAGTTAGTCAATATGTATGATTCCAAATATGTGGATATTAGAACCGTATAGCCAGGTGTAGACCAGCTACTGCCGTGGGGATCTTTTTAGTTTTCGTCTGGACATCTGGCAAGCATTGACATATCCAGATTGTGTGAGATCCGGCTGGAACTAATGTCGTTCCCGTGTGGTGGGAGAACAATGAAATGTGGCCCTGGATGTCCGCTGGACTCATGGTGCTTTCATCAGGACAAGCCACTGAGTGTTGTGGTCAGGCCCTTGGGCAAGCGACACTGAGCTTTTCTTTTCTTCTAAATCGCCACCCCTCCCGTACCGTTGAAATGAGGCTAGCTGCTTCATCTCTCAGGGTGTCACCCTTCTAAGTCACACCAAGCAAGACAGGAGGAAAAGAAAACCTCACGGCTGGGCTGAGGGGAGAGGAGAGAGGGAGGAAAGGGAGGAAACACACAACTAGGAACCCAAAGCTAAATGAAAGACTCATAGATTTGGGTCACGTCTTTGTTTGGCCATGGAGTCCGTTTTGACCTTGCATCGACCTCCTTGACCCTTAACTTCCCGGAACTCTAAAAAGTGATTAATAACGCTTGCCACATAAGGGTGGGGAGACCTAATAAATGGTAGTTAAGGATGGTGAGTCAGCCAACATAACAGCTCCTGCTTTTAAGATTTCTCAGAATATATTCATGTTGCTTTTTTAAGGACTGTGATGAGTTCAAGAAGTCATCTCTGGGGCGCCTGGGTGGCTCAGTTGGGTAAGGTTGGACTCTTGATTTCCGCTCAGGTCATGATCTCACAGTTCGTGAGTTCGAGCCCCACGTGGGGCTCTGTGCTGACAGCGTGGAGCCTGCTTGGGATTCTGTCTCCTTCTCTCTCTGCCCCTCCCCCACTTGCTGTCTGTATCTTTCTCAAAATAAATAAAAATAAACTTAAAAAAATAAAAAGAAGTCACCGCTGAGCTGGGCACTGGTTATCTTTCTGTGGTAAAGATTCTTAAAGCCGCAGGGATTCCCTTGCTGGAGCTGTAAAGCAATTCTGAAGATCAAATCATGCCATCCTCGTGCTTAGGAATTCTGAGGTGTGCCTCTCTTGCCATATGTGGAATCCTGCAATACAGGTATCAGCCTTACACTGAAGTTGATTGGGTCCGCAAGAGCTTTCTAAGTCATTCTTTTCTTGACAAATATGTGATATAACTAAAGTAACAAGAAATGGGAAATTATGAAAGCATAGAAATTCCTTTGGAGGGGTTACATAGGGTCAAAATAATTTATGTTATTAAAAGTTTTAGGGGCGCCCGGGTGGCTCAGTCGGTTAAGCGGCCGACTTCAGCTCAGGTCATGATTTCACACTCCATGAGTTCGAGCCCCGCGTCGGCCTCTGTGCTGACAGCTCAGAGCCTGGAGCCTGTTTCAGATTCTGTGTCTCCCTCTCTCTGACCCTCCCCCATTCATGCTCTGTCTGTCTCAAAAATAATACAAGTTTTAATAAATTATTTTAATAATTTATATTTATTACAGAGATTTTACATCACTTGATAGTCCATTCCCCCCCCCCTTTTTTCTTTTGAGCTAGTCCTCAGAGTGGAACATGTTTTTCTCCTTTTCTCTTACCCAGTACATTGAGTCGTTCACTGAAAAGGAACAACAACAGTATTTTGTATACATGCAAAAAAAAAAAAAAAAAAAAAAGACCAACAGCTAGTTAATATAGGAAAACCCCTCACAAATTCCCTGAAGAAATATATATTAGTAAGATGGCCAGAAACCCACCTTGATTTGTTATGTGGAATTAGGACATGACAGCCATATCCAGCTGCTTACTGCCCATACAGCAGCCTGCTTCTTGGCTCTGGGACAGAGTGTAACAAGTGTCTTTATGATGGTATGCCTGCCAGAGGGAAAGAGGAGAACACGGATCGTATTAATGCTGCATAGTACTCGGTTCCTTCAGAAATTACCCAGAAATGCTTGGCTGGGCAAAGTAGCGTACGTCCCTGAAGGATGCTGTGGTTTCTCCGGCCTGATAAAGGAAAGAACACCGTGTGCGTGAGTTGCTGTCTTCTTAGACATTGGCAAGGGCGGCATGCTTGGTAATGAGCTGATTGGGTATTTCAGCATATTTTCTTGCCTTGGGAAATTTTCCGGGTACGCCTCTGTTTTCTTTCAGCTGCCAAAAACGTCAGTTACCATCAGACAGGTGTAGCTGGGCTTCTTTACAAAAACAAAGGAGGTGGACTGACACACTGTCATTCTTTATCCTCTCGTGGCTGGAACGCTAACAAAGTGTCTCCTACCCACTGGATGAGCCGCTTCTGCCTCTCTTCTGCTCCCCCACTCCATGCCTTGCCTCTCCTTGTTGAGAAGTGCTGTGAAGGCAAAGCGTAGTAGTTGCTTTATCCCAGAGTATGACATGTGATGTTTGTAAAAGATCAAGGTCAGACTTTTGGGCTGCTGACAGTTTCACCATGCAGGCCAGATTAGTTTTTAAATAGTAGTTAGTGCCTGAATATAGTCATCTGACACTCTCTCCTATCCTAAATGATATGTAAAATAAGAAATATTTTGCTGAGTGCTGGAAGTCAGAGGAGGGTGCTGTCCGTGAGTCAGAAACTTGAAGGAGTTTCTAATAGGTTCGGTAAGCTGATTCCAGAGAACTCATTTCCAAGTCATCTTCATAAAACGGAAGCATCGCCGTGAGAGAAGTAAGTGTAGATCAGTGGTCTTCTAACTTCTTTGCTGGATAGCCCCTACAAGGATTTTTTTTTTTAATGTTTATTTTTGAGAGACAGCGTGAGCAGGGGAGGGGCAGAGAGAGACGGAGACACAGAATCTGAAGCAGACTCCAGGCCCTGAGCTGTCAGCACAGAGCCCAACGTAGGGCTCAAACTCAGGAGCCGTGACATCATGACCCGAGCCGAAGTCAGATGCTTAACCGAGCCACCCAGGTGTCCTAGGATTTTTTAAAACATCATATTTTCTTGAGTTTTCATCTTGACATCTAAATGTCTTCATCATTTGTAAAAATAGAAGGTAGAAAACATTACACGTTTCATTAGTTGAAAGAAGGTAAAGATTGATCATGCATGGAATAAATTATTTCATGACATGATTTGATAAAATAGGTTTTAATGACCTCACCGAATAACATATTAAGTCTGAAAGGAATCAATAAAAAGCATATGCAGACTATATCCAGCACATCTGGTGGTTCCAGATTTCTTTTTTTTTTTTTTTTTTTTTTTAACATTACAGTTACTTTAAAATAATCCACATCACTATTTTGTTACTTTATTCTGAATTCAGAACTTCTCAACACTGGCCAGGCTCATCTCAACAGACCTGTTGAGGACAGAGAGAAACAGAAAAGCCCGAGGTTTTCCCAAACCAATATTTGGAATCATTTAGGGTGGTGCACCATGGTGAGATTTGAGATCTATAAATAGTAGGACTTGTAGGGCGGGAGAAAAAATGTTGTTACTGCTGAAAAGCTGTCAGGCAGTTTTAGAAAAGGGTACATATGGAAGCTGAGGATAGAGGAGCTCATTTCCATAAAGCTATCCCTTGGGAAAGTCCATTTGAGGAGTGCTGGAATAAAGGCTGCTGGGATTCACCGTGGACCTGATGAAGGCTGTGTAGTAAGAGGAATATGGAAGAGACAGATAAGACAGACTGAGGGAAAGAACAGGGATGCTCCATTTAGATCAGTTTAGATGCCATGGGTCAGTCCATTTGAAGGTGCACCAAGCTCATTCTGGGTGCAGGCAGTTCTCTCCAACAAAAGGTGACAGAAGGGACGGAAGGGCTTCCCCCAAAGGGGCAGCCTCAGATCACTCATGACCTCAGCCCCCTAAGTTCGTTCAGGCTGCTATGCTAGATGAAGAAACAGGTAACTAGTCCTCCAACTTACGATCTGAGGCATTTGAGTGTCTGCTATGTGCTAAGCATTGTCTTCAGTACCAGAGATACTCTGGTAATGAAGGCGGATAAAGTGGTACCTCTGTGAAGTTGGGGAGCAGGGAGATGGAGAGACAGGGAACACAAATCTGTGAGAACATGTGAGACAGGATAACGCCATGACAAAAATCACCTGTGTGTTATGACTGGCATGGCAACTCTAGCTTGGCTGGTTAGAAATGGCTTCTCAGAGGAAGTGGTGTTCATGTTGAGACCTAAAGTCATCTACAGAAAAATCAATCAGTACATCCAGAATCAGCAAATATTTATTAGGTGCCTACTGTGTGCCAGGCACTGTTTAGGTACCTGGTTTATATTGGAAAACAGGCAAAGATCTTTGAGCATCTTACCTTCTACCTTGGACAGCAGGGGAGGCACATCATAAATAGTAAGTAGTATAAATAAGTACATTATATGGTATATTAGAAGGTGCTGAGTGTTATGCAGAAAGACAAGGTGTATAACAGGCTAGGGAAAATGGGTAGGATGGGAACAAAATGTAACCTTCATTTTTTTTTCATTTTATTTTTTAAAATTTACATCCAAATTAGCATATAGTGCAACAATGATTTCAGGAGTAGATTCCTTGATGTCCCTTACCCATTTAGCCCACCCCTCCCTCCCACAACCCCTCCAGCAACCGTCAGTTTGTTCTCCATATTTAGGAGTCTCTTCTGTTTTGTCCCCCTCCCTGTTTTTATATTATTTTTGCTTCCCTTCCTTTATGTTCATCTGTTTTGTCTCTCAAAGTCCTCATATGAGTGAAGTCATCTGATTTTTGTCTTTCCCTGACTGACTAATTTTCCTTAGCGTAATACCCGCCAGTTCCATCCATGTAGTTGCACATGGCAAGATTGCATCCTTTTTGATTGCCGAGTAATACTCCATTGTATATATATACCACATATTTATCCATTCATCCATCGATGGACAGTTGGGCTCTTTCCATACTTTGGCTCTTGTTGATGCAAAACGTAACTTTCCTTAGGGTGGTTGGGGTAGGCGACACTGAGCCAGTCACCTAGGAGCAAAGAAATTAGCTGTGTTTAAGGGACCACATAAAGGAGAGCTAGAGCAAAGGCCCCAGGTGGAAATCATGGCTGATACGTGTGGAAAACAGCAAGAGGACGGCTAGAGCAGAGTGAATGAAAGACTTAGTGTTCGGACAGGAGATCAGAGGTGTCACCAGAGGCCAGGCCCTCTAGGCTTTAGAGGCCCCTGGGAGGAGTCTGTGTGTTCACTCTGAGCAAAATGGAGATGCGTTGCAGAGTTTTGAGCCAACTTAGATTTCAACAGGTCACCATGGCTGCTGTGTAAAGAGTAGATACTCAGGATTAAGAGGAAGAGGGCCCGGCGTAGTGGGCCGAGTAATCCAGGTATGAGGTGAAGATGGTCTGGAGCAGGTGTGTCAGAGCAGAGGTGGTGGATGTGGTGGGACTAGCTGTGTACTGAAGGGAGAGGCGGCACCATCTCCTTCCGGATTGGACCAGGATGTGGCACGAAGAGAAGACACAGGACGGTTCCAAGGTTGTGGCCTGAGTGAGTGGGAGATGGCATCAGGAAAGCTGTCGTGGAGCAGGTTTGGGTCGAAGATTCGGGGAAAGCACAGAGGCAGAAGGAAAATTTTTTATTCTTCCACTTGTACGTTAAAAAACTGTTACTGAATTTTATGCGCTTAAAAATCACCTGGGGCTGAAACTGTATGATTTTTATTTATTTATTTTTTTTTTTTTTTAAATTTTTTTTTTCAACATTTATTTATTTTTGGGACAGAGAG
>NW_024412413.1:26634159-26901685 GCF_014898765.1 Herpailurus yagouaroundi | reverse complement strand
CGGACCGCGAGATCGTGACCTGGCTGAAGTCGGACGCTTAACCGACTGCGCCACCCAGGCGCCCCGAGACTGTATGATTTTTAAAATGAGGGAGTGGCAGAAACGGGGGAAAGAGAGGCCAAGGAGATAGAGGGGGGGTAGAAGGTATTCCACAGGTACTGTTTTGTTCAGGGGAGTATGTAAATATACTGTAGCTGTGTGCCAAAAATTTTAATTTAAATATGTATGTTTAAAATTTATCAGTAGACTATATACTTTTAAGAGGTGGCAGTGGGAAAAGTAACAAAAACTTAATTAGTTCACTGAAAGTCAGGAAGGACAAGAAAATATGGTCTGTAAAAAACTGAACAAAGTGAGGAACGAAAGAAGTCCTAGTCTGAGAAATGGGTAGGAGGTACTACCATTTGCTGACACGAGGAAGGTTGGGCAGCAGGGTTTGTGTCAAGAACTGGATTTGGGGTAGAGAAGAGAGAGAGAGAAATACATCTGATTAGGTCATGTCAAATTTAAGATTCCTATTTGACACCACAGGGGGAATGTCACATACATAGGTAAATACGCTGTAATTAAGTACATAGTTAAATAGTTAAATATCTTCTTGACTCTCTTTGCTATTTTAAGCTTGTTTTAACTTAGGGGTACTAAGTATACTTAACTATATTAAATGTTTTAGGGTTTTTGTGTGTTTTCAAGGCTGTTTAGCAATGCATTTGAAAACTGTGGACACTGCATTGTAGTGACCAGATATAAAGGCAGGTGGCAGAAATACTATCTATTATAGAATTTGATTCCGATTTTATAGTAATTTTGTTTGTAGAACTCAGGAAGAAATGGTAGGAGATGTATCTCTTTATTTCCTAGATTCGATTAAGTACAGTGAAATTCTGTTTTCTTAGCTCTGGCAACATGAGTAAAATTGAAGCTCAAGTTATACCAAGGAATCCTGACCAAACACAGGAAACCATGAGATTAAGGGATGGTGTAACAAGTGGCTGCCCTGGAAAGTGCTTTTGCTCTTGGGAGAGTATTTCAACTACTCGTAGTGGTCAAGCTTGTTTTTCCCATACAAGTTTGATATATTCCAGGAAGCCAGTAGTTAAAGTAGAGTAGTATTGTTTGTCCTCACTGATTTTAGTGATTTTACTGTTGAGAATTCAGTGTTTAGAATTTTAGAAACTTTAATGTTTCTCCGAAATATTTGTGTGGAAGTCATTAAAGTTGGGTTTTGCAGCTTCACTTTTTCCTATACGACCTTTTGGTATAAACTTGATGCTTCCCATCAACGTGGGAAAATACGATTACTAGCCGTTGATTCAGACAATAAAAATTATTTAATGAGTATCTTTGCTTTGTGTCAGTATAGAAGAGATGTAATTTCTGAGGCCTGTATTCTACTTTGAGAGAAGCTGGAATATAAGGAGTGTTGGTCGGGTTTTAGATAACCCATCCAGCACAGCTCGAGAGCCACAGGGTTGAACACAGCCATAGTCTTTTAGAGGGCACAGGGGATCAAAATGGGGAAACCAAGATTATTCAAAAACACTGAGAGCGGAAACACAGAGTTTGGATGTGGTAGAACCTGGAATGGAAGAGGCAAGTCCAAAACGAAGGAAAGAAAGGGCAGGCGTGCTCTGAAAACCAGAGTGACTCTTGCTTTTGGTGACTTCCGGGCACAGATGTACCAGCTGGTCACCTGCGCTTAATAGTACAGGTGCGTTGTGTAAAAAGTGAGGAATTAAGACATATACACATGAACTGTTTATTCCATTCTATATGAATAGAACATTCTGCCTAGGTAACTTCAGTTTTAATAACAGAATAGGACCCAGAAACTTTTGTAGT
Organism: Herpailurus yagouaroundi; assembly: GCF_014898765.1. Taxonomy (NCBI): domain Eukaryota; kingdom Metazoa; phylum Chordata; class Mammalia; order Carnivora; family Felidae; genus Herpailurus; species Herpailurus yagouaroundi. The sequence goes on along the minus strand of NW_024412413.1, from coordinate 26,899,843 downwards.
ATACTATTGTCTTTCAAGAAAATGAAGAGGAAATAAAGTATATATTCACTATCTAAAAATGTTCTCTGAATTTGGTACAATGTAGTGTGGAGTCTTTAGGGTTAAATGCGTCACCCCCTTCGGTATCTAGGTTCTAAACAGGCTATAGCCCCATAATTTGGAAACCAAGTTTTTAAAAACCTTCGAGAAAACTTTTCAAAAGTCATGGTGTTAACCATGACAACTGGCTATTTTCCAAATTCCAGCATGGAACTAGGTTGGTTCACAAAACTCAGAAAGGAATTTGAAATAATATACTCTAATATTATATCTAGTATAGTTAAAGTTATTTTATTTATAAATTTATTGGTTAAAGTCACCATTTTATTTTTTATCTTTTTAAAATTTTCTTTTTTTGAACGTTTATTTATTTTTGGGACTGAGAGAGACAGAGCATGAACGGGGGAGGGGCAGAGAGAGAGGGAGACACAGAATCGGAAACAGGCTCCAGGCTCTGAGCCATCAGCCCAGAGCCTGACGCGGGGCTCGAACTCACGGACCGCGAGATCGTGACCTGGCTGAAGTCGGACGCTTAACCGACTGCGCCACCCAGGCGCCCCTAAAGTCGCCATTTTAAATCAATTATTCATTCATTTCTGTGACACATTCATGAAGGAGGAGTGGAAAAACTAGGAAAGGCAGTAGTCCCTCCTCCACGGGGAATACATTCTAAGACCCCCAGTGGATGCCTAAAACCACAGATAGTCCTGGACCCTATATATACCATGTTTTTTCTTCTGCACATGATAAAGTTTAATTTATAAATTAGCCACAGTAAGAGATTAACAACTACTAGTAAAAAAGAACAATTAGAACAGTATGCTGTAATAAAAATTGTGTGAATGTGGGTCTCTCTCTCAAAATATCTTACTGTACTTCAGTTACCCTTCTTGAGATGTGAGAGGATGAAATGCCTACATGAGGGATAAAGCAAGGCGAGTGACATAGGCATTGTGACCTAGCGTTAGGCGACTCTTGACCCTCTGACAGTGTGTGACCACAGTTGACCAGGGGTAACTGAAACCATGGAATGCAAAACTATGGTTAAGGGGGGGCTACCGTAGCTGATTTAGACAAATTATTCAAGAAGTTTTGTCATAAAGGGAAGGGACAGGGTATTCTGACTGGCCAGTGTAACTATGAAGTTCCGTGGAGGAAATGATGTCATGCCATTTGTAGATTTGTCTGATTTTATTGTATCTTGAAATTATTCTTCTCCCCTTTATTCCAACACTGTTGCTACCCAGTTTCTCAAGGAGGCCAGTGAGACAAGAAGGTTCTGGCAAGTGACAGTATTTCGGACTGCTTTGCAATTGTATCCTTTTAGTTCAGCTCCTTGTGATTTTAGTTAATACAGGTCCAGTCCCTGTTCATCTCGGAGTGAACCAATGTTATCGAATAGCTAAACACCATGAATGCATACTCTAAAATGCTTCTCCCAAGTTTCTCTGAAGAACCTCTGCCTCAGACTAGGAGCGTCTGGGAAGGTAGACTGTGGTAGGTCACCTCAAGCACAAAATCTTTGTGAAACCTTTTTATCTTAAACATTTTTAAAAATTTCTATTCCAGAATATATTCATATTTGTTTTGACATATAAATGTTTATCATTTAATAAAATCGACCCTCCAGGAAAATACGCCATGCTTACCTTGTTGCTTGCACACTGATTGTACCCCAGGGAATGGTTTTGCCTCAGTTTTAGGAACTGGATGTATGGGAAAGAACACTGGCTGGGCTGGGGATGGAAGTATTTGGGTAGCCCCATCTTTGCCATAAATTAGCTGTGTGACCTTGGGAAAATCGTTTGAAGCTATTGGTTTCCATTTCCTTTATATGAATGAGGAGAGTTGAGTGGCCAGACTGGATAATCGTAAATCCCCTTCCTCCTGTCATTCTATAATGACATAGACTCTGGCATGCTGGACCCATGACCTCAGGCCCAGGTGGTTGCACATTATAGACATAAGATCCAATTTGTACAACTTTTTGCCCTTCTTTACTACTTCATGATTACAGTTCAGTTTTGATTATTGAATGAATTAAGATGAGTGGGCATCTTGGCATAAGTGGTTTATACATTTTTCCTTCCCTTTCCTACCCAGATGGAAATATGAATTAAGTCCAGAGCCCTTATCTGGCAAATAAAGAAATGGACATAAGGTTTTCATGAATTTAGTCTGCTTTCATATTCAACAGTCTCATCCCTTCCCCTCAACCTGTATCCTCCCTGATAGAAACCTAGCCACTAATACAAGTACTAGCCAAAGAAATATTCTCCCGTAACCTCTACCAATAGCCAAAACGTTACATAAACTTTTTAAATAAAGACCGCCATCAAAGGGCAGTACTTCTAGGCTCATCCAAATTGCTATGTAAAGCACATTCTCTAAACTAACCAAACTGTACTATCCATGAGAGCAAGCATCCCTCTTCTTAAGCTTCTAAGCTATTTCTCCAGGCTTTACCAAATTGTGCTTTCTCTTAAAGTAGGACATTCTGTGCCCCTTTGCAAGCTGGTGTGACTGACATTGCTAGAATTGCCAAAAAGAGGAGAGAAAGAGAGATAACCGAGGTGCTTTAAGAACAGGGAATTTCACCGGGCTCTTTGCAGAATACAGTGTGGCTGATTTGTGTATTATTATGTGGAAATACTATCCCCTACTTCTATGTGGTAGAATGGTCTCCACCTCAAGGTCATACTAAGTGAAGGCTAGACCTCAAACCTAACAGTGAACATAGGCTGGCCATAGCCCCTGCTTCCCTCAATCATTACTGCCTGTCACTCCTTCCCCACACCTGCCCTGTATGTTATGGTGATCAGTTACCTGATGTACAAGTGTGTCTGGATTTCTGCCCTGCTTGAGAATGAGGAATATTCTCAAGATCACACTTCAAGAATGCAATGTAAAACTCCCTTGTCTTGAGCTAAAAATATAGAAACATTTTTAAGTGACCAAATCTCTTAGCTTATAGGTCTTAATTTTTTTTTTTTTCTGACAAAACAACTTACAAATGGCAGCCAGTGACATTTTCCCCCAGTCTTGCATCTTAGAATAGCCAGCTGCTGGTTTTCTAGATCTTTGAAAGATGCCTTGAATTCAGAAATCTGATGCGGGGAGTGGGGAGTGGTTGGTTAGTATTTGCATTACTGAAAGTACTTTTATGGAGTGATAATGCAAAGGTTAATGATAGCAAACTGTCTTTGTCCACAGCTGGAATTGTACTCAGGTGTATCTACCTTTAACACCTGCCCTCTGCCCTGTTCACATGGCCTTGTAGCCCCTCTTTGGAGCTGTGGCCAAGGAGGAAGGGGAGAGTGACTCCATGGCTCAGCAGAGGAGGAAAGTTATAAGACTTGTGCAATCAGACAGTTCCCTGATGTTTGGCTTTAGGCTCAGGACAGGGACATTAATATTTCCAGTAGAAACTGGCTACATACACAAGCACCACTGAAGGACCCTGCCCTGGCTGAATGTGAGTTTTGCTTGGAGATGCAGCATAGTTTGGTAGAAGGGTCACCAGCTCGAAAGCCAGACCAACCCAAATGTGAATCCCAACATTAGCCCTTACTCTGCTGTGTGACTTTGGGCAAATTATTTAACTTCTTGGAATCTCCATTTTCTCATCTGAGTAACAGATGTAAAATACATACATTGAAGGATTGCTAAAGATTAAGTAATGAGAAAGCAAAAGACGATAGCCACTTTGGGAAGCAGTTCTGCAGTTTGTTAAGAAGCTAAACATAGGGCATCTGGGTGACTTGGTTAAGCATCTGACTCTTGGTTTCAGCTCAGGTCAACTCAGGTTTGTGAGTTTCAGCCCCGCATCAGACTGTGCACGGGCAGTGCAGAGCCTGCTTGGGATTCCTTCTCTCTCTCCCCCCCTCTCTCTGTCCTTCCCCTGCTCCCTCTCTCCCTCTCTCAAAATAAATAAATAAGCTTTAAACAAAAAAGCTAAACATAGTCTTACCACATGATCCAGAAGCCCTCCTCTTAGGTATTTAGCCAAGGAAGTTGAACGCTTATGTCCGTATAAAAAACCTGCACACTAGTGTTTATAACAGCTTTATTCATAATTTGCCAAAAAACTGGAAGCAACCATGATGCCTTTCAGTAATTGAATAGATAAACTGTGGTACATCCACGTGATGGAATATTTTTCAGCAGTAAAAAGAAACGAGCTATCAAGTCATGAAAAGACATGGAAGAAACATATGCATATAGCTAAGTGAAGAAAGCCAGTCTGGAAAGGCTACATACTGTATGATTCCAACTGTATGGCATACTGGAAAAAACAAAACTGTAGAGACCTCAGTGGTTTCCAGGGGTTTGGGGTAAAGGGCTAAGCAATGATGAGGTGAAGCACTGAGGATTTTTAGGGCAGTGAAACTATTTTGTATGATACTGTAATGGTAGACCCATGGCATTAAGCACCTGTCAAAACCCATGGAACGTACAGTGCCAAGAGTGAACCCTAATGTAAACTGTGGACTTCAGTAAACACGCAAAGAAAGTTTCCTCAAAAGATCAAACAAAAGGATGTATCTAAACGACCTAACCTACTAACTAGTATATGCTAGGCTCTAATAAATGATAGATATTGTTATCATTTCTATTCTTATTCTAAGTTCCCATAGTATCATTTAGACATAGTTTCTGTCTGGGTTAGATGTATCAGTTTTAATTAAAAGTGATAATATTACTTAAAAATCTAGCTGGTTACCAAATGAGAATTAGTTGTCTTTTATAATCATGGATTGGTTCAAAGAAGCGTCTGTTTTCTTGCCCTGCCACCCATCCTCTGCTAAGTTAATAATTTGTTGCCAAACCCAAGCAAAGCAAACTCTGGCTCAGGCACAAGTTTCATTGAGTTTTATTTCAGTCCGTGAATTACGGTTGGTGTAAACTCTGGGTCTGGATTTGCTTAGTTATATAATGCAATATATAAGGTCTTGAGTTGATTTTGCCATATATCCTGTATTGTTATGTAAAATTCTGCCTTTAATCAAGAACTGCCCCGCTACAATATCCTTATTTGTCTTGCATGAAGTTTCTCCTCTTTGTAAGTTTTTTTTTGTATGGTTCAAATTAGTGTGGGAAGAATAGGCAGGAAATATAAATTTAAGTGACATGTGTTAAGCACAAAAGAATTATATGACAAAGCATTAAAATGGTGCACATTTTAAATTTGCCGACATCTGATAGAATACGAGGGGTTGCATAATTAAATAAGAACTGACACCTATTCTGTGACTGCAAATCGAATGTGTCAGAGTCTCTTTCCTTTTTTCAGTCGATGCTAAGAATCTGGCCATGCAAAAATGTCCAAAGTGGCCAAATCCCACAGAATCCAGTACAACGATGCAGAGAAGTTGTCAAGAACATGCCCTAAATAGTCTTTGGGTTTTTACTGAGCGCTGCAACTAAACGTTACATTTATGTCCTTGTCCTCTACCTCTCGCTTGGCAGCTTTTTCTTGGCTCATTTTAGAGACATGGAACTGCAAGCAGTCAGGGGAGGTTGGGACAGAAACTTGCTCTCTCTCTTTTCCTTTTCTTTTTCCTGCACATATGTGTGCCTTTATCCCTTCTCTCACATTTATGCTATCCACGCCTGTTGGAAAAGTCTTAACGACCAGTCTAGTTGGTTTCTAATTTTTTTTTAATGTTTATTTATTTTTGAGAGAGAGACAGAGCGTGAGTGGAGGAGGAGTAGAGAGAGAGGGAGACACAGAATCCGAAGCAGGCTGCAGGCTCCGAGCTGTCAGCACAGAGCCCGACGCGGGGCTCGAACTCACGGACCGCGAGATCATGACCTGAGCCCAAGTCGGACGCTTACCGACCGAGCCACCCAGGTGCCCCTAGTTGGTTTCTTTTGTCCCACCTCTGTAACTATTTTAGATTGAGGTCTCTAGCTCGTGTACCAGAGTCTGTATAACAGATCATCTCAAAGCCAAAGGGACCTCAGTGGTCCAAGCGTCAGCAACAGGGGCACTTGCTGGCAGAACTAGGGCTTGCCCTGGGTTCTGTGGATATTGGGGAACCACTGGACTGTGGAAGGGTATGGAGCTGAGCCAGGGTGGGAGGCAGGGTGAGCTCAGAACTACCCAGGAAAGGGAAAGAGTATGTGTTTGAAGAAGAGGTATTTCTGGGGAATCTGAGAGCAGATTGTAGTTCAGGGCAAGCCAGAACCACCCCCTCCCCCACCTGCTGAGGGGGTCACAGAAAAGAAGCTGACTTGAAGCCACAGAATATTGCCTACAGATAAATGCTCAAATCAAAGGGTTGGACAGGTAGGGGAAAGCAAAGTCAGTAGTCGGAGCCTGGCGGTCATATGAGGTTTCTCAGCTGCCTGGCGACTCTCTGGTGGGTCAGTGCCAGCCACCAAGTACAAGCCATACTTTGGTGCTGGCTGTAGCCATACTGTTTTCTCATAACTACTGTCATTCAAACAGGATCTAGTTTCCTGGCATGAGCAGATTGTTCCCACTGAGCACACGCACTGTGCTGTGAGCAAGGCAGGGCAAATCCTCAGAGGAACTGGATGGATTTCTCATTCTGAGATAAGGAAGGGGGTGGAGAGGAGCCGACTTTACCTTCTGTTTATGCAGGTTCTGAATAAAATGAGTAGAGCCCACACTCCACCCCCCCATCCCCCAGAATAAATAAGGTTCAAGTGGGATTACCCAGTAGAAATCTAGTGCAAGTGCATTTCGACTTGTTTGAGGGATCTAAATATTTAATCTCCCTTCGTCATGAATCCTAGAGTCATGTGTAAGTGCTAATGACCAAGGCCCTGAAAGCAAACACTGGAACTGGAGTCAGAAGTGTTGCAACTAGTACAACTTCTGCTGTGACGTCCTAGAAACTTTGGAGTATGCCAGAGGAAACAAGCCTGAAAACGTGGAACTGGCAGTCAGGAGGCCTGGGTTCTCCAGCTCAGCCTGAACCCCAGGGCCTCTTCTGTCAAGTAAGGACATGGGCAAAACATCTCAGAGGACAAGTCGTTTTTCTAACTTGCAACATGATAGAACCCACAGGGGTGCATGAAATCAGCCACACAAATTGTGAAACCTAAGTTCATGGTTCCATTCATTCTCTGATAGTGGATCAATGCAACTGTGTCTTCAAAATAGAAAATGAACTAGATGACGATCTGGTATCTGTGACCCCCACATTTGTTCAAGTTATGCCAGTGATCAAAAGTTTGGCTTGTCACGGCTTCTCCACAGAGATTGGAATCACCCCCCTGGGGGCTTTTAGCAATCTGCAGGGGTGTTTTTTAGATGTCACAGTGATTAGGGGCAGGGAGGTGTGGGTGATATTTGATGGGCAGGAGCCCAGCTGTTGAACAGTACTCTGGACAATCCTGCAGAGCAAAGAATTATCCCACAACTTGCACGGCTTTCATATCAGCTGCCAGATATTAAATGTAACTTTGTTTTCCGTATAGATGTGTATTTTTCATGTTCGAAAATACACACTGAATTTTCCAGGAATATGTACAAGTAGAGGTAAGATTGTACTTTGTTTTCTTCAAAACTTTACCAAGAATTATTCATCATTTCAGAAAAACCAGATCACCAATAGCAAACACTAATGATGTTTGAGTGACCAACACAGCAATAACACAGAATAGTCTGTGTTATCGATGTCACATTCGTGGTGATTCCACAGGTGTATGAATCTGAGGCAAAATTGCTTTTTAGAAGAGTCATGCAGAGTATTTATATATTGACATATGTATCATTTTATAGAAGTTATTTTCTTTTCATTGCTCCTTTGTATTATAATTTGCATATTGTTTAAAAATATTGGTAGGTTTTTTATCAGTCAGTAAATATACTATGATAAAAAGTTTTTAACAAGGCATTGTATCTGATTGAATTGAAAACCACTGGGCCAGAGGATCCTAAGCTCCCTTTTAGTTTTAAAATTCTGTCAGCTTATGTGATTATTTAATCTGATGCCTTCATTTTTACTGGTGAGTAAACTGAAGGCTGTTAAGTCTTTCGTGCATTGCATTCGACAGAGATTTACCGATGGTCTCCTAGGGAGATGGGCATGTAGTTGTGTGCTATGCACAAAAAACTGTGATCCTTGTCTACAAGGAGCCTTGGGTCTGGTAGCCAAGATGAGGTAGATATATGCCAAGAAATAGGAAAGAAAGAGAGAGAGAGAGAGAAAAGAAAAGAAAAGAAAAGAGAAAAGAAAAGAAAAGAAAAGAAAAGAAAAGAAAAGAAAAGAGAAAAGAAAAGAGAAAGAGAAAGAGAAAGAGAAAGAGAATGAAAAAGAAAGAAAACCCAGTAATTGGTTAGTAGCTTAGCTGCATCTAGAACCCACCATTGCTGTGAGGGCTGGTTCTCTCTCCCTGCCTGGCCTGAAGGGGGGGCCTGACATGATAAGGCCAGAAATGTTTCTGGCTCTGATCATTGGGTACGTAGGCAATATCCCACCAACTAACGGAACGTGATTTTAGTTTACTTTCTTTTTCCGAGTAACAAAGGCCCAGGAGTAGCTATTTAGCCTACCACCCGTACCGCTGCTCATGCATGAGGGTAAGAATTGACATGAGGACGTCAATGGTGAGAGGGGAGGGGGCACAGAAAGCCGGTTCTAGAGCGCCGTCCTCTAGTAGAAATATAATGCAACCTGCAACGTAAGTCACAAACATGATTTTAGATTTTCTAGTAGCTCCATTTAAAAAAGTAAGAAGAAATGTAAAATTAGTCTGAATAATATAGTTTGTTTCACCAAATATACCCAGCATATTAGCATTTCAATAACAGGAAAGGAATGGCAAACAAGTATTAATGAGATACTTTACACTCTATTTCTCACTGGGACTTCAAAATCTTGGTGTATACTTCACACAGCCCTCAATTCGTGCAGGGCTCATTTCACACATGGCCGGTGGCTCCTCTACTGGACAATGCAGCTCCAGGGAAGTGGCTCTCAGCACCTTTTCTGCCTCCACCTAGTTCAGCCATGTAGGCACCCCATCCATGACTTCCCATCCCGCGCAGTGACTCCCATCTAGAGGATGCGCTCCCGTGAGATGACAACGGGTGGGGATGGGGGTGCCGCAGTGGCATTTACCACCACCCGCCTCCTCCCTGTGCTAGCGTCAAAGGCGCTGAAAGTACGGAGGGTTTCTGCGAAGTCTTGCTCACATAGGTCAGTGTGCTAAAGAGCCAGCCCAGGAAGGGAGGGCTGATGACCTGGAAGCCGGGGTTGGGATTTGGAGAAGTGGTTGAGTGCCAGATGCTCAAGGGCTCAGTATACAGAACTTGACTACAGAATGTCACAGGTTTACTACTTTTTAAGTAATTTATTTTTTCTTCTCATCTTCATCTACTCATTTGGTTCATTTATGCAATGCACGTACAAAAGGAATCAGACCAGGTGATCGTCGAAGGCCCTTCCCTGTCCAGGTTACTGCCCCCTCGTTTGTAAAGGGGCCTATCAGAGTCTCTGACCTGGTGTTTCAAAGGACTGTTCCGGGCCAGGCCTTGCCTGGCCCTGAGGTATTTGAAATGTGTTTTCATAGTTCCTAAGAGTTATGTTCAGGGCTGTGTGGTGTGTAGGGATGGAGGGTATGGGGGCCAGAGAACGTGGAGCCTGGCTGGGCAAAGTGCTTTACTTACATCGTCCTACTGAATCAATAGAACAGCCACTTGAGGTAGACGGTATAGTTATCCTCATTTTCCACAAAAGGAAGTATGGCCAAAGAGGTTAAGTAACCTCCTCCAGGTCCCAGGAGCTGTCGTCTTTATATTTATGGTTGCCAGGCAGAATTTTCTTTCTTGGCAGTAACCTGCCTGCCTCTGCGTGCTCATCTTTCTTTTCCATGCCACATCCTGTCCCCACCCCTCACCCTCCACCACATATGTGCTTCAGGTGGGAGTCCCTCATCGTAAAACATGTTGAGGGCTTCTACTCCACTGTATGTGGCCCTCAGACTTCTAAACTGGTTTTCCATTTGATGGCTCAGATTCCTTTTTTAGGAAGCTCAAGCTGGGAATGTGGGACATTCAACTTCGGTCAGGTCACCATTCAGCCAGTGGGGGATCCCATTCGCCTGTCATCTCCCAGGGATCCAGACATGAGAGCAGCCTTAGGGATCCATAGGAAGAAAAGCTGCTTCCCAAGACCGGAAGGGGGCTGCCTGGCCACTTAGGCAGGGCCTTGCCGATGAACTCCCCCCTCCAGGTCTGTTCCTCAGCTTTGCACGTCAAGGGTAATCTCAGACTGAGGGCAGAACAGGCTGGGAGAGGGCGTGGGAGAAGCCGATTCATGACACCCAGTCTTAGGAGAGACTAATGTATAAATCAGAACACCTGTTCATTAATGTGCTGGAAGGCACAGATATTTATGTCTGCAGGCAGGCCAGCATATTTTTATTTCCACAGAAAAACCTTGCATTAGGAGCCAGATTTTTATCAGGAAGTTGTGTACCACACCTGGAATCAGAACTAGGAGAGTTATTGTTGAAACCTTTAAGTATTTATAGTTGAAGAGGATGTGATACAAAGTGGCATTTCGTGAAAAAGGTCAGCCTCTCTTCCAGGCCTTGCCTCTCCGTCCTTAGCCCCTTCCTCAGAGGCAACCCGTATTCCCAGTTTCTTCCACAAGTTAGATTGTCTGAGGCTGTATTTCCTGAATAGGGATGTGCCCACTGCACAGGCCTTTCTTGCAACGTTACTTACGTTGCAGGTAACTTGCGTCTTCTGGGTGGTCTCCCTCCCTGGACCAGTTTTTTCTTTTTTTTTTTTTTTTTTAATTTTTTTTTCAACGTTTATTTATTTTTGGGACAGAGAGAGACAGAGCATGAACGGGCGAGGGGCAGAGAGAGAGGGAGACACAGAATCGGAAACAGGCTCCAGGCTCTGAGCCATCAGCCCAGAGCCCGACGCGGGGCTCGAACTCACGGACCGCGAGATCGTGACCTGGTTGAAGTCGGACGCTTAACCGACTGCGCCACCCAGGCGCCCCAGGACCAGTTTTTTCTTGACACATCAGAGGGTCGGGAGGTGGGAAGCGTGGAGATGATAGAGGCCAGCTGGGGAGAGGGGCACGCAGGGCTTGTGGAGTGGGAAGAGCTCTACTGTCCCGGGGAGGGTGTGGGGGTGAGTGAGAAGAGAGCTATCTGGTGACAGTGCAAAGGAGTGTACCCAGGCCCCTGGCAGGAAGTGGACGGGTGGTGGGTATTTCTCTAACCACTCCCAGCCTCTGGGGAACAGGGCAGGAAAGAAAACCCCAGAGTGGGAGAGACAAAGGGGGGCTCTGCCCCTTCACTGTCTTGAAGGGGGCAGCAACCCTGCCCCAGGAAAGCACCCCAAAGGGACAGGGCAGGGACCAAAAACATTGTGAGAGACAACCTGGCCCCAGAGCAGCCAAGTAAGGTGCCTTCCAGCTTCAGTGTCCTGACCTGGAGACGGCACCGGAGGAGGTCTACAAAAGGAACGATTAGCCAATTCATCACAAATCTTGTGACATTTCTAGCCACAAGATAAGGCCTTTTCCCTTAATTAGGGCTGTGACAGATAAAAATATATTCCCAGCCAACCCCTGTTATCCGCATGGGCAGACCTATCATCCCTACTTGGTCTGGCCCTGTCCTTATTAGAGGGCTTGCTCTGTGTGCCTACATTTGGCAGCTCTGTAAAGGATTCAGAAGGAATAAACACAGGGCCTGCTTCCTGCCCTTCGTCTAGAAGAGAAGACTCATTCATACACATGGTCCGTGGCAGCAGACTTCGGTGGTTCAAGAACAGGAAAATAAAACTAATGGGGGGGGGGGGGGGTGTCTGGAAACCAGCTCATGTGAGGCAAATAAAGCTAGTGAGGGATTCTGGTCGCCAGTTCAGGTGAGGAAGCAGGGAGGGGTATGTAGTGCAGAAGGAGGGGTGCGGTAACTAAAAGAAGCTGTGAACACCATCTCGGATGTTGGAGAGGCAGCGGGACTTAATGTGTGGTAGGTAAAAGCCAACCTCTGAAGGCACTTACCCCCTGTGTGACTTCAGACAAGCCATTTCACCTCCCTGTGCTTCTCTTTCTCCGTTTTAAGAAAGCGAGGACAATATGGTACCTATCTCATTGGGCTGACGGGAGAACTGAGCAGGTTGATACACAGTAAGCACTTGTGACAGGGTGAGAGAGCACCATTCGAGTATTTGCTGCTATGCCTAAGAAGGCAGGGAGCAGACAGTGGGTTGCACCTGGTACGCAAAGTAGACAAAGCGATGGAAAATCTGCCTCAGTGTATGGATGACCTTATTTTAAATTAGAGTTACCCAACAGGGGACCTTGAAAAATAAAGAGCAAAGAAAACTTGAGAGTTGGAAGGGGTTTCTTCTCTAACCCAGACCCTTTTGAGTTCTGCGTATCTATCTCGTCATCTGTTTGGCATTTCCACTTGGATGTCCCCCAGGCATCTTATGCTTAACATGTTCAAAACGCTGATCTCTGGATCCTGCGTCTACCTGCTTCTCCTGCGTCTTTCTCCATTTCGATGCCAGCAGTGGCAATACCAGCACCCCCGGTCTTGCTGTTGATGCCTCTATCTTGGTCCTTATGTTTAATCAGTCAACAACAGATATCCACTCTACCCTTCAATATGGAGTCCATCTACTTTTCTCCATGGTCACTGCCTGGTGACTGGTTTCTTGTTCAGAGAATCATCTCTCCCATGCAGTAACTTTCCAACTGGCCTTATTGTTTTACCTCTGCCTTAAGGCCAGCAAGCCTACAGGGAAGCTGGGGGTAGAAAAAAATATATACTGACCACATAAGAAGTTGCAACTGGGACCAGATATTTATAAGCAGACAGAGGCTGGATTTCCCCCATCATGTGCTCGTGTGGCTGGTGTCCATGTGCCTTAACACCTGCTCAGCCATGTGCACTGGCCCTTCTTTCCAGTTCATTCTTCCACCAGAATGATTTTATTAAAATGTAAATTGGATCTCGCCATACTTGTTTCTAATATCACCCGGACCCCCAGTCTTTCATGGCTTCCTGTTGCCCTGGAGCTCTAAATCAATTCTGGGTTCCATCTACAATGGTACAGTAATTGGCATTAATAGCCACTAATAAGAGATTTTACTGCAAAAACTAGCTCTGGGTAGATCCGGAACTTTAGCTCCAAGAGAGAGCTGAGAGGCACTCTGCCTAGTACAGAGGCGATAGGCTGGACACTTAAGGTCTGGAGCCAGCCTGCAGACAGGCTATCACAGCATGTAAAACCAATGTTTAGTTGACCCTAATTAAAATCAAGATTTCACCTAAAACCTGGATTCTTGGCTTCCCAAAGTTTACAAGATGTGGAGACATTGTCTCCTCCTCCTCCTAGGGCTTTGGTTGGTGCTGAGCGGCGCTCTCTCCCTCGCCGCCACTGCTCCACGTTTTATATTCACCTGTGACCCCTGCTAGGCCCTGGCAGATACTTGAATTTGTAGCCCCTAAGCTCATTTGACAGGAGGGAAGCTGAGGCTAGAAAGGTGGCACATCAGTCTCCAGGTCTTGTTCTGGGTCTTGAACCACCTCGTGGCTTCTGCTGTCTCTACTGAATCACAGAGGCCTCTCAGTTGAAGACTGAAAGGAGACACAATTTGCAACTGGGTTAATTATTCTCTCTGCTGTGATTGCTAACCAACGCGTCCTTCAGTTTTGCTTATATCTGTAGCAACGTGAAAATTAGAACATACAGTCTGGAGGACCAGGATGGTGTTCTATGAATATCACCTACACTGCTTGAGGCTCTAGGCCGAATAAGTAAAGTGGAGAGATAGGGAGGACTGAAAAGGACAGGGAAAATAAAATCCGGACAGCTTTTGAGACAGGAACGGCCTCTTCCTTGCGGAGTTGTGGAAAGCCAGCTGGGCTCTGCCGCCTTTCCCGGGATGTGGAGATCGAGGTGTAGACAGCAGTGAGTCTGTTACACAGGAGTGAGTGGCAGGAAAAGGACCAGAGAGCAGATCTGTGGGCTCAGTGCCCCATGCCATGCTGTCACACCCTGAAAATTACTGTGGACAAATCGATGATTGCAAAAAGGGAAATTTGCAGTTGACTTGGCAAACAATAGCCTTGACCAACCAAGAGGCACTTGGATGAAACATAGCCCCAGAGTCTCAAATCAGATAAAGTCGTCCTGTGTTCTTTAAGGAAAGAGGCCACATCACGCATAGGGAAATTAGCCACAACAGCTACCAGATCCTCCTGGATACTGCATCCTCTTTGTCCCCTAGTGAATCATGGTCAGGAAACTGCCATGAAGTTGTTCTGAGTCCTGAGTGACTCAAGACCTCATCCTCATTGCAACCCTGGGCTCCTTTCTCCTAAGCTAATAAAGAGGCAGGCTGTGTACAAGGGGGAAAATGGAGTGAAAGGACCTGTCTCCAAAGGCAAGCCATGGGCGGGGGGTAGGGGGGTACAGTGTGACATGCTTTCACCTTCTGGGCTTTGTCTCTCTTGTATTATTCTCTTTTTTGTTTCTCATTAGGGTCTAAAAATGTTTAATGGTACTTAATTATACTTCTTTTATCTGTATTCAAGTGTATCTTGGAACTCATGCATACATTAACACTCTCTCATAATTAAGCCAAGGCAATTAGAATATTTTATCAGTAAGAGAAATATTTTCCTCTAGACCTAGATGTAGAAATCAACTCCTCTCTTTCAGATCTCTGAGCCATTGCTCAACAATGGAAGTCAGATTTATGATTTCATAGTCCTCTGCTTTTGATGGCCGACTAATGGACATAGTGATTTACACAAACAAAATGTGCTCAAAGAAGAATAGGCTCACATTGTTGATTTTATTTCTAGAATCCCTGGGGCCTCTGTTTTTCCCCATAGAGACTATACTTAAAAGAGTGAGTAATGGATCAATAAGTAACACTGGGGTGGTGCGGGGGATGGGTGCAATAGGTGATGGATATTAGGAGTACACTTATTTTTTTATTTATTTTTTTAGAGAGAGAGAGAGCACACAACTGGGAGAGAGGCACAGAGGGAGAACGGGAGGGAGAGTCTTAAACAGGCTCCTTGCTCACTGCAGAGCCCAACACGGGGCTTGATTCCACAACCCTGGGATCATGACCTGAGCTGAAATCAAGAGTCAGATGCTCAACTGACTGAGCCATCCAGGTGCCCCAAGAGTACACTTAGCTTGATGAGCACTGGGTGATGTGCAGAATTGCTGAATCACTATATTATACACCTGAAACTGATATAACACTAAATTAACTACACTGGAATTAAAATTAAACAATAACTAATAGTCTTCCACTCCCTGCTCTTAGACAAAAGTAATTTTCGAAATTCAGACTAAATTACTTCCACTAATGATATATTTCCATTAGTCGGTTGGTTGGATCAACAGGAGTAAGAAACTTTTTTTCTTTTTCCGCGAAGACTTCTCTGCCACCAAGTTCTTTCAGCTTAAGAATGTTTGTTAGTTTGTCGCAATACTTCTTCAGTTCAGGAGGCATTGACTTTATTCATTTGAAGTGTAAAATCTGTTGCTATTCTCATCTTTGTCTAAGCTTGTCTTTTTAAAAGTGAGGCCTTTTTCCTTGCCTGGGGTTCAGGCAGAAGTAGAGAGAAGGATCTAGTTAAGAGGAGGGGTGCAAGGGGGAGAGCATAGAACCAGGTAATTAGTGAGAGTGGGATATGAAGGGGGGATTGTCACAGGAGAAGGAAGCAGGGCTGTTGGAACGGAGTGGTCCGAAGAGACCCTACTTTAAAGGGCTGCCGTCATAAAAACCCAGCTGCACAAGTCTGGGAAATTACCGAATAGCAAAGAGTCCGCCATCCAAGCAGTTCGGGGGCAACTGCTCTCGGCAGTAAAAATACCGAGTCGTGGAGAACACAGTGACCCACTCTGACAGCATAATGAAATGGATGGCGATTCCCCAGTGGATGGAAATTTGCTTTTTACCATATCCCAAAACACCGGCTCCAGGGGGTGAGTTGTGTTTTTGTTTGTAATACCCTGCACTGATGGTTCCTGGAAACTCGACTGTGAGTCTCTGCCTTCTGGTGCAGGCTCTGAGGTGGCATCACCCTCACCTCTAGGTCGCTCTTATGACACACCCTGGGTCTCATTTTCAGTGTCTCGGCATACTTTCCAATGCTTCCAGTAATTGATTGTGCAAAACACAAAACCAAAAGCAGATGGGACGTATGTAGATAAGCTGTTTTATTTTTCATCCCTATAATTTGCTAGGTTTGATAGCACTTCAATTTTCTAACCATAAAAGCTGCTTCTATGCTCTTTGGAACATACACACACACACACACACACACACACACACACACACACACACACACAATGCTGCCAGTAAGTAAGCTAAAAGAATATTACATGTGGTTTTCTGTTGTTGTTTTGGGTTTTTTCTCCTTTCTTTTTTTAAGGAAATACCTTGCTGCTGGGGAAAGAAAGTCAAAAAAATTACTTTGAGTGTATTTCCCAGGGCTCAGATTACTTCTGGAACTATTGTGTTAACACCCAAGAATACTTCGGAATGTCCTATTATAGCTGAAGTTAAAACCTAGCTTTCTGCTGAGTGGTATTCCTGAAGGCACTCCCTCTGGGAAGTCACTGTATTCATTTATTAAAGTTTTAGATGCTGGTTGTGGCATCTGTGTCTCCTGCATCGGTGAGAGGGCGCTGCTCTGTCCAAGAAACGTGACTGACCAGCAGGAGGTGAAGGCTGCCCCTGACACAAATGGGACATGTTGGTGGGGACACTTTACAGGAAGTTCCCTTGGGCCCATTCGTCTACTTGTCAGCTAAATGCTCACATTATCTTCTCAGTCAGATGGACATTGCCAATGTGGATTTATAAGGGGCTTGTTTTAAATCAATCATGTATTATTTATTAAATAAATATGTATTATTATTTGTATTATAGTATCTATTAGGGTACACCTGCCCCTGAAACTCAGGCTGTGAAATGAATAATTTCTTCTCTGTAGGCGACCTCCTCGTTGGCTCCAGGCTCAACCATTTAGTAGGTGTCTCTGGGCATCTGAACAGTTTGGGAACCATATTTGAACCAGCACGAAATTACTGCCCAGTAATCCTCTTTCGCAAGGGATCTATGGACACACATCTAATCCGACAGAGACAGCAGAGCACAGAGCCTCATCGGAAGAGCAGACTCCAGAGCCAGACAGACCCGGCTTTGAAACCAGACTGTCACTCCTTAGGCTGAGTGCTTTGGAGAGACTTATTCAGCTTCTCCTAATATTAACACCCTCTTTATAAAAAGAGAATGATGATAACACCTATCTCTGGATGACGGCCTCAAGAGTAAAAGTGCTGCCATCGCCGTCCCTTCTCCTTGTTTTAAAATGATACAAGGGGGAACACACTTATATAGGAGAACTCTCTGAAACCGCCCAGGACTGTGTTCGAAACCGTTTATAAGCTGGGAGCAGGGCATTTGTCCTATTAGTCACAGTAGAGAATGAAAGGGCTTCCCTTGCTTCTCCTCTCTGTCATCCACTTAGTAGCTGGAGGGGAGATTTGGGTTAAGGGGAGGATGAACAGCAGCAGGAGGCCACGAGAACCTCTTTGGTGCAGCCCTTTCTCAACCCCTCCCTGGAAAAGAGCCACTGCAGCAAGGAGGAGGGGATAAGATGCCAGGTGCATCACTCCCCACCTCTCAGACCCTTCGCGGCCCCGGGGCCCTGAACACAGGAGAAGGGGCCTGTCAGTGGCCCCACACCTCCCCTCTCTCCCTCCTCCTCCGGTCTGCCTGATGGTATTGTTTTTCCCATTAGTAAAAGTACAGTGCCTTATAAATGAACAAATAGCGAGGCAAATTCATCCCTAGAATCTGACACGTGTTTATAGAGCTGTGTGTTTCTACATTCTGCTCTGCCTACAGGATGCATAAATGGAAGGGCTACATCGTCTTCAGGAAAATCTGAAAGCCAGGAACTTATTAACAGGCTTCACACCTGCCTCTGTGAGGGATTTCTGAAGCCAGAGATATTCTTTGTAACTGAGGTCCATCTGTTGCACAGATTTTTAATTCAGATATTTTTCCTTCTCAAGCCAAGACTGAGAGAGCAGCCAATTTTGTGGAAAGATCTCTTTAATATGAAACGAATAAAACTATCAATGCTAAATAAAATAGACCACTGTGAAACTTAGGTTAAATCCCATAGGGGAGAGGATGTGCGATTAACTGCATTATATAACAAGACCGCCTGTGATGGCTGGTGCGGTTCTCTTTGTTGTTCCAAGGGAGAAGCAGCCAAGGCTGGGGCCAAAGCACATGATATTATTTTAAAATACTGCAGCCTCTGGAATTTTTCCTCAGAGAGATGTCTGGAATCAGAGTTTTCCTTTGATTTATGGTTGCTTTAAATGTTTAACACTTTTTACATTTTCAAAGCTACATCCTCTGCTTCCAGCACCTAGGGGTGTGTTTCTGTTGCTTTGAAAGATCGTTTTCAAATGGGAAGCTTTAAAATTATGCAAAAAGGAGGTTTCACAGTACCGAGTGTTCGAGTGATTTTAAATGGATAAAAGGGATGAGGATTAAAGGCAGCCCCCCTCCCCCAGGGCCCCTTTTCTCAGCTGCTTGTGATGACCCAACAGAGAGGGGCTGGCTGGAGAGCAAAGGATTTCCAAAGTGGCGGTGCATTCACTTGGCAAACATCCTTGGGCCAGACTGTCCTCGGACCTCAGAGAATTCACCATCAGGTATGGGGGACAGCAAGCACTTAGGTTGAACTGGGTGAAGCTGCCGTTTTTTAGACCAGAAATGGTAGAATATTGGCAGTTTCATATGGCTCAATCCAATAGTTAGATGATAGCTATCCACAGTGATGAAGATGGCCGTGGGGCCGGTGTGCAGTGTTATGGGGCAGCCTAGGAAGAGGACCTCACACCATGATGTGGGGCCAGGGGACAAGAAGGGTTGGTGTTTTGTCTTGTTCTGTTGTCTTTTTTTTTTTTTTAAACCACCGTATTGAGGGATAATTGGCATGCGGTAAACTGCACATATTCTTAGTGTACAATCTGATAAGTTTTGACACATGTATACATCCAGGAAACCATCGCTACAATCAAATAATGAATATATCACCCCAAAAGTTTCCTCATTCCCCTTTGTAATTCCTTCTTCTTCCTGTCTGCCCCATCCCCAGGCAGACATGCTTTCTGGTATTGGTTTCATTTTGTAGAATTTCATAGAAATGGATTTATACAGTGTTCTTGTTTGCCTGGCTTCTTTCAGCATAATCATTTTTAGATTCATTCATGTTGATGTGCATATAAATATTTCATGACCTTTTATTACAGAATAGTATTTCATTGTATAGATATACCAGAGTTTGTTTTTCCATTCACCTGTTGATGGACACTCGTATCATTAGCTCTTACAAATAAGGCTGCTGTGAACGTCCACGTACAAGTCTTTGTATGGACACAGGCTTTCTTTTTTCTTTGGTAGACGCCTAGCAGTGGAATGGCTGGATTATATGGTAGGTATATGTTTAACTTTTTAAGAGACTGCCATACTGTTTTCCAAAGTGGCTGTCCCCACTATACATTCCCACCAGCAGTGCCTATAAGTGTGAGTTCTTCCACATCCTGGCCAACATCGGATATGTCTTCTTAATTTTTATCATTTTAATAGGTATATAATGGCATCACACTGTGGTTTTAATTTGCATATTTCTAATGACTAATGATGTGTTGTGCATCTTTTCATGTATTCATTTGCCATCTATATATCTCCTTAGCTGAAGAGTCTATTCAAGTCTTTGTCATCTTTAAATTGGGTTGTTTCCTTATTAAGTGTAGAGAATTCTTTGTATGTACTGTAGATAAGGCCTTTATAAGACATATGATTTGTAAACATTTTCTCCCAGTCTGTAGTTTGTCTCTTCATTCTTCGAGTTGTGTCTTTCAAAGAGAAGTGTTACATTTTGATGACGATCTTCTTCTATTATGGATCATGCTTTTGGTGTCATTTCTAAGAAATCTTTGCCTAAGCTAAAGTTGCAGGTATTTCCCACCTAATGTTTCTTGCAGAAGGTATCTAGTTACGGGTTTTTCATTCGGAACTCTGATCCATTCTGAGTTCAAGTTTGTAATTGGCAGGCTGAAGTCCTCCCCTTTCTGTGTGTGCACACAGATACCCAGGTGTTTCAGCATCATTTGAAAAGACTCTCCTTTCTCTGCCGAATTGCCTATACACCATTGTTGAAAATCCATGGCTCACGTAGCTGTAGATCTATTTCCGGACTTCAGGCTGTTGCGGTGATCTATTTCTCTGTCTTTTCACGAACATTCCACTGTCTTCATTTCTTTAGAACGAGTCTTAAAATCAAGCAGTGTAATTCTGCAACTTTGTCCTTTTTCTAAATTATTTTGGCTGTTCGGGGTGCCTGGGTGGCTCAGTCGTTAAGCGTCTGACTCTGGCTCAGGTCATGATCTCACAGTTTGTGTGTTCGAGCCCCGCATTGGGCTGTATGCTGTCAGCTCAGAGCCTGGAGCCTGCTTCGGATTCTGTGCCTCCCTCTCTCTCTGCCCCTCTCTTGCTCATGCTCTGTCTCTCTGTGTCTCTCAAAAATAAATAAACGGTAAAAAAAATTTTTTTTTTAATTATTTTGGCTGTTCTAGTTCCTTCACATCTCCTTGTAAGTTTTAGAATTACCTTCTCAATTCCTATTTAAAAATATGCTGGGATTTTGATGGAGCATGATTTCAATTGGGAGTTGTTGGACTTTCACGAGGCTGTGTCCATGGGAGGAAGGTATTCAAACATCACTTTTATAATCTGAACAACTGGAATTTTGAGACCAGTACAGCATTTAAAAAATTTTCCACAGCCTCACTTCCAAGTTTATTGAAAACCCACCTGTGCAAAATGGTGTTATTCAGTGCCAAAGGATACAAGGAAAAATAAAATGTTCTAATTCTGGTCCCTATTTCCTATAAATTCACCCTTTTAAAAAATCTCCTCCCAGAGGCAGAGAAGAAGACAATTCTCTCGGGCAGATTTCCCCCACTGGGAAAAGACCATAGATAATTGGGAGGATCTATGCTTTCTTGGGTGAGAAGGGTCCCTTTTGCTATGCTCTCCTTTCTCCAGATGGCTGCAGGCTCATTCGCCAAGCAGTAGACTGTGGTGGACTATGGCTTTGGTATAGGAGTCACAGATTAAACACCTGTAGAGCCTGAGCGATCCAGGACAAGGGAAAGCAGCCCAGGAACTGGACTTTCACGTGCATTGTGGGAGAGAGTGGATGTTGGGGGGTATCCAGCATGAGGATGACTCTGGTGAGCTGACCAGCAAAGCCACAAATCTGGAATTTTGCTAAAGCTCCCAATTTTCAAATGCTGTCTCTGTATTTTTTGAACAGCATAGGCCAAACGAAACATGTTTGCGGGCCAAATGAAGTCCATTGGCTACCAGTGTGCAGCCTCTGATGGATGGGCTATTTTATTTGCTTTTGGGGTCAGCTCTTTCATCAGCTCCCTAAAGGACTTATTCCAACAATTGCTTATTGAGTACTCGTCATGTGCCAGGAAGTGCTCAGGTGGCCAGGAAATCGATCAGCGATGGGAGGCACGCTTTCCGTCCCTGTGCTCGAGGGGCTCCCGTTCCAGTGTGGGGCTTAGGCGTGGCCTAGACATTCATTCCAGTGTCACCTCCCATTCTCTCCCAAACCCTGCCTCTTGCCTGTATTCTCACTGTCACTCATTTCAGGCGATGAAGAAGGGCGTGGTTGGTTATACTTGGAAGAGTCCTGGGAGGCTTCTCTGAGGCGGTGACATACAAGCTAATGATTGAATGTAGAGTTAGAAATTAGCCAGCTGGATATATTGTAGAACAGCGTTCAGCAGATTTCCTGTTGCTACCTGTTTGTGGAACATGAAATCATTTTAATGGTTGAATCAGGACTAAAATAAAATAGTATATCATATAGTAAAAGGTAAGTATTTTTTGTTTTGTTAAACTTTTCACTCAGTTTTACACACACATACATGCACGTGCTTCTAATACATATTTTTTTAAAAGAAATTTTTGGTTAAAGGAACACCTGGGTGGCTCTGTCAGTTAGGTGGCTGACTCTTGATTTCTCCTCAGGTCATGGCATGGCATGGTCTCACGGCTCGTGTGTTCAAGTCCCGCATCGGGCTCTGTGCTCACAGTGTAGATCCTGCTTGGGATTCTCTCTCTCTCTCTCTCTCTCTCTCTCTCTCTCTCTCTCTGCCCCTCCCTCCCTCTCTCTCTCTCTCTCTCCCTCCCTCTCTCAAATAAGCTTAACAATTTTTTTAAATACAATAATAAAAAAATGTTTAGGTTAAAAAACAGAAAAGCATAGTCTGGAAAAATATCCTTTTTTTTTTTTTTTGAGAAGAACAAGGAGATTAAAAGAATAGTTATTAACGATTACCCCATGTTATTTCTGAGATCCTGTCATAAATTGTTAACTTCAGCTGCTGATTGCGACTGTTAAGTAGACACTGAATACCTGCTAGGAGAGGTATCTGTGGATGGCCCTGACTGAGCTCTGTCACCCATTAATTGTGAGAATGAGCAAGTGACTTTAATTCTTCTGATTTTAGTTCCTGCATTATTTTCCTGGTGAGATCAATGAATTCATCCAGGTAGGTCGTTTTCACTCCCAAAGTTCCACAGAGGTGTGTTACGCACACTGCAAACGATTTGCATAAATAGCTAAATTTGCCCCCTGCTGCATTATTAGCACTAAGAGGTGACCAGGAACATTGTAGGCCGCAGTTAATATTTGCTGAATTAACGCATCTATTTTTAGAGTACTGTTCCATCTTACGTGAAATTAGACATATTTGAAATCATCGATAAGTAGTACTTTAGGCACAAAATTTGAAGTCCTGCAAATCCTAGAAAATTCCAATTTTGTGAAGAATCACAAAGTTCTGAAGCCAAATGGAATTCTCTACTGTGCTTAGCTCTTGCTCCATGGCAGTACCCCTGTGCTTATGTTGTGTGAGATGTTTGGAATGCATCCCCTCCATAAAATGCGCTTCCTCCATACTTTTTTTTTTTTTTTTTAACTAAAGACTTAAATTTCTTGGGAGCTGTTAGTACCAGACATGTGCGAGGTCCTCACTGTGAATAAGACTGATACACAGTTTCTGTCTTGCTAAAACTTGTGGTTCACTGTGGTGGGTGCCTGACTTCCTGTGTGCTTGCAGGTCACTGGCTTTGGGCAGACCCGGTGTTCAAGGTCTGTATAATCTCTGAGATTCAGGGTCCCGCATCTCTGTCCATATAGTGTGCAGCCAGATCATTGACCTTGGAAGTGGTCCGTGTGACTGACTCGTGTTAATTCTGTGAGACTATCGTCTTCTCGTTTCTGATTCCAAACTGAGGTGCTTTGTTGTTTGTACGTGAGCGTGTTGTGCGTGTGCTGGGTTCCTATTCCCTTTGCCAGCAATGAAAACATCAGAACCTTTTTGCTTGAACTGCATTTAAGACAAGCTGAAAACATTCTGTACTTTTGTCATTGATTTTCTAAGCTTGGTAGGATGTCACATTTATCCCAACACAAATTAAATCTTGTTAGTATCATTCCATCGATCTATCCAAGTGATTTTGATTCTTGATTATGTCACTCACCACACGAATAGTCTCTGACAATTGCGGGAAAGCAGCAACTTAAAAAACCTGACTTGGTGCCCCTCCTTCAGTTGCTGGCATGAGGACTGAAATTTTCACTTTTAAGGTTATTGTGTCATAACTGAAAGATTTCGCTTGGCAAATTTACACGGTCTCCATCCCCTTTTATTTCTTTGGTCTTATCGCCAAGCCGCTCAGCCCAGTGGAACTGTCAAAGGAATGTACTTTTGATGCCTGGAGTCAGCTGCCTGTAAGCACTCATCAGTGATCTTACGCTTCTTCCAGGCAGGTTTAGTACTGATAAGGAACACATAGCTATCAGTTATTTTATAATTTATAATATGCAGTTGAGGCTTCTCAAACTAACTCCCGTTACCCCTTCCTGCCTGGGAATCAGCCACAAAGATAATATCAAGGGACCATGGGGGCAGCTTGCTTCTTGTAGTTTGGGTATCAGTTTAAATATTGATGTTTCCATCTTGAGGACTAAAATAGAGTTACAAACATTTTTAAACGATTTTGAAAATTTTGAAGAACAATCATCTGTGGAAAATAATGTGATTAAAGAGCTCATTTTGCCTATTTAGAAAAAGGCGACAACCCAAAACTTTATATCCATATAGTGGAACTTCCACATAAAGGAATCTTTAATGTCATTTGCTTATTACCTACGAAAAAGCAGTGTTGTCATTAACATTGAGAATTTGCATTAGTCACTTGCGCACTCTGGGTAAACTACAAGGCACTCTGGAATTTTGTCTCTCAACAATCACACTCTGTTTTTAATTTCCAAAGGTAGTTTTTAAGCATGTTTCAATAAACCAAGTAATTTTTTGCCACCTGCCAGTGAACTTGTAACTTAGAGATGTTAGAAGCAGGGCTGCATTATGACTTGAATGGGCTGGAGGCACTCTTGCCTTTGTGGCCCATTCCTCCATAAAAAAATATTAAAAGTTACATTTTATGACTCTTGTTATAAAGATGTATATATTAATATTATACATTCAAATATTTTCTTTGACCTAAAGTTCCTTTTTTCTTCTCATTTTAAAAGAAATTAAAACATTTCCATGGGCTTCCAGAAGTACTGTGGGCTCTCATGGGCTCTCATCCCCGTCCCCACTGTGTTAATGGGTAAATAGGCTCTTGTTAGAAGTTATGATTTTCCCTTTTCAGTTTATTAATCGTTCTTTTGTGTTTAATGTCCATTATTTTTTAAATGGGAAAAACCAACTCCATTTCCAAAGAACATCTCTTTTAAACTCAATAAGCAACTAACTGCATATTTAGTGGGAATGACATGTATCAGCCTTGAATATATATCAACAACTATTCTGAATAAAATATAAAGGGCTTTTCAAGAAATTGATAAAACAGAGAAATGTATGTCCTTTACATAATCGATTCAAACCAGCTACATGGCCTGAAGCTATCAGCATTTACCCATTTTGTAATTTCAAACGAGATATAATGATCATGAAATACCACATTTTCTGCTCCTATAATCCCCTGTCCTTTCCTACAGCAATGTAAAGCCATGTTCATCTCTTTCTCACTCTCTAGTGGTTTTAAGGCTTAGTGATAGAAGGTCCGGTGTTTCCTCTCATTCATTCATATTCTAATAATGACTCTTGCTATGTTTATAAAAATGATACATGCTCACTTTATATAAAGAATCCCAGGAATTCAGAAAAGTAAAAAGAAAAGATCACAAATTCTATCACTTAGAAGTAAGCCTCAACAATAAGTGAACATCCTGTTGGACATCTCTTTAAGCATGTTTATAGATGGGAAGATGGATGGATGGATGGGTGGATAAGAGAAAGAGAGGGGAAAGAAAGAAAGAAAGAAGAAAGAAAGAAAGAAAGAAAGAAAGAAAGAAAGAAAGAAAGAAAGAAAGAGGAAGGGAGGAAGAAATACTTTCAGAAAAGTATGGTTATATGATTTTTAAATTTAAGAACCACTACATTTAATTTTATTTGAATTTATTTTTATTTTTATTTTTTTAAATTTTTTTTCAACTTTTATTTATTTTTGGGACAGAGAGAGACAGCATGAACGGGCGAGGGGCAGAGAGAGAGGGAGACACAGAATTGGAAACAGGCTCCAGGCTCTGAGCCATCAGCCCAGAGCCCGACGCAGGGCTCGAACTCACGGACCGCGAGATCGTGACCTGGCTGAAGTCGGACGCTTAACCGACTGCGCCACCCAGGCGCCCCTGAATTTAACTAGAGTAAAAGAAATGAAGTGAGAATTAAGAAATTACTGAACTTTGAATAAACATTTTTTTCATAGTAAGAAATGTTATTTTTTTTTCGTCTGTGGTTAAGAGATGATGAAGAACTTGATGTTTTTGTATTTTCTTTCCCCCCAATTATGTTTCTCGGGAGACATTAATGCTGTTCACCCAGGTCTCTCCCCATCCTGGGACATAGGAGAATTCCTATAGGAATTCCTCAGGGATATAGGAGTACTCCCTCAATCCCTTCAAGTTAGGTATGACCTTGTGACTTGCTTTAGCTACAAAATGTGAGCAGAAGTGAGCAGGTCACTTATGGAGTGATGTATTTAATTGCCAGATCTCCTATCTCTTAGCCTTTCTTTTCCGTCTTGGTGAGCATGGACGCTTCTGTGAATATGGAGGAGCATAATATCAATGCAGCATAGAGTGCGCACCCAGGTCGTGCAGGTGATGCCCTGAAGAGCCATGTGGGCCTCACTGAGATTCAGGGCTTCTCTCCTACCATAGATAATAGTCTATCCTGACTGCCGTCCTCTCCATTTTAGGAAGTGTTGATTTCCTCCCTACTGTGATAAATGAGATCATCGGTGCTCTCACAGTCTGTCCTTCTTCCCTTCTGGATTTTTGTTAGTGACGTTATCATCACAAAGTCAAGATACAATATTTATTTTCTGTTCTAGAATCTAGCTTTAATTTTGATCACTTGTATTGTTTTGATATAGTCGGGGTATATAACATTAGATTCTGTTCAGTTGTTTAAAATTAGTCTTATATTTAAATGAATTCAGTGTTCTGTACTAATCTTTTTTACTGTGGCGTTCCTGTTACTGATATCAAGAAATGGGTCAAGGGGATCAGGGCAGACTACCCGGCAGGGAAGCATTCCACCCCAGAGAAAACAGATATTTTGTCATTTGCATTGTTTAGAATTTTTGGCACATGTTGATATGAAAAACAGATTTTTAGTGGTTTTATTATTGTTTTTCAATTCTCTAGAAACAGTGCATCCTTTTTTTGCTTGCATCTGAAGCAGACGGTTCCATGTATTCACCCTTGGTATCGCACTGCTGGTATCTTTATTTTATTCATTATACCAACTAGGTAGATTGCCAAGACTTTTAAAGAAAGGCTCAGAACAAGTTCCTGAATTGTTTCTATGTTCAAGAATAAGATATCTACCGATTTACCTATATATTTGACAATCATCTTAGCTAAGGATAATATAATATAATAATAATAATATAATAATATAATCTAAGTGAGGCTTTGGCAATCATCTGGTTTTACCTTTTGCAAATGAGAAAACATTCTGAGAGAGGCTAAGTGTCTTACCCCATGTTATGTGGCCAGTTGATGGCAGATTCAAATTTAGATAGGACCCACACCTGCTAATTCTTAGCCAGAGCTGTGGCCACCGTCCCTTCCCTCTTTTATTTCAGTGAGAACTCAGTTATTGCTAGTAGTTTTGTTGTTGACCTTCCGTGGACTATAGTCAAATCAAGTTTTCCATTGCAATAAGTCTGATTTACTTGTATTTTGCAACACAGCCTTGTTATTGGAGTAGGTGGTCACTTCGTTATCCAGGAATCAGTTTTAGAAAGACCAGTTTATTTCTCCACCTCTCTGTGAGGACCACATTGTTCTCTGTGATTATCTATCAGAACAAGTGGTTCTAATTAGTTTTCTTTTTAAGGTGCTTTTCTTTCATTTCCAGGCAGCCGGCGCCTCAGCCAAAGGGACGTCTCTGCAGAAACGCTATACGCAGGGACCCAGGTTAACGCAGCCCCTGGGAGGTGCCCAGTCAGGTTGGCTTTCTCAGTCTGGCATCCCCAGCCTCTCCATTTCCTTCCCTCCCACGACAAACCATTTTTTTCTGTCTCGGATATGTTCTTTCATTTGTGTGTAAAACACCAGTGGTGGTGTTTTACAACATACATTTTAAATATTCCATTGTTACAGGTCTCCTTCTTTTTTCTTATATTTTTGCTTTATCCTAACTGTCCAGCACTCCCTTTGTACTCCCTCATGTTTGCCTCTTCCCCTAGTAGTGAGCTCTGACATTGCTTCGAGCTCCTTTCCTCCCACAGCGTTACCTGATCTAAACAGCCTCGTACATGACTCCTCATGAGTCTGTACGAGAATTTTTCTGGGATCTATAAACCCCCAAACAGGAGAACCGGGTTGGAAGGCATACGTGTACTTGCGAGCACAAATAATGCAACTTCGTATAAACAACCTTGTACATGTCCCTGAGGGGGCTTTTTCAGAGTTTTTCGTGGGTACACGTGCGTGAGAACGAGATTGTATACTGCGTTCCAGTTGCCCACCTGCTGCTGGCTTGTAGAATGGCTGGCTGCCCAGTGCCCAGTCAAGTCCCGGCGTCTCCACATCTCGAGCAAGAGCTTGGCATTGTCTAGATTTCCAGGCACATAAAGTGATCTGTCATGGTTATTTCTGTTGTTATTTCTTAAATTTCTGTGTTTGAGCATCTCTCTCTTTTTTGAGTCCCTCTTATTTGAATCGCCTTGTCCCACCTTCATCCTTTTCCCCGTGGAGGTGCTTGTCTTCCTTCTCTTGCTTTCGGGACTACCGTCTACCGTCTGGGTAGTCTTCCCTCCTGGGGTGTAGACCCATTCTGCTCCGTCATCTTGGATGAGGGTCTCCTTCATTGCACAGAAATCTTTAATTTTGATGTAAAAAAAATTTTATCTTTTGAAAAGGATCTTCCCACTGCAGGTCATAAAGACACTCGCCGTTATTTTTATTAACTTAGTAGTTTTACCTTTTATGTTTGGACCTTTATCCACAAGGAATCCATCACTGTTTATGGTGTGATACAAAAGTACAGTTTTATTTATTTCTGTATAATTAGCTCTCCCCAGTTTGGAAATAGCCTCTCCTTTCCCCATTATAAAATTTCAATTGTCATTACGAGACTTGTCATGTTTATATGCCTTCCCACCCAGAACACGAATGACTCCCCATTTATTCAGATCTTGCTTTATGTCTTTTAATAAATGCTTAAGATTTACCCCATTGAGGTCTTGTGTGATCTTTGTTAATTGAATCTCTAGATACTTTACAATTTTATTGTTTATTATTATATTTTGTGTTTGATTATTGCTAGAATGCAGAAATACTGGTTTGTTGGTTTTTATTTTTGTTTTCTGGCAATTTTACTCAACCCTCTCACTTGTTCTGATGGATTATCTGTTGATCTTGGCCTTTTCTTACATATTAGATCAACTAGCCTGAAAATAGTGATAGTTTTACCTCTTCCCTTCAAATGTTTGTACCTAATTTCTTTTTCTTTATACCTCCGGTTCAGACCTCCACGACAATATGCAACAGTAGTGGTGACATCGAGCATCCTTGTTTTGTCTCCACCATTAAAAGGAGAATGTTTAAAAGCTGTCAATTAAACCAAATACTTGTTGAAGGTTTTTACAGTCTTTACCAAGTTAAGGAGGTTCCTCACATTCCTAATTAAAGATATCTTTTTAAGGAATCATAATTTTATCAAATTTTATCAAATACTTCTTTGCATCAAGTAAGATAATAGTGACTTACCACTTTGGACGATTGCTATGTTGAATTAATTGATAGACCTTGTAATATTGAAATTATTGTAATCCCAGGATAAATTCTACTTGCTCACAATATATTATTTTAAATAGATTTTTTTTTTTTAACTCAGTGAGTATTTAGGATTTTTACATCTAAAATAATAATTGCAAAGAACCTGTAATCTTTCTTTTCTTGTGTTCTCCTTATCCTGTTTGGAACAAAAAGTAAAGCAGCCTAATTAAAATAGGCTACATAACTTTTGTTATTTTTCTATTTCCTAGAATCGCTTATAGAAGCTAGGAAGTGAAACATTTCATGGACATTTGATAGAGCTCACTAGAACACTGTCTGGGCCTAGGGCTCTTTAGCAGGGAAGTGCTTTGATTGCCATTTCAACGTATTTCATTAATACTTTGACCTCTTCGAGTTTTCTGTTTTTTCTGGCACTAATTTTCGTATTTTGTATATCCCAGTATCAGTTCATCTAGATTTTAAAAAATGTATTTGTACACTTGTGGATTTTTTTCATTTTTTTAATTAAAAAATTATTTATTTAAACTCACATTCGTTAACATACAGTGTAGTATTGGCTTCAGGAGTAGAACCCAGCGATTCATCACTTTACATACAACACCCAGGGCTCATTCCAGCAACTTCCCTCTTTAATGCCCATCACCATTTAGCCCATCCCCCCACCCTCCTCCTCTCCAGCAACCCTCAGTTTGTTCTCTGTGTTTAAGAGTGTCTTATGGTTTTCCTCCCTCTCTATTTTTATATTATTTTGCTTCCTTTCCCCTGTGTTCCTCTGTTTTGTTTCTTAAATTCCACATATGAATGAAACCATATGATATTTGTCCTTCTCTGACTCATTTCACTTAGCATAATAACTTCTAGTTCATCCACGTTGTTGCAAATGGCAAGATCTCATTCTTCTTGATCACTGAGTAATATTCCATTGTATGTATGTGTGTATACACACACACACACACACACACATACACACACACGTACGTATATACACACCACATGTTCTTTATCCATTCGTCAGTTGATGGACATTTGGGCTCTTTCCATAATTTGGTTGTTGTTGATAGTGCTGCTATAAACATTGGGTGCATGTGCCCCTTAAAGTCAGCATTTTTGTATCCTTTAGAGAAATAACTAGTAGTGCAATTGCTGGGTCAGTGTTTATAGATTATTGCTTTTGGCAAAATTTTACTCCTCCCACCCTATGAAAAGACTTAATTCCCTGTAACACTGGTCCTGGCCACATGCCTTGCGTTGGTCAGTGGAACATCAGTGGACTCAACCTGAGTAGAGGCCTTACATGTCCTTGAGGCAGGGATTAGCCTTTTACTCCAACAGTGGCCACATTAGAAGGGGGAAGTCTCATAGCTCAACTTTTTTTCTGGTCCAGCAAACCTGAAGCATAATGATAGTCGCAGCAGTGATAGCGGCTGACTACAGCAGTGAGTTGGCAAGAGGGATATGTTACCAAATTCTGCAAAGGAACATACATAGTTTCTAAAACTGCAACCCTGTGTCCAGCTGAGTCACTCTTATAAGGAACTCATATGTACTTACATCTCTGGTTATATTACAGAAGTTTATAGTTAAAGGAATTTATCCTTGAAATCCTTTCCGTTATTGTAGATTCCTGAGCATAGATGTGTCTGAGTCTCCCAGCAGCTGCTTACATGTCTTCTGTGACCTTCCTTAGTCTTCATTCTCTGAACTGTGCTTTGGAATCCTGTATAGTTCCTCCTTGCAGGTCACCATTAAGGTGGCCGCGTATTATAGAATACAGCTCAAAAAAGAGAGGTCTACCAGGGAGGATGGGCTCGTGGGCTTTCCTTCACTCACAGATTACATACTCAGCCAGGATAGACCACAGGGTGCTGTCTGCACAGAGATTTGTTGGAAGAGATGACTTCTTTTTCTGTAATGAATGAAAAAGTCAGAAGCACAGAGCTGGTGTAGATGATGAGTTGGAAACTTGACTTGGAGCAACTTTTTTTTTTTTTAACATTTATTTATTATTTTTGGGACAGAGAGAGAGACAGAGCATGAATGGGGGAGGGGCAGAGAGAGAGGGAGACACAGAATCGGAAACAGGCTCCAGGCTCTGAGCCATCAGCCCAGAGCCCGACGCGGGGCTCAAACTCACGGACCGCGAGATCGTGACCTGGCTGAAGTCGGACGCTTAACCGACTGTGCCACCCAGGCGCCCCTGGAGCAACTTTTTAAGAATGTGATTAGTTATTGTACACTGAGCTCCATTTTCTGCTTAGCAAGGGGCTAAAGATTGGAGAAGGAGGGCAAGAAGTAGAAGACTTGATCTCTGCCCATAATGAGCTTGGGAGACAAGTGACCTATAAGGAACAAAAAAGTGAAGTGTGAATCTTTATACTTGACTCTAAATGCAATAAGAATTGGGAAGGAGACTTTTGGTTTGAGGCCAGAACAGCTGTTTATTGGTATGAGTGAGGGAGGAGGAGATAGAGAAAGAGAGGGGAACATTATGTTGTTTTTATTCGTGTCGTGACCACAAGGATGGGGGGGGGGGGTGGAAGGATGGGAGGGGACGGGGGTGGGGGTGGGGAGCAGACCTGGGGAGGGGGGCATTTATCCCTTCAAATGCATGGCTTCATTGTGATAGACCCGTTTGTCAGGGAATGTTGTTTCTTCTGAAACATGGGAGTTTGAACTTCACCAGGAATGGGATTGAAGAGTTGCAGGAAGGATTTAGGATCTGTATAAGAGAGAACATTCTGTCAGTATAGAGGGAGAGAATCCCTGCTTTAGGGTATTTAAAACTAGTGGATACTTATGCCACGGTATCTGGTGGTTCTCAACCAGGAACAGTATTGCCTCAGCCCAGGATACGTGGACTTGTGTGCTCAGACTAGGGTGTTACTCGCACTTAGTAAGTGCACGCTGAAGGCCTTGTTGTGCACTGGGACAGCCCTGCCGAGCGGATCTCCCTGCCTCAAGTACCAATAGCACCCTTTGTAGAAACACTCAACGTCCCCCACACTTCTGTCATTGGGGTTCTGCTTGTACAATTTTTGCTGTATCTTTGTACCACAGGTGCCGCTAAGTTCGTGCTTTAATTTAAATTTACTGTTGACTTAAACATTTATTTTTCTTTTTTAAAAAAAATTTTTTTTCAACGTTTTTTATTTATTTTGGGGACAGAGAGAGATAGAGCATGAACGGGGGAAGGGCAGAGAGAGAGGGAGACACAGAATCCGAAACAGGCTCCAGGCTCCGAGCCGTCAGCCCAGAGCCTGACGCGGGGCTCGAACTCACGGACCGCGAGATCGTGACCTGGCTGAAGTCGGACGCTTAACCGACTGCGCCACCCAGGCGCCCCTTATTTTTCTTTTTTGATCACTTGTTTTGTCATCCTTTATCCACTTTGTAATGTACTTTCATTTACTTGTCTTGATTTTTGCAGTCATGAGTTTGAAATGGTATTTATACTTTTCTAGTTGTATTCAAGTAGGTACCTGACAATTCAAATACAGAATGTTCACCCGCGTACCACCTGATATCATCTTGTACACCCCCAGTGGTACGCACAGCAAGCTTTGAGGAGCAGTGTCCAGATGGTCACGGTGGATTCATTTATAGCTTGACCTGATTTTATGCAGTAAATCCTTGGATGTTGACACTCCAGCCTTAGGACTCTCATTTTTAAATAACTTCGTATTCAGCAGAACTCACGAGTTGGAAGGGCCTCATGAGGATTCTTTTCCTGATAGAGGTCAGACAGCACAAACAGCTGTTATGCTCTCTTTCTGTGTGTAAGGTCTCTTTGGAAGGGCTTGAGTTGCCCTTGGCTGTGTCGTGCTCGTGTGCCAGTTATCTTTGCTCCAGACTGTGTCCACAGATTGCTGGCCCTCTCCCAGTTATGTGGCAGTATTCACAAGGCATATGTGACCCTGAAGTGTAGAGGAATGAGAGCAAATACCGCCCTCACTCCCAAATAATTGGCCCAAAGCGTATGTTGCATTAATAGTTGGCCAGGAGTCAGAATGATGACCGAGTGCAGCAGTCACAGGCTCCTCCCCGACCCCCGATAAACTGAACCAAAAAAGTTAAAAGCAGAGGGGCGCCTGGGTGGCACAGTCGGTTAAGCGTCCGACTTCAGCCAGGTCACGATCTCGCGGTCCGTGAGTTCGAGCCCCGCGTCGGGCTCTGGGCTGATGGCTCGGAGCCTGGAGCCTGTTTCCGATTCTGTGTCTCCCTCTCTCTGCCCCTCCCCTGTTCATGCTCTGTCTCTCTCTGTCCCAAAAATAAAATAAAAAAAACGTTGAAAAAAAAATTAAAAAAAAAAAAAAAGTTAAAAGCAGAAACATTTGCCAGCGGCAGCCAAACAACAACAACAACAAAACCCAATCACGGCTTTTATGCCATGTGCTTTGAAAAGGGGCGGGCAGGGAAAGAAACACCAGACCCTGACCCTTCAGAAGCAATCCTGGGAAAAGAAGGGAAGTGTACAAAATCCTAAGGACTCCTGTTAATTCAGATCAGTATGAAAAGAAGCTGGTGGAGGAGGTGAGTGGATGGCCTTGGTAAATGTCAAGAAGCACCCTCAGCAGAGGCAGGAAGGCAACCAAACGCAGGCCATCTCCCAGTCTCCACGCTGAGCTACGGGAAAGAGACCACAGGAGTAAGTGCACCCTGGCTAGGCAAAGCAGGCTCGGTACAAGACATTTAACTGGCTTCCAAAAGAGAGAGCGGGGCACCGCACTCCCAGCAAGGGCAGGCTAGTGAGTCCTATCTCTCCTCCATGGCAGAACACTGCATAGAAGGCAACAGCCAACCCCAAGTTGTAGCTCAGAGGGAGAAAGTGTCAAGGGTACCTTGGCTTACCATAAGAGAGCAAACAGAAGCCCTGGATAAAGATGCTCATGTTAAATGGGAACAAGATGAAGATAAGTGTCGTGACAACTGTGCAAAAATGCTACAGGAGAAGAAAGAAAGGAGCATGGCTTGCAGAAAGTAAACATACACCAGTGTGGCCCGAGTGGAAAGCCAACCCAAGAAAACTCAACCTCACGAATATTTCATGCTATAGGAGAGCTCAGTATGGATTCAGTGGAAATAAAAACTCAGTGTAGTTACGATAAAACAACGAGATTTTTAAACTTCATTATTTATTTATTTTTATAAGATTAGTCCCTCCTTTTATTTATTTTTTATTTTTTAAATTTATTTTGAGAGAGAGAAAGAGAGGGTGCATGCATGCGTGCACACGTAGGGAAGGGGCAAAAAGAGAC
This sequence comes from Herpailurus yagouaroundi, assembly GCF_014898765.1. Classification (NCBI taxonomy): domain Eukaryota; kingdom Metazoa; phylum Chordata; class Mammalia; order Carnivora; family Felidae; genus Herpailurus; species Herpailurus yagouaroundi. The sequence continues at coordinate 26,865,071 of NW_024412413.1, read as the reverse complement.
AGAGAGAGAGAGAATCCCAAGCAAGCTGTCTGACAGCACAGAGCCCAATGTAGGGCTCGATCCCATGAACTGTGAGATCATGACCTGAGCCGAGATCAAGAGTTGGATGCTCAACCGACTGAGCCACACAGGTGCCCCTAATTTTTATTTTTAATTGTGGTAAAATATGCATAACATAAAATCTTTTCCATTTTTAGGTGTACCATTCCATTGTGTTAAGTACATTCATATTGTGCAGCTAACCTCCAGAATTCTTTTCATCTTGCAGAACCTGCTACCCATTGAACAGTTCCCCATTCCCCTCTCCCCTCCCCTGGTGACCTTCATTCTTTCCATCTCAGTGGGATTGACTACTATAGGTAGCTCATATGGCTGGGATCACAGAGTGCTTGTCCTTTCGTGCCTGGCTTACTTCTCTTAGCATAATGTCTTCCAATTTCACACACATAGAACGAGTCAGGCTTTTTTCCTTCTTTAAGACTCAATAATATTCTAATGTATAATCTACCACATTTTGTTTATCCCTTCATCCCTTGATAGACACTTGGTTTGCTTCTACTGTTCGGCTATTGGGAACAGTGCTGCTGTGAAGATGGGTGTATAAATATCTCTTTGAGTCACTGCTTCGATCCTTTCAGGACTATGACCCAGAAGTAAAATTGCTAGGTTGTATGGTAATTCCATTTTTAATTGTTTAAGGAACCACCATACTCTTTGCCATAACAGCCATACCATTTTATATCCTCACCAACACTTGTTATTTTCTGGAGTTGGTTTTTTTTTTTTTTTTTTTTTTGACAATAACCATCCTAATGGATATGAAGTGGAATGGGATTTTTAAAAGCTAGATTGAAGAGCCAAGAAAAGAAATTGAGAAATAAAAACACAATGTAAGATTTGAACCCAACAACAACAACAAAAAAACCCAAAGCAAAATAAAACAGCATAAAAATAACCAAACATGAAATGAATGGCATGGGGCAGAGGCATGAGATAATCACAGGAAGGGAGTTAAGGTAATAAGACAGAAAGTGATAGCCATGGCGGATTGGCAGAGCCATCCGGCATCTGGAACAGAAAAAGAATGCAGAGATACAACACAGGAAGATTTTTCTGAAAGGGAAGAAGGGCTAAATCTTCAGTCAGAAGATCTTGCTACATATCTAGAAAAGAAGATAGAGAATGGCCAAGATGTTCTCTGGTCTAAAGCTTCAGGATCATAAGCTTCGGACAGAAAAAACAAGTTCTACAAAATGGGGACAGTCAAGTTGGTGTCCAAATTCCCCATACCGACATTCCCCACCATAAAATATGAGCACAATCTACAAACTTAGGAGAGGAATAAAATTATTTAAATAATATAGAATTATATTTATAATGTAAAAGTATAATAGTGGGGCGCCTGGGGTGGCTCAGTCGGTTGGGCGTCCAACTTCGGCTCAGGTCATGATCTCGCAGTTTGTGGGTTCGAGCCCCGCATCGGGCTCTGTGCTCACAGCTCAGAGCCTGGAGCCTGCTTCGGATTCTGTGTCTCCCTCTCTCTCTCTCTGCTCCTCCCCTGCTTGCTCTCTCTCTCTCTCTCTCAAAAATAAATAAACATTAAAAAACTCTAAAAGTATAATAGTAAAACAATATATAAATTTGTTTGCATATTATTCAACAGTGAAAGCAGAAAGCAGACAGTCCTGATCTGAAGGAACTCAAAGAATATGGTGGCCATGAGCATTTCTTGAAAAACATCACCCTGTGATGAAATTGACCCAACTGACTCAAATCAAAAGAACAGATTCAGAAGTAGAAAAGTCATGGTTTAAAACAAACAACAACAAAAAAGCCTTGGTGAACATTCAAACCGTTATAATGTAGTTTTAAGACTAAACAACTTGGGTGGAGGGTGAGGGGGTGGCAGATTATTGTTACAGAAGCATAAAAATGTTATGCACCCAACACAATAAAAATGATATAAGCAAGAAAAATCATGAGGGAATGAACAGGAAATATCAAGCGTTAATTATAGAGTGTTAATGTGAAAATATATAGTTTACCACTTTTATGTGAAAATATATAAATTATGTTATACTTTTTTTTCTCAGCATTAAATCTTTTGGGTGTACATGTTGTCATTGTTTAAATATTTGACTGTAGGTCAGAAAGCCATTTAGTTTCATCTCTGTTTCTTTTTTTTTTCTGTTATATTCAAGCAAAAATCAAGAACTCTTATGAGGCAAAAGCTATATTACCCTTTTAGCAGTATGTGTGCATAAAGAAATGCCCAGAATGATGTTTGGCAACTGTAAGTCTAGTGGTGGGATACTGGATGCCTTGTTTTCTTCTTTGTACTTTTTTTATTTTCCTTGAATAATAAGGAATAAGGGCTTTTTTCAATGAGCCCACATTTTTATAAAAGTGCCCATATTTTTATAAAAGCTATAAAATCATTACTGTTAATATAAAATATTGTCAGTAGTATCATCATTATTCTAATTGCTTCTTAATCATTTCCAAAAAAAAAAAAATTCTAGTCTCGACACCACCAGAGTCCTTAACCGTATTTTTGCAACTCAGCAACTTGCAACTTGCCTAAGATACTGGCAAGTGCCTCGGGACCAAAGGCACATGCGGTGGAAAACATTAGCTGTTCTAATAGGATGCTTTGTGCCTTCTTCTTGAATTCATAAATCTAAACAATGAGCTGGTGAGTGTGAAGGAGGATTGACTCCAGATCCCTGTAATACTGGTGACAAAGTGTAGTACAAGTAGAGTACTGTCATGCACACATTTGAGCCAGGAATATGAAAACCTCGCTTCTAGTCCCGGCCTAACCAATAAGCAGCCCCAGAATTTGGGATGTTTGGAGTCCTTCTGACTCTCTGCGCTTAGCTACCCTGAACTGCTTTCTTTTCTTCGATTTACCATGGTTTTCTGCCTCAGGGCCTCTGCACAGGCAATCCCCTCTGTGCGGGACACACTTCTTTATCTTTCCATTCACTGGGCTCTTTCCCTCGTGTTCAGGGCCTAGCTTTAAGGCCTTTCCTCTAGAAGGCCTTCTACATGGTAACTGTGATGGTACTTCTTACTGGATATGCCTAGCCCGTCTGTAGTCACTCACTCAGTGTCAGAGTTCCTTAGCAGACTGGCCTTGGGGAGACGGGGATCTAGGAGGTGCAAGGTCAGGTTCTCTCACCGCCCCTCCACAGCACATGCTTTCTCTTCCTCCACTGGGCTCTGCCAGGGTGGTAACTCTCCTCCTGCTACCTCGTGGCCCCTAAGTTTTATTTTTCCTGAGCAGGCCTCTTTGCTTCTGCTTCTGTTAGGAACTGCAACTTTTCTGGGTAGTGTTCACGTTTATCAGGAGAGAGTAGGTATTCCATGTAGCCCGTTACCCTCCAGCACTAGCCATTCCTGCAGGAGAGAGTGTCACCCCTGGGGTCCAGACTGGCATTCTTAATTCCCCACAGAAACCCCTGCTTGGCCTCTCTGATAAAAGATATGAAAGTGAAAAAAAAATCATGTTATAAAGCACTATGTGCCAGGTAATCCTAAATGTATGTTTTATATACAAAAAAACTGAAAAGAAATATCAGTAAAACTTTGGATTATGAGTAACTTGTTCTGCGAGTGTTCCGCAAGATGAGCAAACATTTCTAGTAAATTTTGACTTGATGAACGATGTCTTGCAATACGAGTAGTATGTGATGCCGAATGTCACATGGTCACAACTGAGCCGATGGTTCTTGAAATTCGCTTTGATATACGCATGCTTTGGATTACAAGCTTGTTTCTGGAACATGCTTGCAAACCAAGGTTTTACTGTAGATCAAATCATCAGCGGGTTTCTCTGATGGGATTCCTAGTATTGTCATTTTCTTATTTTCACATTTTCTGCAATAAACATTTTCATAGATGCTAAATGGTGTTTTGTAAACTCCTGTTTATGGCCTTTTACTGAGCAGCCCCCAGGAAGACTAGGAAAAGTTGGCCCTTCCATATGGAAGTGTTGGGCTGTCCTCCCACAGTTTTCATGTCTACCCCCATCTGATGTGTTTGCTCTTTTCACCTTTATGTCTTTCTTTTCCCCAGATGACCGGATGACCGGTATCCCCCCACACATCCTCAACAGCTCCCCATCCGACCAGCAGATTAACCAGCTGGCGCAAAGGCTGGGCCCTGAGTGGGAGCCCGTGGTGCTGTCTCTGGGACTGTCCCAGACGGATATCTACCGCTGTAAGGCCAACCACCCCCACAACGTGCAGTCACAGATGGTGGAGGCCTTCGTCCGCTGGCGGCAGCGCTACGGGAAGCAGGCCACCTTCCGGAGCTTGCAGAGAGGCCTTCAGGCCGTGGAGGTGGACCCCTCGGTGCTCCAGCACATGTTGGAATAATGGTGTCTCCCTCCATCCACCCATGGGGAGCATGTCCCAAGTTGCATGTGCAGAATCCTGACTTTCTCCCAGGGCAGGTAGTTTTCGGGGGGTTTTGTGTTGTTGTTGTTCTTGTTGTTGTTGTTTTCTTTTTAAGATTCTTAGATAAAAGGAGAAAATAGGATTTCCAGTTGATATTACTTGAAAGGCCAGATTACTCAGTGGCTCTACCACATTGACAATTGGTTGTTTTTAATTGCTTGAAGATTGCATTGTTTTAATTGTGCAGGTTTTAATTGTGTGGTTGCCTTTCAGTAAACTGGTAAATCACACTGGCTCAAAACACACACACACACACACACACACACACACACACACACACACAAACCTACTATGTTATCACATTACATGCAGGTGTCCTATATATAAAGCATCCACTTTTATATTTCCTGGGAACTGAACTGTGCGCTTTGCTATTAATGATGATGATAATAAAAAGTGAATTACTATATATAACGTGACCCTTTCATGAGAGAGTATTGTTTGTTTGTTTTTCTCATTCCTGTAGTGCATAGATTAAAAGTGCATAATTACAGAAGTCATTTTTGTTTTGAAACAGAATTACAAGTAATAACAAAATTCTTACTTTCTCCAGTCAAGGTAAATAGGCAGGGTGTCTGCATTAAATTTAAGACACTGAAGCTCCCCTGCAAGACCACTTCAGGTACCAGCATGCACACCTGAGCCCTTGATCTTTAAAAGGTTGCTTAAGAAAATAACTGTGCCATTTGTTTAAAGGCTTTAGTTGGGGGACAAAAGAGGGTGTGGTCTTTCTGTTGAAATTGTAGGGATTTAAGTGTTGTGCTCTAAAGGAGTACGATTTAGTCTTCTGTCTTTTTATTAATGACACATGATATTTGTCAAATGGTTCACTGTTTTCAAGAGTTTTCATGTATGTGATCTCGTTTGGACCTCACAAAAATCCTATGAAGTAGTTGGGTAAGAGAGGTGAGCCTCCTTCTGTAGTGAAATTGCATGATTTTCCGGGGCCGAATGAGCTAGAATAGGTGTCTTTGGAGCCCTGCTCCTTTCCTGTTGCTCCATGCTGCTTCTCCTCTTTCTCACATGCCCCTCGAAGAAGCTTGAGTCCTGCTGTCCTCCTGCTAGCAGCATCACCTTGGACAAATCACTCCACTTCTCTAACCTAAGCCTCTACAGATGAGGAAATGATTGTCCCCTCTTCCAAGATCTTTGTGATGGTTAAAGAGATAATGTCTGCCAAGGGCTCGTCTAGTGCCTTGCCCTTTGTCAGCTCTCAGAAAATGGGAGCGGTTAATTTGCTGCTGTGGCTGCACATGGACAAAGTTCACAGGCAAAGCCGAATAGTGGCTACAGGTGAGGGCACTGCAGGAGGAAGTGCTATTACCATGCTTCCTGCCAAGCTTTAACCTGTGATGTAACGTACTAACTCTACCGTGGGTCCAGTCCAGAGAAGGACAGGTGAACAGTCCCAATCTGTGATCTGTTCTTCTGAATAATTGGGGAATCTATTTCCTAATCCTAACTTAACCGAGGATTTTTTTCAAAGGGAAAAAATTAGACTTTACCTCACTGTGTTCCGGGATGAGAATATAAAATGGAAGAATTCAACGTGAAATGAGTGCTCACAAAGGTGACCGTGGCACGTCGATAACATACTCTCAGATGTCTGGCAGCCATATTCCCTTTACTAAAAAAGATCAGTTATTTCATAGTTCAACAAGCAGTTCAAAAGGATGGTCTCCTGGCCCCATCAGCTTTAATTTTCCATTTTGTAGCCCAGCCATTAATTCACTGTCTTGTAAAATTCTCAGACTTCTGGCCCCATCACTGTGCTAGTGAGAGACTGAACTTCTATGGCATCTTCAATAAACTGCCTGTCATTTTGAACCTTGGACTTGTTACGTTGCTGTTTGTCCCCTGGGTTTGCTAATAGAGAATTGCTTTGGCTTTTGTTCTCACCGCATTTATGGCCAAGGGAGTATGGCCGGGCTCTGCTGCCTCTGACTAGATGGCATTTTAGAAATGGGTCTGATGATAAGCTAGCTCATCTTCCCACCATTTGCTCGGAATCTACCATGCACAAAGATACCTTGGTGCTCTGTCAGCAGTGAAGGACAATTTGTGATGAACTTGCCCATCATGGGCTGCCAGGGCCATCAGAGAGCTCTGACTTGTTGCCCTTAACGAGCAGGGTGCCTCCACCATCAAATAGCAGTCGCGCCTGCTAGGCCTGCTCACGTTCTTGCAGAAGATTAGCAGAATGGAAGAACAGAGCATCTAAATCACTACCTCATTTCTGCCTGTGGCTGTGAAAAGTGATACTGAATGCCTCTGCCCACCTCCCAAGAGAATTGAGTAGGCGATGCGCCTGCAAGGAGTCCGTGTGTTTTTGCATGGTGGAAGATTCTACAGTTCCAGAGGCTGCCTACCCCCAATAGAATTCTGAAGGAGTACAGTGAAGAGGCAGAGCATTTGCAAGCACTGACCGAAAAAAGATAAAGTCTTGCTCCACTTTGGTTTGGGATACACATGCATGTGCGTTCATGAGTATGCCCTCTTAGTTTTTAAAAACTATAACTTTTATTAATTGTTCTCTGTATAAAAATAGTGCGTGCTCATTATAGCAGTTTGAAAAATACCACTTGTCAAGAATAAAAACAAAATAAACATTACCCCTACTCTTGTCTTTCAAAGATAACCAGTATGACACCCGAGTTTTAGTCTCTACCCCCAGTTACTTTCCTATGGCTGCATATTTTTATAATGAAAATGGGATTGTGTCAAATCAACTATAACTATAATAAGTAGTTAAAGGACGCACAAAATTAAAAGATGTAGGTATCATGTAGGTACCTCAGTTTTCAAAATATACTACAAAGCTATAATAATCAAAATTATGGTACTGGCACAAAAATAGATACATTGCTCAATGGAACAGAACTGAAAGCCCAGAAACAAACCCACGCATACATGGTGAATTAATCTACAATAGAGAGGGGAAGAATATATAAATGGGGAAAAGATCATCTCATCAGCAAATTATGGAGAACTGGACAGTTACATACAAAAAAAAAATGAAACTAGAACACTCTCTCACACCATTCACAAAAATATTCTCAAAATGGATTAAAGACTTAAATGTGAGGCCTGAAACCATAACATTCCTAAAAGAAGACACAGGCAGTAATCTCTTAGACATCAACCTTAGCAACGTATGTATGGATATGTTTCCCTAGGCAAGAGAAGCAAACACAAAAATAGAGTATTGGGACCACACCAAACTAAAAAGCTTCTGCACAGCAAAAGAAGCCATCGACAAGACAAAAAGGCAACCTACTGAATGGGAGAACATATTTGCAAAATCTCTATCTGATAAGGAGTTAATATCCCAAATATATAAAGAACTCATATATTTCAACACCAGAAAAATAATTCAAGTAGAAAATGGGCAGAAGACCTGAATAGACATTTTTCCAGAGAAGACAGACAGAAGGCCAGCAGACACATGAAAATCACATCACCCATCATCAGGGAAATGCATATCAAAATCACAGTGAGATAGGTGTCACCTCATACCTATCAAAATGGCTAGTATCAAAAAAGACAAGAAATAACAACTATTGGTGAGGATGTGGAGAAAAGGAAACTCTCGTGCAATATTGGTGGGAATGCAAACTGGTGCAGCCACTGTGGAAAACAGTATGGAGATTCCTCAAAAAACTAAACATAGAGGTACCATACAATCCAGTAATTCTACTTCTAGGAATTTACCCAGAAAAAAATGAAAACACTAGTTGGGAAAGCTGCACCCCTCTGTTTATGGCAGCATTGTTTACAATAGTTAAGATATGGAAGCAACCTAAGTGTCCATCGATAGATAAATGGATAAAGAAGACGTGGCGTATATATAGAATGGAATATTCCTCAGTCATAAAAAATAAGGAAATCTTGCCATTCATGACAACATAGATGAAATTTGAGAGTATTATGCTAAGTGAAATAAATAAGACAGAAAAAGACAAATACCATATGATTTCACTTATATGTGGAATCTAAAAAATAAATGAACAAACAAAACAAAACATAAACAGGCTCATAGGTACGGAAAATAAAATGTTGGTTATGGAGGATGGAGAGGGGATGGGTTGGGAGGGCAGGAAAAATAGATTAAGGGGATTAAGAGGTACAAACTTTCAGCTATAAAATAAATAACTCATGGGGATACAATGTATAGCATAGGGAACATAGTCAATAGTACTGTAATAACTTTGTATGATGTTAACTAGATTTATCGTGGGTATCACTTCATAATGTGTAAAAATGTCAATTCGCTATGATGTGTACCTGCAAATAATAGGATATTATATGTCAATTATACTTCAATAAAAAATAGGATTGTATTGTACATGCTGTTTTACACTTGGCTTCTTTTATTTAACATATAGCTATCTTTCCATGTCATTAAAGATTTTTCTATACCAGTGATTTTCAGCATCCTTTGTGTTTGGAGCACATTTCCAAGTCCTATAATTTTTGGCAGCATGCCTGGAGAAATTAAAAGACTCTAGCTACGTAAGACTGTCTTTCGCTGTCAAAACATCCACCATTATCCCAGTGTTTGATCCTCTTTTAGGGCCATGTCATTGCTTGAGTAGAGCTTTTTGCTGCTCCCCCCTAACACTTATGTCCTGAAAAAGCAAAGTTGAGCACTTTCCTGTAAACATTCTGGGCTTTATTCTGAGCTTTTTATTTCTTCCTCTAGTCAGAAGCCCTCTCCACTGCACTGTGCAATCCACTCAGCTCAGTGTTCATTTCTACAAGAGTAGAATGTGTTCTGGTGAGCGGTAATATTGTGCTGATCCAAATTTGGTGGCACACCAAATATGATAGACCCGTGTGTGACTGCTGTTCTACACCTTCGTGTTTAGTGGTAGCATACTATTCTAGCATAGGTATGTGCCATCATTTGTTAACCAATTTCCCATTATACAAGATGGATCTTTGGGTAGTTTCTGCTTTTTGACTCTTGTAAGCAGCGATGTGACGCAAGGAAGTTCCTTGTTGCTAAATCTTTACATTCACCAAAAGTTACAATGAATTGGATCCCTCCTTTGTTTAGCGCCAGATAAGTTAGTTAGCAAACCACCCCAAGGTGTGTTGGCTTACAACTTGGCTCACAATTCTTGGAGCCAGCTGGACTGTTCTGACCTGGGTCGCCTCAGCTAATCTCTGTGGGCCCTCCTGCATCTGTGGTTGGCTGGGGGGCTGGCTGAGGCTGGCTGATCTGGGACGGCTCGCTTGCACGCCTGGAAAATGACATGCTGCTGCCTGCAGCAACAGAGGCGTCTGGGTCATTCATCTCTACAAAAGGTTTCCCTGCCTTCTTCACTTGGCAGTGGTGGCGGGGGTCCCCATGGGCAGCAAGGAGGCAAACCCTAGTGTGCAAGCACTTGTCAAGCCTCTGTTTGCATCCCTTTTGCTAATATTCTGTTGGCTAAAGTGAGTCCTAAAGCCAGCCCAGAGTCTACATTGGAAGGCTTTCCCAAAGGGCGTTGGGAGAGGGAGGGGAATAACGTGGTACATTTTTTGCAGTCTACTATAACCAGTATTTTAAAATTGAGATCTCTGGGCCCTGTTGAAAAACAAAGTTTGGTTACCCTGGATCTCCTCTGTCCCATTGCACTTATGGGCAGACCTGTTGCAGAGTGTCACCATCCTCACCTTCGACAGAATGCACACTTGTTACCCAGCTCCTCTGCCTGCTGCATTATCTGCTCAGCCCCCACATACATTTACATTTATGGGCGTACAGCCAGGAAGGTTCCTAGGATTAACTCCTAGAAGAGGAATTGCCCAGCTTAACATTGCATGTTTTTAAAAGCTACTTACACTTTCTAAAACTTTTAAAAAGTTATTTAAAAACTACTTGCGTGAGCAAAGTATAATGGGTTGCTTTGAAATATTACGCCAGTTAATTCCCCCAAACATCAGTGGTCACTGCGGAAGTTCCTGCTGGGGCACGTGCACGTGCACACACACACACACACACACACACACACATGCAACTGAGGCAGTAGAATGAGTCTGTCTTCATACCTTTCTCTGGACAATTCCCCAGAAGTGGTAGTTTTGGAGAGAGACTCCCCTCATTCAGTTACTCAGCAGACATGTATTGAGAAGCTACTATAAGCCTGTCTCTGTGCTGGGTGGGGAAGCAAAAACATGACCAAGAAGTCCACAGTCCAACAGGAACTCACTGTTTGGCCAGTGAGAAACATGGATCTCTAATCACAGCACGATTCAATAAGGTCCATGCCTGAGTACCAAGTCTCTGGGAATGCAGAGGGGACGCAATTCATTCTGCCTTGATTCAGAGGTGAGAGGCATGGGGAATACTCTCCAGAGGCTCCCTCTCTTGGACACGTTTCTGTGCCGGAGTCCTCGTATGTAAAATAGGTACAGTAACAGTACCCACCTGTGGTCACAGTGAGGATCCCACAAGATAAAAGCTTATAACAGTGTCCGGTAGAGAAAAAATGTTTCGCTAAATCATTGTGCTGAATTATTTTAGCTATCAGGGTTTTTCTAACATTCTTCACCCTGCTGGGGCCCTGAGAAGTGCGAGGGTCAGAATCACCTTCTCCTGATGTGATTTGCAATATGGAAACAAAGTGCATGGTTTCTCAGTACTTTTAGCAGGACTCTAAAAATAAGAAACAGGAACTAGTAGGCACACTTCAGAGCATATTCAGAATTGGGGTGGGATTCTGATCTAACACTTGGCATTAAATGAATCCCTACAAACAGTGACCTACTGATTTGCTTAGGCTACCAGAGATACAAAGATAAATTAGACCTAGTTCCCGTCCTATAGGATCTCAGCCTGCTGAGGAGACCAGTGTAACAGCTAGCAATTCTGATATTCTTTGGCCAGCACCGAGGAAGGAGTAATTAAGTTGGCCACAGAGGAGGTGGCACCTCAACTGAGGTTTTGTAAGTTCTGCCCAAGTTGGCATGTTGGTTCCTTTGGGACATTAATGTGTATGGACACCAGAATTCCACTTAATTTATTTCATGCCCAATTTGACAAATAGCACTTCTTGCCATGGGTCTACAGGATACCTCCCTGGTGCTGCCTCAAAGTGATTTAGAAATAAAGAGAACCTTATTTATAGACTAAGTTGGCCAATATTATCCCATTCCGTACATCAAGACAGCAAGACATTGAGAAACATGTGGTTTATTTATCCACAGGAGAATGGGATCAGGCTTCAGATTTTAGATATCAGGCTCATTTGGGGGTTCTCTGTGCCATTTCTAGCCCTTAGTTCTTCCTCTGAAAGACCCACAGATTAAAATTAGATGTTGCTGGCATACAGGGAATGTTTTTAATGTAATAACTGCCTGTTTACTTCTTAGAATCATAAACAGGGCTTAGAAGAACAGGGATGTCTATCTTGTTGGCATTTACTGTTTTTGTAGGAAAAATTAAAGTCTCACAAAGACATAGTTCAGTGAGCCAACTAAGCCTTGTTTGTTAAAATTATGCAAAATATATGGCAATGGTTCTGAAAGCTATTATTAATTCAAAACATAGGCCATGAAATCCAGGTTTGAGTACTTAGAAAAAACATTGACCCAATGTGTTGATAATATTTACATGTCTCCATTTCATATTCACATTCTGTCTTTAGCCAGTGCTGATTGCAGTGTCAAATGACATTCTTCATGGAGAATATTCGTGGAAAATATCTGGTATGGTCTGAATGCTTGTGTTCCTCCTCCCCTAATTTATATGTTGAAATTCTAACCCCTACAGTTGAGGGTCTTAGGAGATGGAGCCTTTGGGAGGTGATGAGGTCACAAGGGTAGAGCCCCCTTGAAGAGACCCCACAGAGCTTCCTGGCTCTTTCTGCTTAACGAGGATACAGTGAGAAAGACCCAGCTCTGAACCAGAAGAGGACCTTCACTAGAACGTGACCATGCTGGTGGTGCCTTGGTCTTGAACTTCCCAGCTATCAGAATTGTGAGCAGTAAGTTTTTGTTCTTTATAAGCTATCCAGTCAGTGGTATATTTTTTTTATAGCAGCACAAATAGAGTGAGACAATATCAAATGGATTAGATCAACTAATTATTATTCTTTCTTTTGGTGGCATAAAACCTCCCTGTTACCAGCTTCTAGGAGATGTATTGATTTAATCAGGACTTTGCTGATACCACAGTCTTTGGCATGACTTATTGGCTCATTGCTGATCCCAGGAAGAGACCAAGTGTTCACAAATGAAGTGAGTAAGTCCATTCATAGATGAGTGGTGAACTTAGTGCCTCTGGCTGTCATGGCCGTTGATGGGGGGTTGGGGGAGCTGTGTAGGGAATATTTCTTGAAGGCTCAGAATATTTGTGATAGGTGGTGGTTCTTACCCATTTAGGGGGCATAGATCCCTTTAAGGGTGTGAAAAGGCTGTGAGATCTGCAAGAAGAATGCAGGCTTCTTTGAGGAATCATTCTTTTAAAAATGCACATGTGTACACACACCTGCATCTAGTTCATTCATCCCAAGAACCCTAAATCTTTAGGCTGTCAAAAGGTCCCTGGCATCAGACTTCGTTAGCATCTAGGCCTGACTGGTCATTTTCTGGTTTTGTAGAGTATTTGGAAGCCTTGTGTCCAACAGAATGAAGCTAAGTGTTTCTGTTGGATTTTGCTAGCATGTAATTCCTGGTATGAAGGGCTAACCACAGTATGGGAATAATGGTGAAACCATTTGTCTGAGCTCTGATCTTTACACAGCTAGTCATAGATCGTCTGCCTCTTGGAAAGGTAAGAGCTTGCAGACATGCAGTGCATGACAATCTCCGGCTTCTAGGAGCTTTCTCCCTCAGCCCCAACTCTTTACAACCAGAGATCTTACACAGGAGAGGACTGAGACTTTTGTGCCCAGCACATTGGGGATCATTGATTTTCAGGGGCAAATTATATACAGTCTCATCTACTTTATATACTGGGAAATTATTTCCAACAGTATCTTTTTGTTCAGCCATCTGCTTGAATCAAGTTTCTGTCAACCTCTGGAAAAAGTAATTATTCCCAGGTCTGAAACTGGGCTCCATGCTGGCTTTCTGCTGACAGTGTGGACCCTTTGGCTTGTCTCTATTCTATTGTCAGGAGTTCTTTTGTCACTTACTATTTGTCAGCTGCTGATTTTCCAACCAACACTATCTTTGAGGCTAAAAATAAACCCTCCCAACACAAGTCCTCTCTTTATGATAGTGTGGAAGACAATAGACCAGTCACTTGTGGATATAATTTTATTCAGGCTATTGCAATAGGAGGAACACTTATTAATGAGAAATGTCTCAAAGAAAAGGAAGGAGGCCTGAATTTTATAGAGGCAAGTAAACAAGGGAGTCACCCACAAGTCTTGTGGGAATAATGAGGAAAAATGGAGGTGGGTCTTAGAATATGGGAAGGCTGAGTTGTCCATTGTGGTGGTTAGCCATTTCTTAGAATAAAAAAGCGTGGGGGGATTTCTCAACGATCACTGCTGTCAGGGAGCCCAGGGTTTAGACAAAGTTCAACACTGTCAAAAGTCGTATCTTCTTTAGCTTTTAAGAGCCTAACAAAATTTGGAAGAAAAAATTGTTTTTATAAGAGTTGGATATGAGGTAAAATCAGAATTCTGGCATCTTGACTGCTTGTTCTATAAAAGACACTTAAGCTGTCGCCTCATTTAATTTGGGTAGAGAAAAATGAATGGCCTACACGATCAAAGCTCAACAAAAGGAAAGGAAACAAAGCTATTATGACTTTCCTAGAGACACAGAGAACACATGGAACGATTTTCAATTTGCACCAGTTATGGGAAGGCTGTGACTTACAAAAATTCAGTCAACATGTACTTTTTGAGCACCCACTGAATGCCAGGCATGGGTACAGGTGCTGGGGCTAAGCAGTCGATGCTCCAGTCCAAAACTCGTGCCCTCGTGGAGTTCTCCTCTATGGAGAAAAAGAACACACAAAGGGACAGTGAGAGCCAGAGGAAGGAGTGATGTCGTCTTTTAAAAAGTTGGTCAGAGAAGGTTTCAGTAAGAAGGTGACAGGAGTAAAGTCTGCTAGGTGAGGGAGGGAGCCATGCTGAGGCCTGAGGGAATCTTCTGGGTAGAGGGAGGAAAAAAACTGTGAAGGCCTGAGATGGGAACTTGCCAGACGTTTTCAGGGAATCACAAGGAGGTCAGAGCAGCTAGAGTGCAGTGGGCAAGAGGGCAAGTACTAGGGGCTGAGGCCGAGAATCTGACGGGCCCCTGTAATGACTTTGCTTTCATTCAGGGTAAGACGGGAAGCTACTGGATGGCATTCAGCAGAGGCATGACATCATCTAACTTACATTTGCAAAGGATTGAGCTAGCTAACATTTTAAGAGGGCTGAATGAAACAGTAGAGAGGCTATTGCACCATTCTCGAGAAGATGGGGGCTCGGATCAAGATGGTCATGGCAAAGTGTAGCGAATGTGAGATACGCTGTTCGGCTCTTCTTCGGGCATGGTAGATTGATTTCTCCAGCAGCTGGGAGGTCTCCAGCTAATGGCCTTTGGCTGGCAGCCGTCTTCAAGGATTGTCTCCTCTGAAGAGAGCGCTCTTGCCCAGTGGCATCCCCCCTTCCCAGGGCAGTCTGCATCCTGTGACCAGTAAGGGGTACAAAGGCGTGGCCCCTCACCCCACTTCAAGACAACTCCTAAGGGCTGTCCCAGCTCAGGGCTCCTCGTGGAGTCAGCACAGGCCTTTGGGGTGACCAAATCACAGCCCAACTTTTCCTTCTGCCCAAGCCTGTTTGCATCCCTTCCCCAGGCATTAATCCCAGGAGCACTCCTTGATAATCTTCCTGTCCACTTAACTCCATCTCAGAGTCAGCTTCCAGGGGACACAACCTGTTATGTGGAGAGTGGGAGCAGTGGTCAGATTCTGAATGTTTTGAAGGTAGAGCCAAATGGATTTGTTGATGGATTGGGTGTGATGTTAAAAGAAAAAAAATCAGGGGCACCTGGGTGGCTCAGTTGGTTAAGCATCTGACTCTTGATTTCGGTTCAGGTCATGATCTCACAACTCATGGGTTTGAGCTCCACATAGGGCTCCACACTGAGCATGAAGCCTGCTTAATATTCTCTCTCTCCCTCTCCCTCTGCCCCTTCCCCCAACTCTGTAAAAGAAAAAGAAAAAAGAAAAGTAAAAAAAAAAATCAATGATGAAATGACAAGATTTTTTTCCTAAACAAATAGAAGGATGAAGTCACTATTTACCGTTAAGAGGAAGGCCATGGGAAAGGCAGGGGTTTTGAGCGGGGGCCCGGGGGGGGGGGGGCGGTGAGGAAGGTAGGGAATATTCTAAAAATAAAAATAAACTCTTAAGATTCATGTGGGTAAAAGGCCAAATTCCATTTCCAGGAGGACATTCTTAACTTTGGCTTTGAATACTCCCCAACATTATACAGTTTTAGATAAAATCTGTTGTAGTAGACATTTCATTTAATTTGAGGAATGTGAGAGTAATTAAACATACAAAATGTGAATACATATTTTCAACCATTATGCAACGGCTGCTAATTCATAGAGACAGAAAGAGTCTAAGTGGTTTTATAAGGAAACAAAGCCAGCCATTGGCACATCCACCAGGATGTGTATCAAGAAGGGTTCTTTTTAATAAGGCCCTTATAATTCATAGTACAATAACAGACTCCCTTGAGAAGTTGAAAAGAAGCAAAGCTGCTTACAAACTCTCTATATCACACACCCAGAAAATAATCCCAAGGCAACATGACATGACACCGCCCTGCACAGACATAGCTCTAAGAAAGTTCATAGTAAAAAAAGTCCATTGTAGGGTACAATAAATAGAACATGAATCTTTGAGCTGGGGCCTGACAGACCACAGATAAGTAGAAAGGCTGGGGAAGGGTGTTTCTAGAGGGAGGAGGAATGCGACAGGAGGCCCAGAAGTGAGGATGGATAAGACAGAGACTAGGGACAGTGGTGATGAGCTTGCTTCCCAAGAAGATTACATCAGTTGGGTTCAGTGGGACAAGTTCACTAACTTTTAAAACCAGAAGGGTTTGAATTTCACCTTTTTTGATTACCAAGGGAATAGAAGAACTTTTCTCAAAACCTTTAAGGTGCTAATATGCATTGTGAATCTGCAAGATGGAAACGGGCAGTATTTCCCAAACCTATTTTGACATTGAAAACTTTTCTCCATGAGACCACCTGTTGCCATCTTTGGAAAGATTTATTCTATAGGCACACTGAGGCAGAGGACACTCAAACATAGAGCGTGCTGGGAAGACTAGTGGCTCAAAGGTGCCAAAAATTATCAAGATTTTTAAAGGGCATGAATAGTATCCTGGGTGGTGTACGAATAGCATTAATTTATTCTCCTCCTCTCATGATTCCTCCTCACTGTAAGCAGCACATTGTGGGTCACTTGGAAACAGATTTGTGGTCTTCCAGGACCTTCTTTTCTTGCTTTAATGATTGATGAGTCTGTCACATTGTTTTATCATATGATCCTTGTATTCTTGCAAAATACCCTCCTGGCTTGCTGTCATTGCATTTGGTTCAGGCAATAGGTTGTATTGCCTGTTCTTCAGCAGGCAGCGGGCACTTTCTCTGGTCATTGTCAGATGCCAGGTGGCACCTGTAAGACAAGCAGGAAGGAACTGCTCTTGCCCCATAACAGCAGCCCCAAGCCAGAAGGCTCTGTCGACAGCCCCAGGCCTTCTCTGTCTGTCCCCACCCTTGCCAGGAGTTTCTGTATATTTGCTGTCTTCCCATTTGGGTTCTCAATTTGCTTACTCTGCTACCTCTTGCCACTTGGAAATTGAACTTGACTTTTTCTTCTCTTCCTTCTATATTTCAAAAATATCTGAAAATAGCTTTTTTTTTTTTTTTCCTAAAGGGGCCTCCAGAAAATCTTTAGGAGTAGTTCCTAACCAGAGTGGCACTACATCCCCCCAGCCCTTCACCATGTGGCATTTGGAAATGTTTGGAGGCATTTTTTGGAGGGGGTTTCCCCATGCATGGGGGGTACCATAGTAAGCATTTGACACTGTGGGAGGTTGCCCTACCCAGTGAAGAGCTGCCTTGCCCGAAATGCCAGTCATCCCCCAATGGGAGCTGCTGTATGCTTCCCAAACTCCGGTCAGCTGAGTGCCACTTTGTTAATTTTCAGTATCGAATATACCACCTGTGTCGTTATTAATTTAACATTTTTTTGAATTAACTCACTTTAAAAAATCTTTACGCAATAGTATGTTTGAAATACGAGTCACTGTTGTCGTGTATATGTTTTACAGGACACCTAGAAATAAATACCTAACACCTCATACAAAATATTCTTCATTAGTGATACACATAGGAAGTTTGGGAACACTGGGCCCTTCTTATACTCTGTTGGGTTTGTGATGGGTGCATTAGCCTTACATGCACTTTCTCTTCTAAACTATGAAGTTTAAACAAGCACAACTGATGGACTCCTTAGTATGGGCCTTATAAGGGCAAAGGCCACATGTTTAATGTCCCAGAAAAGTCATTTGTTTTATATAAAGAAGTCTGTTCGACTGGAAACGACAGCATCCTTGACCCAAGTCAGCATTCTTGACCCAACTTTGCTGGTTGCAAAGTCATAGGATACAAGTGAGGCTCACTTGGCATTTGCTCCTTGGATTGTCAGCTCCATGAGGGCAGACCTGTACCTTGTGGTCGACCCTGCCTTTCCTAATCTGGCACAAACTTCATTAATGAGTCTCAGTGAATGAAAATGTGAATAAATGAATGTATGCTTACCCATCCCCGCTAGACAAACAATGAAGTACTATAAATGTTAACTGTCACTGAGTAAAAATGAGTCTTGTGCACATGTTTCTTGGGCAAGTTCTGGAACTTCTCTGTGCTTCACTTTCGTTACCTGTGAAATAGAGATAGTAGTGTCACCCTCACAGCACTGATCTGAGGAGTCATTGAGATAGTATTTGTAAAGTGCTTAGAACAGTGTCAGGCATAGAATAAATGTTATAGAAATATTTGATGAATGAGTGAATGAATGAATGGTGTCTGTCTTGTATTTAGGTTTTCAATATTTGTGGAAAGAGGGAGTCGACGGATGCTGGGTCTAAATGTTCCTACACTCCACATCCTTGATGCTGAGCAGTTCCCGGGGGCAGCTGCAGCTGCTGAAGCACAGCGTCCCAGGCTCCGCTGAGGGGACCTGCTGTAGTCATCAGCACAGAAAGAACTCTCTAGAACAGGTGACCCAGGATATGCTTCCTTTCCCCCTACCTCATTACAGGCTGCATAGAGACTATGTCCTGGTACTTATTTAAGGCAAGGCTAGAACGCATCCCTTTAGCTAAATTCCTGCTCCATCTCAATGGACTCAGTCTACCAGAGCACCACATTCACATACCCTGAGCAGAGGGTGGGAGGAGAGAAAAGGAGAGGAAGCAGCACTGATGGAGCATATGACCCAGGCACATGGAAGGTGATCTCAACTAAGTTTCTTGTCATTTCATCCTCTGACAACCTTAGGAGCTAGGATTTTAGCCTCACTTCTCTTATTTTACAGGTCAGGAACCTGATGCTCCAGGAAGTTAACTAACCTGGCCGAGGTCATTCACTAAGATATATAGCAATGCCAAAATCTGAACTCAGGTCTGCCTGAGTTTTTGTTTTGTTTTTGTTGTTGTTGTTGTTGTTGTTGTTGTTGTTTATAACCTCCTGAGGTACAGCCAAGGGCCCAGAATGGCCCCGTCAGCTTTATATTAAACATGTCTCCAGTCCACCTGCTGGATTTTTGGTGTCAGTGCCTTTCTCCTGTCATTATTACAGAAATTAAGTGAGTGATGTTCATAAAATAGATGTTCTTTAATATCTCCTGCTGCGCCAACCATAAAGTCATGTGATGTGGCACAGCAAAGTGAGGTTGTGGTTATTGCCCTGTGGGATTTCATCAAAAGCCAAGATAATCCTGGCTGAGACAGTCTGCAGGCAGGGCACAGCTTGGGTTTGAATAGAGCATTTGTCTCATTGGCTGAAGGAAAAGGACTCTATTCATAACCTTCTCCTGATAGCCTTTGCACGAGAAAGTGTAGGAAAAGCCAGATTCTCAGCAAGAAGGGGCCTGTTCCCTTTCTCTGAGCATGAGGATTCCACATTCCATTCCTGGCAACCATGATTTAGATAAATGGTTTAAATTTTCTTTTTCCCACAATTATGGGGGCAGTACTAAGAAGTTATCGTCATATCTGAGTGTTCTGGGGAGTAAGTATTCTTACTTGATCTAGATAAAGGAAATCTGAGCTCCTCCTTGACATCACTAAAGAATCTCATGGCTCTCTGTCCTCACCCTAAAGCTTTCCTTCTGTCTCCAAGGAGTAGACGCCAAAACTGTTTCCAAAGTGAAATGTCATTAGCCCACTCTACCCTCTGAGGAACAATCGCCCTGCCCTTTATAGCTGACTGTGACTGCCATCCAGCCTTCCAAACAGCTTATCTTTTTAAATCACTCACAGGATTGGATCATGATCTGCCATCTGAATTTGTTAATTCCGGCAAAGATTATGTGAAGTCAATATTGGTCAACCTGAAGTTTGTAACATGTAACAATCTGAGGAATTCCCTTCCTGGTCCCACCGACTGTGACCTAAACAGATCTCCAAACATGGTGGCCTCCCTTGCAGTACAGGGCTTGCTCAGGCAGTAATGGCCCCAGTATTTAAGATTCATAGTGAGTGCTTCAGGCACAAACTCATGTGTGTGCGTCTTTACTGCTCCAGTCTCCAGGTACAGTTGGCACTTCTGTGAACCTCTTCCTTCCCATGTCCAGGCTGTTGGCATCCCACATCAAGCCACTATGGTTTCCTCTTCTTTCCCCAGGCTCTACATCTCACATGCAACCTCAGGCTTTTTTGCTCTTCCTTGATTCATTCATTCGTTCATTCATTCAACAAATAAGTTTTTGTAGTACCTACAATGTACCAAGCACTGGTGAGGGATATCACAGTGAACTAAACAAGCATATATCCTGTCCTCATGGAGCTTACAATCCAGTGAAGTGTCATAAGCTACAACAAATGATAAGAAGAAAAAGATAAGTGAGCTATGAGAGCATACTGAAAGGAGGCCCACTCTCACTTGGGGGTCAGAAGGTTCCTATGAGGATGCTCTGGTCCCCTACTCTCTGCTTCATTACCTCAGGCTTGGTCCTTGAGCTCTGTCATCGGTTAGCCTTCCATTTTGGTGGCTCTGTTGGACCATTTATTTTGCATTTGAGTTTTCCTCTCCAAGATGTCACCTTTCAGTAATGCCCCTTTATTCAGTGAACCACAGTCAAAGATAACAGGGCGAAAGCTATCAACGATTATTTTACAAATGCTAGTCAATGACTATGGAAACAGTGAGAAAGAGGTTGGCATGAGACACAATAGCTTGTAACCTGAAAATATTACTGTAAATTCTATGTGCCGGTTCTACAGCACTGGTAATGAGGTGCCATTTCTTGTGACCTGGCCCTTCACCACACTTGGACAGCATATACTGTCCAGGCCCTATATGTAGGACCCCAATATTCTAAGACCTCAATATTATTTCATTTGCCTCTAGTTTGCCTAGAACTTGTTTCTTTTTTCCACTAATTCAAAAAAATATTTAAGCCAATGTGTCAGGTGCTGGGGCAGTGAGGGGGCTATGGTGACAAGACATGAACAGCACCTTGTTCAATGTAGCTTGTGTCCATTGTTGCCAAGTTAAATGAACATATCAGGACGTCAATGGAGATGCTGCCCATTGTTGGTGAAGGGGCAACAGTCATACTCAAGGCAACTCACGTGGTCCAGACTTTACAAAGCCACAGTCCGTGCTGCCAGCTTAGGGGATTGGCAAGAACTTCCAGATCTTTCCACTTGCTCTTCAGTCACTGATTATGTCATTTTTACTTCCATTGAAGTAATGCAACCCTATAAAGAGTCAGATAGTCTTTCATGACTGATTACAAAGAACATCCTTTGACCATCCACTTCCCTCATTTAAATTTAGTCCACTAGGGAACCCACTTCAATTTATTTAGCTGTTTCATTTCAGATCCACTATATCTCTTAATAGCTGCTACCCCTTGATTTTTTTATGACAATTATATTGAGATATAATTCATATACCATGAAATTTACCCTTTTAAATAATTGTACAATTCATTGATTTTTAAAAATATATTCATGGAGTTATGCAACCATCGCCACTATGTAATTTTAGAACATTTTCAATATCCTAAAAAAAACAAAACACCAAACACACTAACAGCCACTCTCCATGTCCTCTGTCCCCAGCCTTGGAAACCACTAATCTACTTACCATCTCATGGATTTGCTTTTTACGGACATTTCATTAATGGGATCATGCAGTATATGGCCTTTTGTGTCTGGCTTCTTTCACTTAGAGTAATGTTTTCAGAGTTCATCCAGGTTGCAGCATGTGTCAGTAATTTATTCCTTTCTGTAAGCTGAGTGATGCTCCATTGAAAGGATATACCACTTTTTTGTTTATCCATTCAACAGTTGATGGACACTGGGGTTGTTTCTACTTTCTGGCTATTATGAAGGAAGCTGCTACGAACATCCGTGTACAAGTTTTTGTGTGGATATATGTTGTCAATTCTCTTGGGTACAGACCTAGGAGTGGAATTGCTGAGTCACTGATTTTTCAAGCTTTGGGCATTATTTACTGGCTTCTCACATGGAGTCACTATGGAGACATCTTACCTTCCATTGCTACCTCTCTTCCACATACACACTTCCCATCCTTCATTCTTCCAATGTTTATATCATAATTTTGATTGGATCAGAATTAATATGATAATATAAATGTTGAACTACGACTACTTTTCCTTAAGGAACTTTTGATTTTACCTGGAGTTATTTGTCTTATTTATTTTCTATGTATCTATCACTAATTCATCCTTATTTCATCTCCTCTCAAAATGTTCATATGCATTAGGCATTCTATCAGTTTTGTCCTCCCAGGTTTTTCTCAGAGTCTTCTGATTTGCTCCAATCTAGGCTAGTTCTTTAGACCTGCAGTATCGTTGTTATCACGAGATTTCCCTTCACCAACATGCAGGGGGTTTCTTTCACCTCTCTCTTGTGGGTTCCTTTTGTCCTAGATCCCATGTCTTTCTCGTGTTTCATTCCCTATTTTTGTGGAATAGCTCCTCCAGTTGCATCCTGAGAACACTGCATAGTGGGTATGTTGTTTGAGAACTTACCTATCTGAAAAGGCTTTACATTATTTAATTATTGCTTTTTTTTTTAATATTAATTTTTGCTAGTTTCATTTGACATAAAATTCTATAAAATTCACTTACTTGCAGATTTTTTTCTAGTTTCCTTAGTTGCTGTTGAAAAGATCGAAGCCATTCTGATTTTTTTTTTTAATTTAACCAGTTTTTTACTCTCTCAAAGCTTTTAGGGTTTTCTCTTTGACTCCAATATTCTTAAATATGATATAGTTTGACTAATATATTTTATTCATTTTGCTGGACACGTGATAGGCCCCTTTTATCTGACAATAGCCTTCAATACTAAGAATTTTTCTTGAATTATTTATTTAGTGATTTTATTTCCTCCATTTTTTAATTTTTTCCTCTTTCCATGACTCATATTATTTGGATATTGAACTTCCTGATTTGGTCCTCAGATGTTCTGATCTCTTCTGTCCTGTTTTCTGTCATTTTGTCATCCTTTGTAATGTTTTGTCAAATTTTTCTTCTAACCTTTTAATTGGATTTTTAGTTTATACCATTTTTTAAATTTCTAAGACTTTTTTGTTTTATGAATTCACCTTTTAAAACATCATCTTACTGCTTCACATTTATAGCATACCCTTGTAGCTCTCTGATAGTTTTCACCTTATTATTTAATTTCTGTTTTCTCCAAATTAATTCTTTGTTTTTAATCTCTTTCATGTTTAAGTCTTTCTTCAAATATCTGGTGATCTATGGTTGTTCAATTACATTTACATCACAGGGGCAGGGCACCTGGCTGGCTCAGTTGGTTAAGCATTAGACTCTTGATTTCAGCTCAGGTCATGATCTCATGGTTTGTGGGATCGAGCCTCAAACTGGGCTCCATGCTGGCTATGCAGAGCCTGCTTGGGATTCTCTCTCTCTCTCTCTCTCTCTCTCTCTCTCTGCCCCTTCCCTGCTTGCATTCTCTCTCTCTTTCTCTCAAAATAAATGAATAAACATCTTTTTTTAAAAAAAAATGGGGACACTGAAAAACTTAATGACAGCTCAGTATGGTCGGTGAGACTGAAAGACCACCAGATCAGGCTGCGCTGTTTAATTGGATAACTCGTCAGTGTCTTTAGATCTTTCCTTTGGCTTGTCAGATGTTTTTCAGAGAAGAATTGCCTTATATCCTGCACAGTATTATGGGAACCAAGTGATGGAAGAGAGCGAGGAGCTATAGGGAAGTGTCTTAATATTTATTATTTAATCCTTCTGTTTCCAAAATTGTTGCTTCTCTCAACTATGCCATGTGTCTCCCATCTCAGAGACCTGTTTATACTCTCTCCAGGGTATAAACCTCATTTTCTGCTGACATAGAAAGAGAGTGAGTCACCTGATTGCACAAAGTAGGGAAGAGGGTTTTTGCTGGGAAAGAGGGTTGTATCTAGCTTCCCGTTAGATTTCTGTCCTCCCTTCATTCCCAAATTACAAACTCCTATTGCTTCTAATTCTTGATGCTTTGGGTTTTATACAAGCTTATAAGTTTGCTCACTTAGGACTTAGATTTCCTGGGTCTGCTAGGTAGGTTATCTTTCCTCCTGTTTTTTAACTTGCAATGTTTTCTAGCTATCCTTTCCCCTCCAATTCTCTTTTTATCTTGACTTTATATATTTTTTAAGAATATCTTTCTGTCAGTTAGTGGGAATCCAGAGAAAGTACAGGAAAAATGTGTCTAGTTTTCTAACTTTAAAGTGACTTTGACTCTTCCTTTACGTGTATTTTACTGAGAAAATGTCCCAATATGTAATTTGCTCTCTTAATGGTTACTTTTTAAAGGTAAGAAAGACAAGGAAGTTACAGCAATAATTTTGGAGGCATATTAAAGCATTTCTTACTGACAAAGTTGGCAAAATTGTTGTAGGTTAAAATGAAATTACAGTGACCTTAATCCACAAAGACAAAATTGTCTATTTAAAATTTTGACAAATGAAGTAAGTTGTGAAAGTAAATGAGGGAATGTGAAAGGATTGTGGTCAATTGTGAATATTCATAGTAGAGCAGCACTGGGGGATAAAGCTCTGGGCCAGGTTGGACCGGGAATGAGGTTTTGCAGGTATAGTCAGAGGAAGCATGGCTGGAAGAATCCAAATTGTTTTTGATGGGGAGCCCAAAAGACAGCACTGATTGTTTCCTTCAAAGGAAAGGCAAGACTGAGACACGATGTCAGAAAATTGGATGGGGCAATAGCTCAAAATCAAGATTGAGAACAGCAAAAAGGGCTGGATACTCCCCATCTTATGAATGTCATATGCATAGTTAATCTTATAGGAAAGATTTAGAAGATTAATAATATCCAGTGTTGAACAACATTCTCATATACTGTTGGAGAGTATATATTGAGATAGCTTTCATTGGAGCGTAATTTGTAATTGTATGTTAAAATTTTAAATATGAATTTACTTTGATTTGTCAATTCCACTCCTAGGATAATGATTCTGTAGGAAAGACAAAAAAATTAATGTATAAGGATGTTTATTACATCATTGCTTGGAATAGGAAAAACTAGAAACCACCAAAATGCACATTAATGGATTGTTTAAATTCATGATGTTGTAGATCTGCAAAGAGCTCTTACAGTCCAGTCTTAATAAGGAGTTGTACTCAAAAGAAAGTAATTTAGTATCTTTCAAGGAACACTGAAAGAGGTCTAACTCATAACTCATAGTTCCATTTAAGCTTATTCTTGTCGTACAGCCTTAGAATTGAATACTCGAAGCACCGTGTATCAGGCAAAATAAGGTCAATCACTATATATTGACTCATAGCAATATCTAACATATGTTATTCAATTTAAAAAGTGTTATCAAATAGAATATATAACGTAATCTCCTTTATATTTAAAAAAATGTAAAGGCTTCCGGCTTCAAGTAATGGCAGAGTAGTTTGGATTAGACTAAATCTCACATTGATAATAATTATGAACTTTGCTTATAGACCTACTTCAAGGCCCTAGAGAAGGACCACAAACAGACACAAACTGGAGGACATGTAATCCACATTTCGCTGGCTTTTCCCCTGCAGACATTGAGCAATCTGTAGAACTTAGACTTATTGGACTAAAGAGTTAGAGGCCAGAGTACAGGGCTGCCAGAGCAACTACAAGTTGAAGGGGGAAGGGAAGTCCCAGAAGGTTCGGAGTAACAGTGGGGGAGCCCCCAGATCTATGTACAAAATCTTCTCAGAACCTTGGCTGACTCTTCCCAACTGCAAATGCCCAGGGCAAGACTCCAAGGAGCAATAGTAGAAAACAACAGCTGGACGGTTGAAAGAGCTGAGCAGAGACCTCATCAGCTGCCTGGTTCTAGGGAGATAGAGTTTGAGGTTAAAGCCTACCAAATTAGATGGACTCGAGAAACATCTCTTGCATTCCTGTGGTGCACCAAAAGCATCATGCTTTACATGTAAGGGACGACATCCCAGGACTATGAGCTGTATCCTAGGACTAAGGGCAAAAAATAAAGTATAATTCATTTAATAAAACCAAGAAACAAGCCTGCAAAGGACTAGAGTTATCCACAAGAAATTTAGCTTCTTTATGGAACAAAAGCCAATACTCACCAGAGGAAGATAACAGAATTTGGAATTTCCACGATGTATCATTTACAATGCCCAGTATACAATAAAAATTGCCAGACATACAAAGAAGCAGAAAAACATGACCCCTAATAAAACAAGAGGAACCCTCCCCAAACCCAGAAAATAAAAGGAGACCCACAGACAACACAGATATTGGAATTAACATACAAGGATTTTGTTTATTTTTTAAAAGTTTATTTATTTTGAGGGAGAGAGGGTGTGCACACATGTGTGTGCGAGCTGGGGAGAGGAAAGAGAGAGGGAGAGAGAGAGAATCCCAAACAGGCTCTGCACTGTCAGCACAGATCCTGATGCGGGGGCTCTGTCTCACTAACCCTGAGATCGTGACCTGAGCCCAAACCAAGTGTCAGATGCTCAATGGACTGAGCCACCCAGCTGCCCCCTATATAAGGATTTTAAAATTACCATTACAAATATGTTAAAGAATTTAGGGGAAAAAATGTGAACACATGGGGATTTAAGGAAAGATATGAAAATGCTAAAAAAAAAATGTGTAAATCATAAAACTGGAAGGTACAATATCTGAAATAAAAATACAATACCTGAAAAAATATTGCATGGAATTAACACCATGAATATGACAGAAGAAAAGATCAGAGAACTTGAAGAAAAGTCAACAAAAATCACCAAACTGAAGGGGGCAAAAAAAGGCAAAAAAAACCCCAAAAAACAAAAAACACAACACCCACCAGGGCCTCAATTATCTATAGAAAAATAAGCATCTAACACATGTGTTATTCAGAAGGAGAGGAGAGAATTAATGGGGCAAAGAATATTTAAGGAAGTTTTGGCTGAAATATTTCTAAGAAGCCCAGTAAACCCCAAGCAGGAAAAAAGAAAGAAAGAAAGAAGAAAGAAAGAAACCGCTGTCAAGGCACTTCATTGTCAAATGGCTAAAAATTGAGCATAAAGAAAAATACCTTTAAAAGAGCCAGATAAAAGACACGTCATATATATGAGAAAAAAGACAAGAATGTCTGAAAATTGTTCACCAGCGATGACGAATGGGGTCGCAGGGGTGGAGCCAGGCCTTCCTAGACCCTCTCTGCCAGGAAAATAACAATTTAACTCGTGAAAAATACCTTTTTAAATAAATCATGCCAAGTCTCTGGAAATTGTCCCAAGGGCAAAAAGCATACAGCAAATAGAGAACTATTTATTCAAGAAAATCTACTAAATCTTGGCAAGAACGGGAGCTCCACCTCTGGTGTGTGAGCTAAGAACCTGGGAGGGCACCCTCTTCTCTGGGCTTCCCGTCTGGGGCTATGGTTTCAGGCCTGGAGGGGCAGACTACTGGCTTTTTCAAACTCGTCCCCAGCCCCGTGTTGCTGGAGTTCTATTCCAGGCAGGCACGGCAGAGAGAACCAGGTCTGGCCTCCTCTACCCAGACCCCCGCTGATAGGATGAAACCCTGCCCAGGGGCACTGGGTCGTGACAGGCCTGTTGTTTTTACTGCTGTATGCACTTGTCTGGATTCATTAAGCTGTAATGGTTAAGATCTGTGTATTACTAGGTCAGGTCTCACCTCAGGTTTTTAAATTAAAAGGGAAAACAGGCATTGGCATTGCACTGAATTTATAGATGTACCTGAAGAAATTTGAATTTTACAAGACTGAATCTTTCTAGTCAACAAAGTGGTATTCTGTGCAGATACTGCTTAGTGGCCTCCCAGTCTCTGCTCTCGCCTTCCTCCTTTGAAACACAGCGTGGATTTTCAGCTCAGCGCACGTTGCCATACAGAATAAAAGACTAAATTTCCAGCTTCTCTTGCCCTAAGTATGAGCGTGTGACAAAGTTCTGGCTAATGAGATGTAAGTAGAAGTGTTGAAGGGGATCCAAGAAGCGTCTTTAAAAGATGTTACCTCAGGGGGTGTGGCTCAGTCAGCTGAGTGTCTGACTCTTGATTTCTGCTCAGGTCATGATCTTGCAGTGGAATCGAGCCCTGCATTGGGCTCCATGCTGACAGGGTGGAGCCTGCTTGGGATTCTCTCTCTCTCTCTCTCTCTCTCTCTCTCTCTCTCTCCCCCCCCCCCCACCTTGCTCCTGTGCTCTCTTTCTCAAAATAAATAAACATTAAAAAAATAATAAAAGATGTTCTCTCAGTTGTGAATGCCCATTTGCCCCTGCTGCTATCTGGAATGTGGAAATAATGGGTAGAACTCCAGCAGCCCTTTTGGGCCATCAGATGACTTGAAGAAGGTCATTTAGGCCTGAAGATGACAGGACAGAAAGTTAGGGAGTGACAGAATAGAACACTCTTCCTTTTATACCAGGCCTGAACTACCTATTAGGCTTATTTTATGTGAGAACCAGCCTCTTTTGTTCAAGCCACTGTTGCTTTGAGTCATCCTATTAAATACAAACAAACCTGATACAGACCTTCCTATTTATTTTTAAGTCTTCTAATGGGAAGTACTTATTTATCCGTTTGTTTGTTTGTTTACTTTTCCGGAAGTCGTTTTTGTTCAGGAAACATGTCAGTAAAGCGTCTGACTCCCACGCAGGTCATGATCTCACAGTCTGTGAGTTCGAGCCCCACATCGGGCTCTGTGCTAACAGCTCAGAGCCTGGAGCCTGCTTCGGATTCTGTGTGTGTGTCTCTCTCTCTGCCCCTCCCCCACTCGAGCTCGCTCTCTCTCTCTCTCTCTCTCAAAAAGTAAATATTAAAAAAATATTTTTTTAAACTTCGCCTAAGTTTAAATTACACCACTGCTAGCCTGTCTTGTTCTTTCGGTCACATACGTACTATAAAATTTTCTGAGTAGAGGGAAAGTAATTCATGTGTCTAGTAGCTAATGGTTTTTCAACTGAAGAAATGACTTTTACTTAGTTGTAAGTGAAATGCTTCAGAAAACTTTGTACTTCTATTGTATGTATTCTGAATCCTTGTACATGGAAAATGTCTTTATTTTCCTCACTCACTTAAAAGCTAGTATAGCTGGTTGATTTGAAATCCTATTTCTTTAAAGTATGTAGACATTCCATTGCTGTCCATCATTCAGTAGTAAAAATGAACTGTTTATTACCAGTCTAACCCAAGGTATCTCTTTATAAGAAACTATTTCCATCCTACCCCACCACTGAATGCTTAGGATTTTCTCTTTAATTTTTGAATTCAGAAACATCCGTGGAAGATATCTGTGTACCTCTCCTTTCAGCATTCTTGCTTGGGACATAGCAGGCCCAGAATTGTTGGTTTTTTCTTTTTCTTTTCTTTAATGTTTTTATTTATTTTGAGAGACAGAGAGAGAATGGGAGCAGGGGAGGGGCAGACACAGAAGGACACAGGGGATCCAAAGTGGACTCTACAGTGACAGCAGCAAGCCTGATGTGGGGCTCGAACTCACAAACTGTGAGATTATGACCTGAGTTGAAGTCGGACGCTCAACCAACTGAGCCATGCAGGTGCCTCATGGTTTTTTAAATTTAACCTAGACTTGAGTCCTTATTTAGCCTGAGAGAGTAGTTTTCTATTAATGACTTCCTGTTATCCTGTCTATAATGTCTTAAATTCCTATTAAACATATTTTTTTCCTTGGGAAAATCTGTATTTTTTTTCCTCATAATTTCTTTCTCTGACTTTTTGCTTTAGGCTCTTGGAAAAAATACCTTGATTGGGTCTTCCAAATCACTAGTTCTCTTTTCGGTTGTATTTATTCTGTAATTCGTTCTTGGCATTGAGTTTTATGATTTATTAATCAAATTTTTAATTTTTAAGATGGCTCTATTTTTCTCTGATTCTGCTTTTCCTATGGCAGCTTACTCTTGTTGTGTGATATAATATCCAGAGTATTCAGATACTAAATAAAACATTTTCATCATTCTCTTTGGCTTCCTGCATTTGCTCTTTCCTCCGAGATCCATTCTCTACTGATTCCGTTTTTAGGACTTGAGTTTGGTCCAAAAGTCTGGTGATTCTGGGTGTTCCTTTCATACATAAATGGATCAGTATTGATAACTGGCATCATTTCCTGAGTAATTGTTGAGGTTACCTTCCAACATCCCTTGCTAGGCTTGCCCTCCAAATGTGACGACCAACTGTGGCAGATGTGTTGTGCTCTAAGGTTAATGGGCAGGGGGAATAGGCCAGCAGGTTGGTGGCACTTTCCAAATAAGCAAGTAGGGAAAGTTACCAGCCTTGGAACACCTCAGGAGATTTCACACCTGTTCCAAGTTGCCTTTCCTTAATTAACAATTTAATAATAATGTACGCCATGCCCTTCTGTTCTCTCTGGCCCTGATCCTTATTCTGTGAGTCCCCATGACTGATCCTTTACTTTCCTCAGAGAGCCTGGGCAAACACCAAACAGCCTGTGTGCAACTTGGGGGGCACTGGCCTGTCAGTGCTTCAACTCCCCAGTCAAGCATCCCCCAATACACTTCTATCCTCTCCTCCTGGCCTGAAACTTACTTTTCTCCTAGGAAGACCACATAATCCTATTTAACAGTCACTACTGAATACCTGCTCTGGGCCAGGAGCTCTCCAAAGCAGAGGGGACACAGTCATGAATAAGACCGATGATCATTTGTCCTGAGGAAGCTTACAGGCTATAGAATTATTCACCCAGCAGCCCCCTTCTTCAGTTGTGTTTCCTAACTCTCTGGTAGTTTTGCTAGTCTGCTACCACCCAGGAATTCTTCTGTTTCCACTCAGCTGGCATTTTCTAGGGAAGGCCTGGGATTTCGTCTTATTTTATGTATCCTGTTTCACTGGGAGGAAGGGGAAGTAGCTATGTGGGCTCAGTCCGCCATCCTAAACTACTCTCCTTTCTCTTCTTCAAGTGGAAGAGGGATGGCCGGTAGAGTTCAGATCTCTGTGGCCTCAGAGCCAAATAGATAGTTTGCACACTCCAGAGCAATGCTTTGAACAGAGTTATTCTTTCATTGGCTCTGGCTCCAGCTTTGCGGTCTCTGGCGATTGGGGGAAGATATTAGAGTTCTCATCACATTCTAATGTTAGGGGGCAAGCCTAGGGTTGAGACTGTGCAACTTGACATCCTGCTTTTCATTCTGCTTCTTCTAACATCCTTCACAATCATCTTAACAACTGTGACTTTACAAATATGGTTGAGAACATGCCACTTTCAGAGCATAAGAACAGAGCATCTGACCCCTACAAAATCCCCCATACATCCCTGCCCACCCTTTTCCCAAGCTATGCTTCTAAAGAGGAAGCTTTTACAAGCACTCTACAAGTTTTGATTCACTCTCTGATATCTGGAGACCAACCAGACAGGTGGAGTCTTTGGGTCTCCTTTGGAACTCAGAAGATTTCTTTGTGCCTTTCAGTTGTTCTGTGGCTTTTCTAGAAAACCCTATTTTCAGAGTCAGTATTGATTCCTGTTGACCTTTGTTGACAAGTCCTCTCTCCCTTACTAGTTTCAGTAGACTAGTTTTTGTTAGAACCAAACTGAATAACAGGCTGTCTTCTCAGAAGTAAGGACAAGCACCACACTGGGTGACTGGTTTAGCCACTCTTAGGCAAACACAAAATTAAATATTTAGCAATTTCTTTTTTGAAGCTGGGGTGGGGGAAGGGCTCAGGGAAGCTACCCCCAGTTCCAAGAAAGTATAAACACTATTAATGCACTTTTCGAGATGATTATCATTTTTAGCCAATTGCTACATGGTCAACATCTGATACCTCTTACCACATTGAGGTGGCAAAGTTAATCCGTTGGCTTGTCTGTCCCAAAGCAACAGAGATCTTGTCTTCTGGTGATGATTTAATGAAGCCCAAGTCATCCTTGCAAAGAGGAAGTGCAAAGGATTCAAACAGCACTTTTTTTTTTTTTGGCAGCAACAATAGTTCTGTGTCTGTTCTCTCTTAACAGAGAAAGCATCGTGGCTGATAAATATGTCAGAGCTGTTTAGAGATGTGTTCTGTCTTATGTGTGTTCTGCAAAGCTCAAAAAAAAAGAGAAATTGGTCTTTTGTAGCTTCCAGGAAAAAGTGTTTTTCTCCTCTTCTTTCTGTTGTTTTGTTTGTTGCACATCTAAATCCCAGAATCATCTAGGAAGAGGAAGGGAGTGAAGACTTTCAAAAGAGCTGAATTTCTCACTACTAAAGTAGTATTTCACCCCACATATGCAGACACAGCATGTGCAGAAGAGAAGGTACTGTTTGTCTTACTGTTTGTCTTACTTTGGATGTTTGATTTAAGTAGAGAAGCCTTGTATTATCACCAATATGTATTACATCTGTTACCCCTGAGACTAGTCCTCAGAAACTGGATAAATGGAACTCTGTGCTCTGAGTAAAATGGCTTTCTAGGAGATTATCACAGGAAGATAAGAGAACCCTGCACTGTATGCCAAAGAAGGGGTTTTATACACACATACACACACACACACTCACCTAACTTTGCATATAGACATTTGACTGTTTTTCAGAACTAACTTTCTTAGATTCATCATGAATATAATGTCCTCCTCCTGATAATTTTTCTTCATAATCCATCTTTAAAATAAATTTGGCATTTTTCGGAGTTAAAGATTTTGAACTTTGAGCACCCACATATAATCAACTGATCAAGTTGTGAAGACTGCTTTGTCTCTGAGGGAAGGAGAAGGAGTGCACAGAAAGATGAAAGCAGATTTCCTGGGGCCTTTGGCTCAATGTTAGCCCGATTCTCAGAATCTAGATTTAGGAGACAAACAAAATGTCAGCCTGGCCTCTGTGGTTTCCTCTCCATCCTCTCTCTTCTTAGAGGTCCACTCAGTCCTTGGAATTAACATCTGCCAATCTCAGGAGACTGTATAATTGAGTAAAAACAGACCCAAAGTGGCAACAGTAAGAAACTTGGAATTAATACATCTTTGGGGCCAAAATATCCAGCTTAGTAAATATAATTTGATAAACACTGGATATAATTTAATTAGGCATAAGGACAAAGAAGGGAAAAAATAAAGTTCTCCATTGTGAAGAGGGGCTTAACTCTGGTACACACTGGAACTAAAAGTATGAGGCCGAATTTGGAGACAGAGTCGAAACCCCTGTGTAAGTTCAAGAGATTTCTTAGACTTGTCTTTTACTTCTACACACAGACTTATTTAGTGATCTTAAATGTCTGTGAAATCTAGTATAGATGGCTACACTTGGCTTCTATTGGAAAACATTCAAACCCTACACTTTTGACATGTAAAATATGAATGTTATTCAACCTAAATAGAGAAGGATATTCTTCCCTTTGCGTCAATGTGGATAGACCTAGAGGCCGTGATGCCGAGCAAAATAAGCCCAACACGGAAGGACAAATACTGCATGATTCTACTTACATAAGGTTTCTAAACTAGTCAAATTCATAGAAGCAGAGAATATAATAGGTGGTTGCCAGGGGCCAGAAGGAGGGGGAAATGAAGAGTTGTTATTCAGTGGATACCAACTTTCAGTTATAATAGATGAATACATTCTAGAAATCTGCTGTACAACATAGCGCCTACAGTTATTATGGTATTGTGCACTTCAAAATCTGCTCAGAGGGTAGATCTCATGGTATGTGTTCTTACCATATAAACAAACAAAGCCACAACAACTACAACAACAACAACAACAACAACAAAGAGACAAAAGGAGACTTTGGGAGATGCTGTGTTGGATGTGTCTATGACCTTGACTGTGGTGATGGCATCCTGTATTTGCATAGGTTGAAATTCACCAAAATGTACACATTAAATATGTACACTTCTTTACATATCAATTATATTTCAAAAACCTGTTAAAAATTGATACTTGAGCAAAAGGGAAAAAATAAATATGAGGTATGACTATAAGCTAAATGTAAAACTAAATTTCCTTCCACTCTTTATTCAAAAAGCATTTATTGAGAGCCTACTATGTTCCAGGTACTGTGATAGGCACTGAGGATTCAGAGACAAGTAAGAAATGTCCATACCTGGTCTCAAGGAGCTGGGGAAATTCAGAGAAACACTCATATAGGGATAATGAGATATAATGGGTGGTATTGGCCATGGGGGATGGGAGCAGAAAAAGAGGGGTAAGTTCTAGGAAGGAATCACAGAAGTCTCTCCATGGGTTTCTCAAGACATGGTAGCTGCTTTCCCCAACGCAAATGATCCAAGAGAAACAGAGCAACCAAGACAGAAGCCAGAGGGTTCTTTATAACTAGTTGAGGAGTTATGTATCGTCATTTATGCCATATTCTATTGGTCACACAGATCAACCCTGGTGCAGTGTGGGATGGAACTACAAAAAGTTATGAATACCAGGAGTAGGAGTTCACTGGGGATGGTCATGGAGACTGGCTACCACAGTTCTCTAGAAAGAGGTAGGCAGAGGACATGAGTCAAATAACTGAGCCAACAGCTAATAACACCCATTATAGGTTTTGATTTAAAATGAATGGAAGCACATGGCTTAGGCTTTGGGGCCTAAACAGAACCTCTCACTCCTTCCTGAATCTAAATTTTGACATCTTAGTACCCTCTAGAAGGATGCAGGGGGGAAAGATTACAAAATAACTAGTGATTTGATTTATCTCCCTGGGCCCTTGCATAGAGGAGTCAGAGAGTAAGAGAGCTGAACCCACATGCCCACACAACTGTATGAAACAGAGAAGAGAGAGAACCATGCCTAGGGACCACAACCTTGCCCTGGTCACAGGCTCTGACCACTCAGACTAGTGAGTCCTCTTCCCTTGGGTTGGGGGTTGGAGTCTAGGAAGAGGCAAGATGGCAAGAAGGAAGGAATTGAAAAATTCTTGTTTCCTGTGCTGAAGGCAATGTCATTGGGTAATATCTGTCATTCATATAAGGGAATTGAAATGTAGAAAGATTAACTAAAGTTAATGAAGCCTCTTTCCAAGAAGCCATGAGTGAAAATCCCAACTTTCAAAATCAGCCATAGTGGTCATATTGGGTCAAAGAGACCATAATTTCTGTTGATCTTGTCATGTGCTCCTTTTTTGGGGGGGGGCATTTTTACTGTGTCACAGGTATTTAGGTTATACATTAAAATAACTGAAGATGCACTTTCGAGAAATAGAAACATGGGAGAGAACCTGGAATCATTTATTGCTACCTGTTCTTTGCAGAAGTAAGGAAATTGCCATCCCAAGAGTTAATGTTTGGGAATGAGGCTTAGGTCTTTTTCACCCCAAGTCTGGTGTTTTCTCCTCTTTCTGCACTATGAAGGGGTTCCTGAATGTATGCTTCCTCCAAGACTGGTTCCTTTTCCCCAGCTGTGCAAGAAGAGTGCAGAGTATGGTAGAAAGAGCTCTGGTCTTAGATCAGAAGCCCCATGTGAAGTATCAGCTCCATTCTGCATAAGTGTATATGATCTAGGCATGCTCTCCTCAGTTTCTTCTTCTAAAAAATGGGTATAGTAATATTTGCCAACCTCTCAGGATGGTTGTAGGGACGAAACGAGGTACTATTTGTGAAAGATCTCTGTAGGGTGTAGGTACTAGGCAAAGGTAAGGAATCAATGTTTGGAGATCTAAATCTGTAAGGTGTCCAGCTGCCAAGCTAAAATGGCCGTGCCCTGGCTTCTTACATTTCACTACCTCCAGAATTTTTTTGACTCTCCATTCTTAGGCATTGTATCCCCCCGTTCCTTGTTTCCACTGATGGTGGTCCAGCTGAATTCTGGACCCCGAGTTCAAATACTGAGAGGTCAGTGATTCTGTTTTCTATGTGGGATGAGGTTTTCCCCTCCCCACAACCACAAGAATGAGCAGAGCATGTGAGTACTATTTTGGAGGGAAAAAAGCAAACAATCGTATCATTTAATAGGAATCTAAAAAGTTTTAGCTTCTTGAGTATGGATATTGAGACTGACTGGCAACTGCTCCTGCCAACAGTCAAGATTTATTATCATAGAAAATTATTTCAGTCCACAGAGATTCCATAGGGACCAGCGTATGGTCATGGGTATAATTAATAGCAGAACTGTTTGGGAAGGACATTAGCATTTATGCGGTGCTTCCCACACTCAAGGCAGAGAGTAAGGAGTGAGATTGGTGTCATTCTTGCTTTCCAGAGGAGGAAGATGAAGTTCGGAGCGGTTAGATAGTTGTTCCAAGGTCACGAGCTTATAAATGGTGGAGTTAAGACTTGAATCCAGGTCTTTGCACTTCCTATAGTCTCACACCAGGGAAGGTCCAAAGCATTTTGAATCTTTTATTTACTTGTGTTTGAAAATGAGAGGGACGCTTGGGTGGCTCAGTCAGTTAAGCATCTGACTTCACCTCCGGTCATGATTTCATGGTTCCTAAGCTGGAGCCTCACGTTGGGCTCTGTGCTGACAGCTCAGAGCCTGGAGTCTGCTTTGGATTCTGTGTCTCCCTCTCTCTCTGCCCCTCACCCACTCACACTCTGTCTCTCCCTCTCAAAAATAAATAAATATTAAAATTTTTGAAAAGAAAAAGGAAAAGAAAATGAGAGATGTGTGGAGAAACACAGTAACTAAAATAGCTTAACCAATTGCCCAGAGTTTGGAAATGTCAGGTAAAAGCAAGGTCAAAACATTGATTAAAAATTTTTTAAAAAAAGCCTCACACTTCTGCATCTTGATACAAGGCACAGATACACTTTTAATGACAGCTCCTTTCCTGACATTGTCCTCAGGGGAGATTTCAATTTAGGGCCATTAATGAGTGGAGGGTATAGAAAGTCATAACAAAATACAGAGGACGTAAAACAAGGATTTGAAGCCATGTCTGGCAAGAAGAAATTGAGCTCAGGAAGTTCTCAAATACATAGACAGAGATTTATTTTGTTTCACAGCTTTCACCAAAAAAAATCCCAAAATATGTGGACTTCTAGGAAGCAGAGAAGTTAGCAAATTGCCAAGGCATTAATAGTCAGTTCTTGGTACTGTTAGAGCACAGTCTGACTTGCACATCTGACTGAAATATTTTCCTTAGCAAGCATACTCTTTCCTGGTAGTATTCTTAATGTTTCTGTTAAAAGGTGACTCATTCTTTTGGTAGTCTGATCACTCTAGTCAGAAAAATAAGAATTTATTGAGCATATACTGTGTGTCTGTCTCTGACCTAGATTCAAGGGATACAAATGTAAACAGAATAGAATATATGCTAACTTTCATAGGGTTTGCTTCCTGGTGGGAAAAGAGGTTAAGTCAACAACATGGAATTATAACATGTGCATTACAGTAGGACTTAAACTGAGAACAAACTGAGGGCTGATGGGGGGTGGGAGGGAGGGGAAGGTGGGTGATAGGTATTGAGGAGGGCACCTTTTGGGATGAGCACTGGGTGTTGTATGGAAACCAATTTGACAATAAATTTCAAAAAAAAAAAAACAATAGGACTTAAAATGAAAGTAGGACAAGGTGCTGTGGAAATGCAAGAGAGAGGTATCCCACTCAGTCTTGGAAAGTCAGTGAAAGCTCCCTGGATAAAATGCCATCTAAGCTGAGGCCCAAAGGATAATAGGAATTAATGGGGTTATATTAGGGTTCACAAGAGAAACAGAATATATATATGTGTGTGTGTATATATATATATATATGTATATATATATTTGTATATATATATATTTGTATATATATACATATATATACACACACATTAATATATGAATATACATATATGAACATGTATATATGACTATATATGTATATATATATACATATACATATTCATATATGAATATATTACCAAAGGAATTGGCTCATATAGTTATGGAGGCCAAGAATGAAGTTATGGACGAGGACAACTGGGGGTATAATTCAGTCTGAGTTCAATAGGCCTGAGAACCAGGGTAAGTGTAAGTCCTGGTTGAAAGATGGATGTCTCAGCTCAAGCAGAGAGCAAATTCATCCTTCCTCTACCTTTTTGTTCTATTCAGACCCTCAGTGGATTGGAAGATGCCCACCTGCATTGGGTCAGTCTACTGATTCAAATGACAATTTCTTCTAGAAACATCTCACAGACATGCCGAAAAATAATGTTTCACCAGCTCTCTGGGCATCCCTTAGCCCAGTCAAGTTGACACATAAAATTGACCATCACAGGGGCTATATATTCAGCAGATGGAGGAATACATACAAAGGGATGAGGTGAAGAGTGGAGTGTGTTTGGGGAACTGAAAGAGATGCAGTTTGGGGGGAGTACCGAGAGTAGACATGACTGGAAAGATGAACGGGGGCTAACCTTGCATACCATGGTCAAGAGTTAGGACTTTATCCTCAGAAAAATGGGAAACCATCAAAGGGATTTAAGCATGATAAAAGACAATCAGACTTATGTTCTAGCAAGATCATCATTCTGTGTGTATGTATTTCAGAAAGACCTATTTGGTGATTTGGAGCATGAGACACAGGTTGGAGGACAAGATCAGAAGCAGGATAACTAATAGGCAGCAATTGTCATCATCTAAGTCAGAGATGGGGTGGTCTAGTCCAGGGTCACACCATTCGACCCGGAGAGAAGTAGATTCAAGAGCTCCTTAAAGGGTGGATTGAGTCTTGACGTGGATTAACCATAAGAAATGAGGTAGGGACGCAGTCCAAGATGGCTCCCAGATTTCTGGGATGGATGGATGGGGATGCCATCTCCTGAACTGTATGCTGCTGAGGGAGCAGGTTTCAGAGAGATGGGGAGGAATGCCATCTAGGGAATTGCTGGAGGAGTGTATGGGACACCCAGGTGGAGCTGTTCAATACAAAGTAAGAACTATGGGTTGGAATCTGAGGAGAGAAATCTGAACAGGGTTTTTTTGAGACATTAGCAAATGGATGGCAGTTGAAGTCAAGACTAACATCACCTTGGCAAGGCTACCTTCAGCAGTCCTGTCGTCAGAGAAGGTCTAGAAGCTCCCACTTGTTTCTTGGTTTGCACTTGTCAGACCACATGCATGTCATTAAGACAGACAGTCATTCTCAAGTCACTTTCTGTTTTTTAAAGTAGTCTCCCTGTGTCCCTAGAACTATTGGTTAAGGTATGTAGAGAGAGGCAACGCACACTTTATATATATATGTCCAAGGTCTTGAAGTGCCAAGCTGTGACAGAGTTCAGCTCTGGTTCCCCCCTGAGCTCTTTCCACTGCACTCAACTGCCTTGAGGTCACCCTTCCTGACACTTTATAAAGAATACACTCAATTCCCAGACAGCCATGATGGACTGCAGTTCATGATTACCGCTAAAAGATTTCACCCAAGAGAAGTGCAGGGACAGCCTCAGCCAGGCTCAGTGGCTCTTGGCTCCTGCCGTCCTTAACCCACACCCTTGTCCTCAATGCAGCATTTCCCAGCCTGTGTTGGCCTCCGCACGGATTCACATGGCCCCTCTCTACCCTCAGCACGTCTTGGAGAGAGGTCTTGGCCCCGTGGCTCCCAGGCTCTGGACACATGGTCATTCACTGGTTGTAAGAGGTGGCCTGACCAGCACCCAAATGCTCAAAAGGTGGGAAGAGAAAGTTTTCCTGTTGGTCCAGGAAAGCATGGTAAATGGAGAAGAAATTTAAAAAGATCACTTGGGCTTAGGGCTTTGTTTTCTTTTTGTTTCTGAGCAGTGGAATTCTTTTTCCCAAGGAATTCTTGAATGGGACTCCAATTTATAAAATGGTTTTTAAAAAGGGAGGGGGGAGCTGCTCTGATAGAAGCAGGCGCCCTGGGGGCGGAGCCAGCCACCTCACCAGATACGCACTCACCAGGGCCCTCTGCCCAGCGGCTTCCAGGCTTCTTGGAACACTTTGTGTTCCAGTCATTTAGTCCACGCCCTCAGGATAGTGGATGATACAGGAGCATGGGAGCATGGACTTTAGAGTCAAACTCCTCTGATTTGAGTCCGGTCAACCTGCTTATTAGGTGTGTGATTCAGGACAGGTTATTTCAATTTTCTGAGCCGCAGTCATCATCTGTAAAATGGGGATTGTAAGTACAGAATTACAGTGAGGGTTAAAACAGAAAAAATATCTCAGGTACTGAGTACTGTGCTCAGCATTTAGCACATTCTCAACAAACAGGTATTATTGTTGTTAGTTGTCAAACATTTGGATTTTTAAAGACAGGCAAGAAATTTGGATTTTTATTTATTTATTTATTTATTTATTTTTAACGTTTATTTATTTTTGAGACAGAGACAGAGCATGAACAGGGGAGGGTCAGAGAGAGAGGGAGACACAGAATCTGAAACAGGCTCCAGGCTGTGAGCTGTCAGCACAGAGCCCTACGCGGGGCTCGAACTCACGGACCGCGAGATCATGACCTGAGCCGAAGTTGGACGCTTAACCGACTGAGCCACCCAGGCGCCCCAAGAAATTTGGATTTTTAGAAACAGGCAAGAAATTTGGATTTTTTTGTGAGACTCTCCTAATTTTTTAATGTAGGCAAGTAATTAATTTTTTAAAAAAAAAGTTTTATGAGCTAAATAAGATGCCCTCTAGCAGTCAGTTTGGGGCCACTGGAGTAAATAGTTAATACACCATTATACATGGTACGTACTGCGTGGGATTAAGCACGTGTGAGGATGGGGTTCAGATGAGGCTGAATTGTCCTAGAGGGGGAGGGGCAGGAGGCTGAGCAGCCAGGAGGGAGGAAGTGGCCCAGAGCTGTGAGTGGGTCTATGGGCAGGGGATCGTGGGTTGCGGTGGTTGGTAGAGGTTGGACTCTGTTGTCCTGCTGTGGGGTAGATGGGTGTTTCCGGGGGTGGTGGGAACATTCTCTTCCCTGGCCTGCCGAGATGGGACCAGGATTCACAAAGGAAAGGCTGACCCCAGCACTTCCAGGCTGCACTCAACTCAGGAGTTTCCACATGGACCCAGCCTGTATTTGAAATATTGATGCTTTGGTCATCACAGAATTTTTGGGGTTTTTTTTGCATTAACTTTGAGCTTTTAAAATATCGCGTTAAAATATACGTATGTCAGTTACTGAGTTTCTGGGTGTCCCCTCACATTTTGTGCCCAAGTCTAGCACGTCACTCCCTTCACCCTAGTCCTTGCCCGAAATCCCAGACCAGTCGTGGATTAGGGGATTGTCCATGCGGCAGGCTGGCTGTCTGAGGCCAGTGCTTGGAGCAGGTGGACTCTGGGGAATGCAGACTGATTCTGATTGTAGCCAAAGCAAACAGTCTCTAGGAAACAAAGCTACTGGAGGAGAGGAGAGGAGGAGCGACACATTCCACAGGCAAACAGGAACTGTGTCCAGAAGATTTATTCTTTTGGATTCTTGGCACTTCTTTCTCCAGTTCTTTGGTAAGGAAATGCACGGACTGATTTCCAGGGGATCAACTGTGACTCTGGCCTCCCCGAACTTGCAAACAGCCTTCCCCTTTGTTCCATTATGAAAGGTACAGAGATTCCATTCAGAGGAGCTCAGATGTTCAAGGAGAAAACTATTTCCCCTGAAGCATCTCTCCTCGGAGACTTCCATGAAATCCCAGCTCTGGGTCTGGAACTGCCTGTGGGGCCCAGCCCTGCGGCTTCCAGGTCAGGGCCAGATCTCAGGTCACTGAGTCCGTCTGGGAAGCCACAGGTCTGCGAGCTGTGGCTTAGTGCAGGCGGAGCCACTAGGGGAGCTGTCTCTTCTGTGGGGCAGGTGGCGGCTGGAACCTGCATCCACTCCCAGAAATCCCACCTGCCTTTGAACTGAAGGACAAGGCCTGGAAGTTTGGCGGAATCAGTAGGAGTTCTAGATGAGTTCAGCTGTTTCAGACATAGGAAAAAAAGAGACCGTGAGGTTGAACTTCAAATCTTCCACCCAAATTAAGAAATCAAACTTTCCAGATAGGATCAAAGTCCCCTTAAACAACTTAAATGTCCACCTTTGGGAGAAAGGATATTATAAATGCAGGCATGTTCTAGAATATTCTACAGCAGGTAAAACAAATGAATCAGAGCTATGTGTGTCATCTCAGATAAATCTTAAGTACATCGTTGAGCTTGATTCTTTCTCCAGATGTTTCCTGGGAAACTGGAACTGACTTGCTCTGTGAGGGCTCTCAGCTCAGAATGGGACCTGATTGTCCCCACCTACTTCTCTTCCTTCTTCCTTTCTGTATTCCACCCTCCCCACCCCCAGATTCTCTTCTCTTGCCTCCTCCAATCTTGGGTTATATTCTTCCTGCCTCTCCTGTTTCTCTCCTCCTTTCCTCTTATTTTTTTTTTTAATTTTTTTTTCAACGTTTATTTATTTTTGGGACAGAGAGAGACAGAGCATGAACGGGGGAGGGGCAGAGAGAGAGGGAGACACAGAATCGGAAACAGGCTCCAGGCTCTGAGCCATCAGCCCAGAGCCCGACGCGGGGCTCGAACTCACGGACCGCGAGATCGTGACCTGGCTGAAGTCGGACGCCTAACTGACTGCGCCACCCAGGTGCCCCTCCTCTTATTTTTTTAAGTTGTTATTTATTTATTTTGAGAGAGAGCATGAGCGGGGGAGGGGCAGAGAGAGGGAGAGAGAGAATCCCAAGCAGGCTGCAAGAGGCTGGGGACACACACACACACACACACACAGCCTGACTCAGGGCTCCAACTCATGAAACGGTGAGATCGTGACCTGAGCCAGAATCGAGAGTCTGACACTTAACCGACTGAGTAGCCTAGGCACCCCTCCTTTTCTTTGATCTTAATGGGAGAGGCCTGGGGTAGGGGTGTGAGAATGCAGGGAGATGTGTGTGTGTGTGTGTGTGTGTGTGTGTGTGTGGAAGTGGTTAACATGTAGCTCGTACCAGACTATATTAGGTGCCATGCACACATTACTTCATGGTCATTCCATTATTATCCCCATTTTAAGACTGAG
Organism: Herpailurus yagouaroundi; assembly: GCF_014898765.1. Taxonomy (NCBI): domain Eukaryota; kingdom Metazoa; phylum Chordata; class Mammalia; order Carnivora; family Felidae; genus Herpailurus; species Herpailurus yagouaroundi. The sequence continues at coordinate 26,822,021 of NW_024412413.1, read as the reverse complement.
AAGACTGAGACACAGAGAAGTTGGAAAATGGGCCAGAGCTCTGCAAGCGTGACCAGCTGAACTGAGACTTGACTTCGGGTCAGAATCTAGACTCTAGCTCCTCCCACCTCCCACCACACAGCCAAGGGGCACAGCCTTTGCCTCCCTCCTGCTTTTTCTCTCCTTCCCTCGCCAAAAACGTCCCATATTGCCTACTACTACAAGTACCAGTCTTATTGTTATACTTTCTGTTACCCATTTCAAGAATACCATAGGTTAGGGTTTATCAAATGCTTTCATGAACAAGATTTTATTTGGTCCTAACAACCCCTGTGAGGAAAGTGTGGCCGATATTAAGACCACTTTGTGAGAACCAGAACTCTGAGAGACTGGGGACACACTGCAGGCCATGTAGCCATGGGCTGATATTCTGTCCCTGACTCTGAGTCCCAGCTTCTGGTTACTCTGCTTCACCGAGACCCTCTAAAGCTGAGACCACTTGAAGTCAAGTGCTGTTCACTGGAGACACATGATGCTTGTGAAACCAAATCCTGTCTTTAAATTTTGATGTCTTGTCCATCATGGATTTTTTTGGCATTCATCTTGGGGTTTTTAAATATTGCATCAAAATCCTATTTCTATTATTTATGTGATTGCTGGGGTTATTTGGTGCCCTTAAATTTAGCCCTGGGGGCGATACCTTACTGTCCTCACCCTAGTCCCAGCCCTGTCTTTACCTCGTTCCAGAACTACCCTGTGTTTTTAATGAAGCAAGCATGTGCCAGCTGGTTTTATAACAGTGCCACATGGCTGCCTTTTCTGACCCGTCTCCCCAGGTCCCCTTCTGGGAAGCCTGTCTGATCAGAATGATTCCATAGAAGTCAGTGAGTACCTTTGGTTGGTGCAGGGACAATGATGCCTCAGAAAGAGGAGGCCTGCTTTCTTCCACAGGGCCCTTGCTGTTAGTGGATGCTTAGTACTTTGAGCTAGTTAGAATAATAAAGTCGTTTTCTGGGAAGGGACTATTTGGGAATAAACTTCCATGGGTTCCTCCTCCTGTACCCACCAGCCCCCACTCCCGGCTGTCAGCCTTTAGGGAAACAGAAGGAACAGCTTGATCAGGGTTTTTCCTAGAAAAGCCCTTCGATGGGCCCATTATGGAAAACCGAGCTGTTTTTTGTTTTCTTTGATTAATCACGCTGTCCTATTTCCCAAAGCGAATGTGGCCTTGGGTCTTCCAATGAGCACAGCCGCAAAGGCAGGGCCCAGGCTCCCTGGAGCGTGATAAGGACACCAAGACAGGGGGAGGTGGGGCGGGACACGTGTAGTCCTGCCCTTAAGGACTTAGCTCTTTGAGGAAGCTCAGGTTACCCATTTCCTTTGTGTTTTTTCTGCCAGTGCAAAAGGAGAAACATTAGCCTTTAAAGATTTCTTTATAGTTCCTTGAAAGCTGGTGGGATGAAGTCAGCCAGAGAATTATATAACAGCAAAACTCATTTAAAGCAACAGTATCTTTCTATAGGGCTGTGGCATTTCATTGATCAGTCTTGGTCACTAATTATGAAGAAAAAGATGCTAATTTTGTGAAAAAAAAAAAAAATAGAGGGGCACCCGGTCACACACTCCCGCTTCCTTACCTTCTATTCTCTCACCGGAGGGATGCAATTCCTAGGGTGTTGATTAAAAAAAAAAAAAAAAAAAAAATCCCCTTCCAAGGAGGACAAAAGGAAATCATGTTCATTAACCTCAGGCAGCCACAGCATACCTAATCTTGTTTGAATTCGGAAGAAAAATAAAGAAAGAAGAAAGCTTTCTAAAGCACTCGTTTGTTGTAATTTAAGAGTCTTGGGAATTTTATAAATATTCAGCTATTTTTCCCCTTTCAGGGGAAGCCAGGCCCTTTGAGGTAGGGACAGACTCAAGCATCAGATAGTCTGCTGCTACGCTCATTTATGTGACACCTTTTACCTCAAAGTGCAATACCAGACGTTATACCTCAACTGACCTCCACACTCCTCGCGTTTGTCCTTCTCTCTCTACCCATTTTAGAGACAAGGAAGCTGAGGCCCAAGCATTCTGTGACTTGCCAGGCATCACACAGCTCAGCTGGAGACCAAATTGTGAGATCTCGTCTCTGTCTTCACCGGCATCACCCGGCAGAGAGTCCCCATCTCCTTTCCCCTACACCTGCCTTCCAGGGGACATGGAACAATCAATGTCTGGAGGTATTTTTGGTTGTCACAACTGGGGGAGGGGCGGCACAGGAGGAAGTGCTACTGGCAGCTGGTGGATGGAGGCCAAGCGCGCTGCTAAACATCCTAGGATGCACGGAAGGCTCCAGCAAATCAGTATCCGGCCCCAAATGTCGCTAGTGCCGAGGCCGAGAAGCCCCGGTCCGCTCCCTGCTCCGCATCAGAGGGAAATTCCAACCCCTGCGAGTTGCCTAGGTCTCCTCTGCCCAGCGACGAGCTTGGCCTCTCCCCTGCGACTGCTACAAGAGTTAAAGGCGCTGTCGAGCGTGCCCTTTGGCGGTGGCCAAGTGTCCCCTGCAGGGTTTACTGCGGGACACGCAGTGCATCAGCCGGAGCTGATGTGTTCTATAATTTATAGTCACAGGGCGTCTGTCTTCATTTAGCAGCAAGCCCGCTGGCAGCCGCCCTGCCCTGCCGGGGAGGAGGCGAGCTCCGCGGAGGCCCGCCCCCCCCCCCCCCTCGCCAGCCACCAGCCCGTGGTATTTGGGGACGGCAGTGGCTCAGGGGCACCTGGGAATAGGCCGGCGGAGATGGCGCTGAGCACGCGGTCTCCCCTTCCGACCCATCCGTCAGCGGCAGCCCCTGCCAGAAGATGGCCTATTGAACATTTCCAGGAATAGCGCTGCCAAGCCTGTCAACTGCTTTCTTGGAAATTCACTCAGTAAGGATGGCGGGCCTCCAGCAGGGAGAGCAGAAAGCCCGGCCTGGAGCGCGGCGCTCAGAAATGGCAGCGCCTGGCTGCAGGCCCGGTCCTCGCCCCGGGGCAGGGGAGCTGCGCGCGCTCGCTGGGCCTCGGGGCCCAGCAGCTTCCGCAGTCATCTGGAAACGTTCTTAGCGCTCAGCGGAGGTGGTCACGCCTTGCGGAAGGCCCGGGGCCCTGCCAACCTCCTGCAAGTCCGTGACCTTCCCATGCCTGCTGTGTTTGTTCAGACAGCGGCAGGCGGCGAGGCCATCGGGCTGGGAGGTGAGGCAGTCCTTGTCCGAAGCGACCGCCCTCCACTTCATCTGGGGAGCCTCGCCATTGCTCCTCCGGTCAGCCTCGCTCCCAAAATAGGGCCAAAGGAGCATCGGGAAGGGGCAGGATTTTCTGCCCGCCCCTCCCAGCACTGTCCCCCGGGCACTCTGAAGATGTGGTAAATAAGAGGCAAATATGTGACATTGAAAGAAAAATCTTGTAATTCACTCTCCTTCCCTTCCCCCGCTGCAGAAGTGACCTTTCCCCTTACAGAGGCCAGACGTTCCTGTTGAAGTTTCACCACTGCCATTGAGCCAGGCCTCACAGGGGAAGCCCCTAGTGGTGGTTGTGGTGATAGGAAGGAGGGGGACCCCGCCTACGGGCTCTCCATCACCTGCGATGCGAGGAATTGCTAAGGGGCTGCCTCTGGTTACCTGGTCTGCTCTATTAGATGTGTAACATCCTGACAGGGGAATAGGTCTTTCCATTATCTCCAGTGGGGACCGGAAGAGAGCGACCAAATGTTCTACTTTTCTGTGACTATTCAGACACACACACACGCTCGGGCTGTGTCCCTGTGGGACGTTAATGGTTACAACAATAGCTAACATTTACTGAGTGTCTACTCTGGGCCAGGTGGATGGGAGTGGGGGTACCTTATATACAGTATCCCAACTGACGCACTACGTTGTATGTGTATGTGTGTGTGTGTGTGTGTGTGTGTATTGTATGTGTATATATATAGATAATATATGTGTGTATATATATAAAACGTGTGTGTGTGTGTATATATATATATATATACACATTTTTTTTTACTATTTCCCTTATTTACGAGAAATCATGACCCCAAAAAGTTAAGTTGTCTTCTCAAAGTCAATCGATTAGTCAGTGCTGGGGCTGAGATTTGCCTCAAGTGTGCCTGACTCCCAGCTCGCCATTCATCCCTGCAGTTGGACTGCAGGGTCCAAATCCCAGCTCCATTACTCACTAGCTGTGTGGCCTGGGGCAAGTTACTTAATCTCTCTGTGCATCTGTTTCACTGTCTGTAAAATAGGGATAAAATAGGACCTATCTCCCTGAGTTGCTGTGAGGGTTTAAGGAGTTGGTACATGTCAAGCGCTTCGAACCTGGTACTTCACTTCCCTGATTGCACCCGATCCTTCAAGAATTCTCTGAAGTAGCTAATGTTATCATCCTTACTTACATATGAGGAAACTGAGGCCCGGGGGGCTAATTAACCTGTTCAAGGCAAGTGGGAGAGCTGAGATTCAAATTCTGACGGGCTAATTTCCTAGCCTACCGTGGCAGAGTCTACCTCCAATCTGTATACTTCTATGCATTCATTCTGCTGTTTCTGTGTTTTGCAACTGGGCCATTGTGCGGACACCATTTTTGCATACTTATACTCGTGAACAAGGTACAGGATCTTTCTTACAGCCACCAAATACTTATCCTTCATAATAGAAGACTCGTTTTTTTTTTCTGAATTTGCCCTCTGTCACTGTGGATAGTGACACCGGTAGTGAGGCTCAGCAGGCTGGGCGAGGCTATGCTGCAGTAATAGTAAGCCCAGAAATCTCCATGATAAAGCAGCAAAGGTTTATTTCTCCCGTACAGAAAGTCGAGGGATATTTTCCTCCAGGCATTGACTTTGGGGTGCCACACAAGGCTTCCGTGGTCACAGCCAACTGAGAAAGAAGGAGTGGAGGAAGCACTCCCATTGACTACCATGGTCTGGCGTTGACGCACGCCTCTTGTATTCACGGTCCACTGGGCGGAAGAGTCATGTGGCCTCAACCACGGCAAACGAAGAAGTGAGGGGGAGCACATGGATTCCCCCTGCCCCCTGCTAGAGCCCTAGTGGTCTAGGACCAAACCCAGCTTGTGGCCCCAAGTTAAGGACAACTGTTAGCAACTTTGTTAAACAGGTCATGAGAACCCTTTTCTTATTAATTATAGTTGTGTGTTTATTTGAATTGAAACCTCTTTATTTGTTCATCCAGTAAATGTTTACTGAGTGTTCCCTTTCTGCCAGGCACTTTTAGGCTCTGGGAATACATCAGTAAATGAAACAGAACAAAACCATTACCTTCATGGAATTAGCATTCCAGTAGGAAATGGGGGAAGGTAGATAATTAAGCCGGAGACTAAGAAAGCAATATAATAAGTATTGGTATGTGTGATGGAGAAAGATGAAACAGGGAAGAGGTATCAGGGTGTGAGTGTGTGTGTATTGAGGGGGAACTTTTATTTATTTTTTTAAGTTTCTTTCTTTTGAGAGAGAGTGAGCAGGGGAGGGGCAGGGAGAGAGAGGGAGAGAGAGAGAACCCCAAGCAGACTTCGTGCTGTCAGTACAGAGCCAGACGCAGGACTCGAACTCTCAGTCTGTGAGATCATGACCTGAGCCGAAGTCAAGAGCCAGATGCTCAACCAACTGAGCCACCCAGGCACCAACGGGGGCATTTTTATTTTTGGGACAGAGAGAGACAGAGCATGAACGGGGGAGGGGCAGAGAGAGAGGGAGACACAGAATTGGAAACAGGCTCCAGGCTCTGAGCCATCAGCCCAGAGCCCGACGCGGGGCTCGAACTCACGGACCGCGAGATCGTGACCTGGCTGAAGTTGGACGCTTAACCGACTGCGCCACCCAGGCGCCCCAACCAACGGGGGCATTTTTAAATAGGATGGTAGGGAGGACCTTCCTGAGAAGGTGATCTTCGAGCAGATATCCGAAGAATGCAAGACAGCTCTGGGGTAAAAGCATTCTGGGAAGAGGAAGTAACTGGTGCAAAGGCCCTGAGGCAGGACAGTACCTGGCACACCAGAGGATGTCAGTGTGGCTGAGGCAGAGAGTGGTAGAAGACAAGATCAGGAAGGGGGTGGGGGTGGGACCTACAGAGCCTTGAGGGCCTTGTGACCTGTGTAAGGACTTGGCTTTAAAACCTCCATCACCTCCTTATTGCCTTCAGGACCGGGTCCTGCCTCCTCCCACACCTCCCAATGCCCACGCTGTACTCTTCTCAGTGGTTCTAAAACTGGAGTGGTATCAGGATCCCCTGGGGGTTAAAACCAGAGTGCTTTGGTTCACCCTCAGAGTTTCTGTGCAGGGGCTTGCGAGTCTGCAATGCCAACAGGATCCCAGATGACAGTGATCCTGATGGTACAGGGGCCACACTCTGAGAACTGCACTCCTCTGGGACAAGCAGCTCCCTCTCACTTCTGGGCCTTCCCACTTCCTCGGGAAAGCTTGCCCACGTTCCTGGACAGCGCCGACTGCCTAATCCATAAGGCCCGGTGCAAAATGAAAATACAGGCCCCTTGTTCCAAAAGTAGGTAAGAAAGGAGAGTTAAAGGCAAGTTATAAAGTTTTCCTTTGAAAATATTTTATTATTTATAAAACGTAGTAAGAACGGTAATGACATATGAATAACAACATAAATTTTTTAATGGCCCAAACATGTTTTGATGTCATCATTTTATTTTATATAAGACAATAAATAGTATGGATTAATATGATATCAAGATTTTTCTGGCTTACTTTCATACATATTCATTCATTAGGTCTTAAGCATTTTTACTTTTACCAACTTCAATTTCAATTCACGCAATTGGAAATTATATTAAGTAGCCATCAGTAAATGCAAGGTTACAAAAACGTTTTGATAAATTTAATTTTGACAGTTGAAATCTACTATGACTGGGGAAGGTAAGCATATTTTATAGTCTGTGACAACACTGGGATACATTTTCCATAAATTTTTTTGAACTATGAATTTTAGTACATCCAGAGGTAATGATTCCTATGGAACTTTTTTTCCAAAAAGAGTTAACTCTTCATACAAATCACTTGTATGTTCTGAGTTGAATATGTGAATTTATACTATTTATAAGCAAAAAATAAATACAACTTACATAGTATTTATCTTACGGAAATCATGCTAATTCTATGATTTTTTAAACAATTTTAATGTTTATTATTTATTTTTGAGAGAGAGAGAGACAGGGTGCAAGCAGGGGAGAGGCAGAGAGAGAGAGGGGACACAGAATCTGAAGCAGGCTCCAGGCTCTGAGCTGTCAGCACAGAGCCCCACATGGGGCTCAAACTCACCAACCACGAGATCATGACCTGAGCCAAAGTTGAACACTTAACCAACTGAGCCAGCCAGATGCCCCTAATTCTATGGTTTTTTGATATACAAATTTAATATTTTAATGTTAATATTTCCTCTGACAATTCCTGCAATTTTTGGAGGTCATAAAAGAACCAAAAGCAGCTTCATGATTTTTATATAAATTCAAAATGCCTCCTTGTGCATTTGATCACTGTATCCTCAAATACAAGGAAAATTAATTTTTAAATTATCTTCCTTGTTATTGTTGGTTTATCTAAAACTGTGTGAAGATACTGTTCTATTCTGTTAATTAGGACAGTCTGTAAGAGTTTTTTTTAAAAAATCCACATCTAAGCCCATGGGTATTTGGTTTGCAATGTCGCACCAATTTTGAAACCTAGAAATTCTAAAATCTTTGAAGAATTTTAACAACTCCTTGATATCCTTTATTGCAATGTCAGTGCAAACATCTGTTTTGTAATAGTTTGTTGACAGACTTTACTAGCTGAGCCCCAGCAGTTCCCGTCCTGGTACTCGGAGTAGACAGTTAATATTTGCAGGTGCTCTGGGGACGGGCTCTGGCGACAGACAGGCAAGCCGGTCTTCTAGGGTGCATCGCAGCGCTGCCCTTCAAGGGAACCCCTCTCCTCTCCCACGGCTTCCACTGCTGCCCCGTACCCCCACCCACTGCACCTGCTGCTGCTGAAGTTGACATCGGTCTAAGGCCCAGGTCCCAGGCGGGGCCGCCCCTCAGAACGCTGTGGGCCTCCGACAGCCCCAAGTGTGCACATGCTCACCAGACGGCCAGGCCAGCTTCTCGCTCTGCACCGGGCCATGCGTGTGGGCTTGAGCCTGCCGCTGCGTTCACCAGCACCTGGCACAGCGACTCTTTGTGCATGCATGCTCCATTGTCCCTGCTGACTTCCCAAATTCAAAAATAAAGTTATCAAGAATTTCAGGACTGCTGCGACAGAGCATTAAACCAAGGACGGGGTCCCTTCTGAGTGGGCCCTGTGTGACTGCACAGGCCGCACACCCTTGGAGCTGGTCCGGCTCTGGGACCAAGTGACCTACACTAGTTTTGCCCACGGAGCATATAGTACTATATTCTTTAACAACGTAGCATCTGAAATGATTTAAGGTCTGTCTTCCCCCACTAGCCGGGAGTCAGCAAACTCCGGCCCACTGGCCAAATCCAGCCGCTGCCTGTTTTTGAAATGCACTTTTACTGCAGCAGGAGGGCACTCATTTGTTTACCTATTGTCCATGGCTGCTTTCCTATGCTGGAGTAATGCCACGAGGGGTGTTTGGCCCACAAAGCCTAAAACATTTGCTCTCCGGTCCGCTATAGAATTTTGTTGATATAGGATTTGCAAAATTCCTGAAGGCAGGAATCATGTCTGCCTAGATTGCTGTATAGAGAATGATCAGTCAACATTTGTTGAAGAGAAAATACTAAAGAAAATGAATACATGAAGAGCCTCCTACTTTCCAAACGTAGTTTATCCTTAAAATATCACGTAAATTTGACGATACATTGTTTTTTGTTTTTATATAAAAATTGTGTTTAAAATTTCTTCCCATACGGTGAGCTTGGCTCTCCAGGGAAATGTCAGGTGTTTGTTTTGTGGCTTGGCACACCCCTTGATCCACCGCTATGTACCTCAGCCTGGAGAAACACAGGCACCGAATATCATTCATCATTTAATAAATATTTATTGAGCAAAGCACAGGGTAAGGTGTCACGACAAGAGTGACACTAATTCACACTTGAGTCTTCCCGGTAAACCTATAGAGCCTATGGACCAAAAGAGAAAAGACTTGCAAATGTATGTTATACACAAATGCAAATATGTAACTACATGGTAAAAAGTGTTAAGGGCAGATGGAAATTTCTAGATCAAATGCTTTGGGCTCTCAGAGTCAGGACACATTCCTTTTTTGCTGTGAAATCAGGAGCGGCTACTTGCCAGTCAATTTGTTTGGTCTCAGATCCAACCCCTGTCCTGTGCTTTGCTCTGCAGCACAAGGAGCTGACTCCTGCAAACTCCATTTCCCTGGCTGCCCTGCCGACTGGCTGCAGCTAGAGTCAGCAAGTGGGAGGCCACAGAGAAGGACCAGAGGGCTGGGGGAAGGGAGAAGCCAGGCTACTTCTCACCTCCCTCTGAGCCTCTTTTCTACCTGTGCAATGGAAAAACCAATAGTATGTTTTCACAGGGTTGGTTTTTTTTTTAATTTTTTATGAGAATTAAATGAGATAAGGCATGCAAAATGTTTATCCCAGTACCTGGTGTGTATAACAAGCCTTTGAAGAACAGAGCTGTTATTGCTTTTAGCCTTGCTTAGGTAAGTGGGAAAGAGTGCAGTGATCAGTGACGCACGCCTAAGAGTGAAGTGGGGGAAGTGGTGCCATGTGAGAGGAGGGGTTACCAACCCTGAGATTCAGGAGCCGTATTGTGGAGATAGACTTGATAGGGGCTGGCAAACGGACGGATAGACTCTTGTAAGGTGTTGGGAGAAACCTGAGAATTGGGACCTACTATACCAAAAGTAGGCATAGACGACGCATGAGAAAGACTAGGTCCGGGGGACAAGATTATGGATCCGTTTTTAGACCAGAGTGTTGAGCTCTTTCCACTTGGAGACACGCGCGCGTGCACACACACACACACACACACACCAAAAACCAATGATAAACTTGAGGATACCTCAGGAAACGTGGCTTTTTGACAGAGATAGACTTAACTTGCAGTGAGTTAGCGAAGAAAACCATCTCAGTGGCTACACAATCGGGCCTCATGGAGAATTGGAAAACGATTCAGGAAACCATAGCAACTCCAGCTACTGGAGTGCGGTCTCCTCTGAAGAAGAGAAACCACTGTTCTGTACGAAGCAATTCTCCCTCGCTCAAGACACCCTCTGTTTCTGCTCTCTCTTCCCAGCTTCCCTCTCCCTGCCTGTCTCTGTGGCTATATTCACTGTGTGTTGCATTCAGGCTTTTAATGGGGCTGTGTGCTGACCCCGGGCCACCTCACGGTTTCCTCTTCAGGTCTGGTCCTTATCAGATGCCTTTGACTCAGCACGGAAGTTGTGGCAGGCACGGCGGCCTCCCAGTGCCTCCCAGTGTGAAGAGCCACGTTTCTCAGAAGGAGCTGTGTAACTGGCTTCACGGCCAGTCTGGTGTGGACACGGGTGAGTGACTTGGAGATGGCTCTGAGATCTCGGTGAGGCTGAAAAGTAAGATTGGGTCATGGTGGAGGGAGCCCTGAGGATACTTAGTTGCTTCTGATGTTCTACGTCTCCTAGGAAGTTGATCATTCCAGATCAAAATCTGTCTAAGGTTTAGGACAAAGATGTCAGAAATTATTTAAGAAAAAGACAGTCATTTTAACGGAACCCAGGGAGTTAGACAACATATATCGAAGGGATCTTCTTGCTGCCCTATAGTCACTTGACTGATTTCTCAGAGGAAAAACTTAGAAATTGGTTTGGAAGGGTGGGTGTGGTGAGGTTAGGGTTTTCTTACTGCCTTGAGAGCTCAGGAAAATAAACAAAACAACCCAACCCTCTGTGATTCTTCCCAGAACTCTTCACATCCAAGACATCCATCTTCACGTTGGAACATGAGGGACCCAGAGCTTACAGCACGCATATTCCAAGTTGACACAAGCTCACTTACATGAGTGGCTTTAAAAACAAAGTGATGAAGGAAAAAAAGAGCAGAGAAAGAGAAGGCACAAAAACTAAGAGGAAAAAAAAACCCTGAGTGTTTTGAAAATCTATCCTTGTTGGAGACAGATGGAGCCGCGAGGGGCCGGGTGGCCGCCTGCTCTTAAAATCCCAGGTGTGGATGAACAGGATAGCTCTGCAGACATCCCCGAGAGGCAGTATATGGGGTTTTCTTTTAATCCTTAAGAGAGAAGTGCCCCAACATGCACCGTCTTTTCCTAAAACAACTTAAATTAGAAAGAATAAATGCCACAGACTATTGAAGAAGTGGAAAATTTTACGTGAAGGAAAAATTAGCCGGTATCCTTGCCTCTAACCATACCCCCTTATTATATAAGTACTTTTACCATCCTTATTCACAGGCATATGTAATTTTTATGTAATTGTCATCAGAAGCGTTGGGGCTCACCTAACAGAACTTCTGGGTCTGGAGCTGACGCTAGCGTTTGGCATCTATGTGATGCCAGCTACTTAAACTCTCTGGGCCTCAGTTTTCTCATCTGAGCAGTAGGGATGATAATCCTACTTGAGGATTAGATGAAACTTTCCAGAGGGCCTGGTTCAATGCCTGGCACAGTCCCAGTCCATTGTAACTGCTATGACTGTTCGTCATTAAAATACGGCAGCTCTGTAATCCCAGGTTAGCTGGGGCAGGGGGGTTAGCAGGTTGTGAAGTCTGTGTTTGCCACCCCATTTTTTCTCTTTTTCCCGCAAGGCTGTGATCCCCAGTCTCCTTCCTCAAGCTGCCCCAGCCTCTGCCCAATCCAAGATGAAAGAAGTAACACACGTCGGTAGGTGAGCACCCAATATGTGCTGGAACGACCCGTGCTAAGACTTGGGAAAACAAAGCAATAAAGCTAGCTGATCCCACAGAGAAGTTGCTGGGCTTGGGTGCTATGCCAAGTGCTCCATGGGCATCAGCTGAACCAGCACCCTACAAGGTGGCCGCCGTGGTTTTCATCCAGTTGAAGAATCAGTTTCTCAGCAAGGTTACTGTTAGGGGCTGAGGTGTGTGTCCCCAGAATTCATATGCTGAGGCCCTAACCCCCAGCACCTCAGCCTTTGACTATATTTGTAGATAGGGACTTTAGAGAGGTGATTATGTTGAAATGAGGCTATTAGGGTGGGCCCTGATCCAATCTGGCTGATCCAATCTGAACTGATAAGAGGAAATTTGGCTCAGGGATGTGCACACATGAGGAAAGGCCATGTGAGGACACAGTTAGGAGGTGGCCACCTGCAAGCTAAGGAGAGAGGCCTCAGAGGAAACCAAACCTGCTGACCGCTTGATCTTAGACTTTGAGCCTCCAAAACTGTGAGAAAAATCAGTATCTGTTGCTTAAGATACCCAGTCTGTAATATTTTGCTATGACAGCTCTAACAGACTAATATAGTTACATAACTTCTAAAAGCTTAGGGGGTATTCAGCCTTAAAAAGGAAGGAAATTCCACCACATGCTACAACACAGATGTACCTTGAGGACATTACGCTCAGCGAAATAAGCCAGTTGTAAAAGGACAAATACTCTGTTTCCACTCAGACGTGGTCCCTAGAGTAATCAAATTCATAGAGACAGAAAAGAAAAAAAAGGTAGTTGTCAGGGGCTGGGGGAGGGAAGAATGAGGAGTTACTGTTTAATGGGTATAGAGTTTCAGTTTTGCAAGATGAAAAAAGTTCTGGAGATTGGCAGTGGTGATGGCCGCCAGCAATGTGAATGTACTCAATGCCATTGAATTATACACTGAAAACTGGTTAAAATGGTAAATTTTATGACACGTATATTTTACTCAAAAACTTAATTTAAAAAAACCTTGGGGGGGGGGGGGGCTTCCACCCTGCCTAAAGTTCAGTCTCCCTGAGATGTTGGCTAATTGCTGTTGGAGGGATGAAGGAAGGGAGTTGGAGGAAGAGGGGGGGTGGGGTAGGGGAGACAGGACTCTGGGATGCAGAAGGCTGGCTTACTTTGGCTGCCCTCTCAGAAATGTGCCGGCATGCCCAGATGAAAACTGTCCTGGCCCCACCTGCTCTCAAATGCCAGAATCATAAGGCATGCCCAGCACCTTTGCCTCTGTCAATAATGATGATAGAGGAGAACATGATTTCCAAATGCGAGGCTGAATTCCCTGAGGCTTTTTTTTTTTTTTTTTTCTTTTTACCTCTTTTTGTTTCCCAACGTCTCCTGGGCCTGCTCTTGGTCACACACAGAAAGAGAACACATGCTCAGTAGTGGTCAAAGCATTTTTCCTACATTCTTCCACAGCAACAACAAATCAGAACAGCCTTTCCTTACAGTGTGGGTTTCCCACCAAACCTAAGACCTGAGGAGTTGGGGCCCCTGGTATCTGCCCACTGGTTTGGATTGGCTGGGTCAATATGGCCCTAACTAGGGAACCCATTGGCATTGCACCCATGGACTCTGAGAAAGGCATATGATCTAGGTTCTCTCTCTCTCTCTCTCTCCCTCTCTCTCTCTCTCTCCTCTGCCTTGACCCCGCAGTGTGGACCCTCAAGGTCTGCTGTGCACTTAGTGCAGGACCTGTGAGTAATAAACCTCTATTCCAATTTCTCTTGTGGCTTACCATCTGACACCCTGTGCTACACTTAACATATGTTCATTTAACAAAGTCATAGCACATGGACAGACCCAAACTGAGGGACACCCTATAAGTGACCTTGACATCTTCAGAAAATTTCAGGGGTCATGAAGGACCAAGAAAGGACTAAGAAACTATTCCAGACTGAAGGAGACAAGACACAACCAACTGTAACTTGGTTCTGGACTGGTTTGTTTTGCCATAAAGGACGTGACTGGGACACTTGGTGCAACTCAAATCCCCATTTGAGGATCAGATTGTAGTGGTATATCAATATTTATTTCCTAACTTTGATGGTTGAACTGGGTTACACAGGACAATATCCTTGATTGAAGGAATTACATACTCATTCAGGGGCGATGTGCCATCAGATTGACAATTTTCTACCAAATTTTTAGGAGAAAGATAATTCTTTGTACTGCTGTCCAAAACTTGTACGAGTTTGTTTCAGAAGGAAAAGAGAAAGGAAGTGGTGTTTGGAAGTGAGTTTGGTTGGGAGGGAGGTCAGGGTCACTGAACTTGTTTTTCAGGTGGTTTTAAGCACAAGCCTGAGAATTTCAAGTTCAAAAAAGCTGGAACTTGAATCATCGCTTTGAGAGCTCCTATAGGGATCTTGGTGGAAATGGGATGGAGGGATATCAGATGAACAAGTTTGTACAAAATCTTGCTACTCAGGTAAAAGGACTGGCAATGATTCAGTATATAAGCTTTTAGGTGTGTGTGTGTGTGTGTGTGTGTGTGTGTGTGTGTGTGTAGAAGCTTCTTTTATATGCAAATCCCATTGTACAAACTGGTTATGACCTCACCAACTTAACAACATCCTTCTACAACATCATTTTTAAAGGTTAACTAGTATATATCCCATTGCATGTGAACTTTAATTTAGTTTACTAATTGCTACTGGGGTTGGATTTGACATTTCTTGCTCCGTGCCTTAGATTTTTGGCTCATACTCCATGCCTTAATGTGAAAGGGGAAAAAAAGAAACAACTTGCCAGGTTCTTTCTGGGAGGACTTGTGTTGTTTCCCACTTTCCCACAAACAGAATCGGGCTGTGAGAAGGAAGTTTCCAAGAGTGTTTAAGATCCTACCCCTAAACAGATGAGCTGGGTTCAAATACTGACTCTCCTCTCACCACCTGTGTGAGGTTCGCTGGCTCGCCATTAACCATTAGCTAACATCTCTGTGCTTCAGTTTCCTCATCTGCAAGATGGGAGTGAAGTGAATAGTATCCATCTCACAGGGTTATTGAAGGATTCATAAGCTGTGAGTAGCCGGTACATGGTAAGCGCCCATTGGCGTTGGCCATGGTTAATACTATGAATAGACTTAAGCGACAACTTCTGAGGTCTGCAGAAAGCTAGAAAGACATCAAGTTGGGCAATCTCCTCCCCAGAAAAGGAAATAGTCCTGTGCTGGTGGCAAGAAGTAATTATGATGGAAAAAACATTTTCCAAGGTCTGGAGCTGACGTGTACTCCTTGTGACATTTTAATCTCTGAGTAATACATTCCATTGCCTGCAGAGCTGTGATTTTTCAGTTTATTGCTTTTTCCTCTTCTCTCCTCAAACCTGGATTCCTCTTCCTCTCGGCTCCAGCCTGTCTCCAGCAACCATGGACTGTTTCTGGACAGTCCCCATTCTGGAGCCAGCTTCTTTACTCAACACAGGCAAGGAAGCCTGAAGCCCCAGAGTGGCACACTGCCCTCCTTGGGGAAAGAGGCCCAACTGTGAGCTCCATCTGTCATGTCACCTTTCATGCTGGTGACAACTGTGCAGGGCAGATATATCACTGAGACAATCTCCATTCTAGGGTCGTGCAGAGGGGATTCACGTGTGGGGCTTTGGAGTTAGTGAGCCCCGCTCTGGTTTTGTCACTCACTGTGACACCTTGAGCAAGTTCCTTAACTTCTCTGAGGCTTAGTTTCCCTATCTCTAAAACAAAAGGGATAAAAAGGATGCTGGGCTTAGAGGGTTTGGGGGAAGATTGAATTAAATTACATATATAAAACAAGTATACTGCATAGCACCTAGAGCATAGAACATACTCACTAAATGGATTACTACTGTTGTTTTATTTAGAGTTGAAAACATGGAGCCTCAGGGTAGTCATATTTATTATTGTATTTTGCAAATGAGGAAGCCCCTCTACACCTTAGTGCTTTTCCCACTGCACATAGTGGCTCGCCTCTCTGGCCAAGACTACCATTCCCCTGCCTTTTAGGGTAGTAGAAATTTTAGATGGGCATAAGGGCTCCATTTCCCAGCATTCCATGTGGCCAGGTGTGGTCATGTGACTAGTTTTGCAAGTGAAATGTGTCTGGAAGTGACATGAAGCTTTCTGGTTAGGTGAATACAAGGGAGGGGTTTGCTTTTCCTCACCTCTTTCTCTCTTGAAATGACTACATGAACTTTTACATAAGGAGGATATAACCTTCTGTGTTGTTTAAGCCATTGTATTTTGAATCTTTTTGTTACAGCAGCCAAATCTGCATAGAGAGGGAGCAGCAGAGTTAAGAGTAATAGGACCTTGGCTAGGAGTCCAGAGATCTAGGTGTCCAAGCCATACTTCTCATTTGTCACATGACCAAAATATTCATTCACTTCCTCATCTTACAACCTTTAGGTGGCAACTGCACTTGACAACAGCAATACAGAGATAAATAGGACATAGACCAGAAACAACCAAATCCACCTGCAGCCTTGATGATGTTATGCATGTCAATCCTTGAGGGGAACATATTCTCCTATAGAGGATACAGATTCAGTTCCAGAGGCAGCCCGGGGCTCTCAGGTAATTTCTCCATGGGTCCCAAACCTCCTCAGGGTTCTCAAGTGGGTTCCAAATCTGTTAACACAGTTATAAAAATGCTCAAAACTTTCATAGGTACTTAGATACTTAATAGTTGCAAGTCCTTGGCAAGATATTGAACCTCAGCTCCAGTGGTTCAATGTCAAATGAAAGTAATGGTACATAAAGGATTAAATGAGAAAACACGGGTAAAATACTTACCACAACATCTGACATTTGGGAGACAATAAGTGATGATGAAGGTGGAGGCTTGATTCTTGGCTGCTCTGGAAAGCGGGCTGTGGTATGAGCTGGCCAAGGAAGGCCCTCTGAAGAGTGGTCATTGCCAATGCTCTGCCCACCATAGACGCCATGAGGGCTTAAATGAAGTTGTGTTTGTTGAAACACTTTTCCAAAAGGGTGATGTGGTAAGTGGGGCAAAGTCTTTGTCAACTTTCAAACCTATAGCATTTCATGCTACCTGCCTTGGTCCTCCAACTGTTTTCCTTGTCCTTGCCAAGATCCCATCTGATGATGCCTGCTGCACTGCAATACTTTGGTGTTACTTCTGAGAATTTATGTTATTGACTGATTATCATCTTGTCCCTACATTCATTGGGATCTGTCTATATACATATACAATTAATCAGAATTCAGGAATAGGAAAAGTTTCAATCTAATCATGACAATATATGGCCTCTCTACATTTGGATATTCATAACAAGTGACCAATTTTTGAGTTCTAGAATGCCGACTTTCAATCCAAGATATCTTGTACCATATATATATATATATATATATATATATATATATCCTATGAAGTAATGATTATTATCCTGATTTTATAGGTGATGATACTGTGATTCAGAATGATCAGATAACTTTTCCCAGAGGCAAGGTCTACATAGAGGCAGGTCTACCATGACCTAAAGCTAATAAAGCTTAAGCTCAAGCCTCTCACTTGTATAAGCCTCTTCCAAGACCTGCTATTGATTTTGAATTCATGCATTTGTATTATTTTTCTTAAAGAGCTCCCCAGATTATACAAACTTTAGGCCCTACAAAATCTAGACCTATCCCTACAGAGTTACACAGATGGTAAATATTGGAGCCAGAATTTGAACAGAAATCATTTCAACTGAGTTTATAGTCACTGTAATAGTTCATTATAGCTTGTTAAATAGTGCCATTGACATATAAGTTTGTGCCAATAGGCCAATATTGGTCTATAAGGTTGGGATTGGAATGTCCCAGTGATATGCCCAAATGATATGCTGGGTAAATTTTATAAGGTCAATTTATTGGTATCAGCACTTCCTAGTACTGTCCAAGACCCTACACTGTGATAATGACCATAATATCTTGGTTTTACAGGGCATATTCCTTCTGACATGCAGTGATTACATCCATTTTTCTTATGGGGCAGAATCATCATTTCCATCTTCTAATTCCTAGTTGAGCCAAGGAAGAAACACCTTAACAAGAGAACCAAAGCAGAGGATGAGGGGGACTGGTCATGAGCACATATGAGACACCTCTGGGAATTCCCAGATATGACTCAGTGACATGCTGAAGGTACAGAGCAGCTTGCCTTTAAAATGTGAGTAATTCTTGGGGTGCCTAGGTGGCTCAGTTGGTTAAGCGCTGGCTTTGGCTCAGGTAAGGATCTCATACTCTGTGATTTCGAGCCCTGCATCAGGCTCTGTGCTGACAGCTTGGAGCCTGAAGCCTGTTTCACATTCTTAATCACCCTCTCTCTCTGTCTCTCTCTGCTCCTCCCCTGCTTGTGATCTGTTTTTTTCCTCTCAAAAATACAGTAAACATTTAAATTTTTAATTAATTAATTAGTTAATTAATTAATTAAAAATGTGAGTAATTCTTCAGTTGACTCCACTCTTTCTGCAGCCTGAAAACTTCTAATTGATCTCCTTCCTTCCCTCAGATCTTCCAGCCTCAGATTCCTTCATTCCTCTCCTCTGAACAGTCACCATCTTTCAGACTGAGGATCAGCATGGCAGAGGGATGTGGAAAAGGGGAGATGGTCACTCTCATCCAAAGGCACAGGAATGGGAAGATGGGGAAAGGGTGCATGTGGCCACCTTTTGCCTCCTGTTATAACTCAGGTCATTGTTGACAATTGAACTGAATGCTAATATTGCAACATTAATCCTCCTCTTTAGGATGGTTAACCAGAGAACTGTGGGATTCTCCCTCTCTCTCATCTACTCTCACAGGGTCTATCCTGCCTAACAATCTCCCTGCATGGCTTAAATCACCTCCAGAGCTTCACTCACTGAAGAAAAACAAACACACCTTGAAGTTTCTGATTTCCCCTAATTTAACCCCGGGAAAAGTGCCATCTCCGCACCTTCACTATCAAGATTTTTCCTGTCTTATCAGTAAAATGCCATATAAGAACAGTAAAAACTGTGCCTCACATTCAAAACAAATCACTTGGTCTTAAGATATGGAGATGATGTTTTTCTAATCCCTTGAGAGTAGAGATAAGACTAATTCTGATTTTCCAGGAAAGCAGGGTGAAAGTTGGCTAAGGAGATGGGCAGAGAACAACCTAAAGTATTCAAGTCCTGTGCCAACTACTCTAAGCTTGACAAGGGCATGTGGAGAAAAGGCAGACATGCTTGACTTGGTCCACATGAGGGGGTCACACAGGTGAGGGGTCCACCTGTGGGGGTCCACAGGTGAGGGCATTCAGAGGAGGCAACAGCCCTACCCCGGTCCAAGAGACCCATGGTGATCCACCAATGGGGGCACTGTTGTTCCACCCTCAGAATCTGAGACAGAGCTCTTATATAATATGCCAGTGCCCAGAACAGCTTCCAGGGGTGGATTTCTGCCTATTTTGAGAAGAAGGCTTTGAAATTCTGAACATTCTACATTATAGATAGACCAACAATCTTTTCCCCCCACCTCTTTAACGGTCAAAATTTTATCAGTTAATGCGTATACAGAGGGAAAAATTAAGATGAGTTTATAATAAAAAGAAATAGTCTCTTGCCCTATTTCTCCCTACCTGGTCCTTTTTGTCCAGAAACCATTTCTCCTTTTAAATTTTAAAGTTTTACTTATTTATTTATTTAGTTTTATTGTGGTGGTTATTGCTAATTTGCTATATTGCCCTTTCATGATTTATCAGCTTTACACATTTTACATTGACTTCTTATTAAGATGTGAGAGTTTTGCTCACTGGATCCCTTCTCTAATCCTATGACCCTTTATATATTCACATTACTATTTTCAGTCCCAGCTTTTGTAATTTAAAACACTACAACTGAATTTCTATTTATCTTATCGTATCTTATCAGCTGAAGCCAATTCTTCCTAGTTCATGCAAAAATTGGATTGAGGGTTAATGAGGAGGACAGACGCCCATAGAATCAAAGAGGCTGAAGAGTGAAGCTTCAGCAAAGTAACGATTAGGGGTTGTTCTGGGAATCTAAGGTTGTTTTGAAAATTGATGCACTGTCTCTTTAAGGTACCACCCAATGTGAATTAATGGCCATTCTTAATTTACCAGGAAGAGAAAAGTCTGAATAGCTTATATTGGGCCACATGCTCACCCAAACGTGTGGATTGACATTCTCATTAAGACTGCATGTGTTGGTTGAGGAGGAGAAATGACCCAAAGGAAAATTGAGGTGGTATTTTAGAAGATGGGGGTAAGGATGCTGGGTACTACACTCCTAGATTTGTAAGATATTATTAGTACATGGTCACCCTTTCCTTCCCATAACCTCTCCTCCCTTCCTACATCTCTCATCTGAATTGGCAGCTTTACACTAACAAGAGTTATTATATTTATA
This sequence comes from Herpailurus yagouaroundi, assembly GCF_014898765.1. Taxonomy (NCBI): domain Eukaryota; kingdom Metazoa; phylum Chordata; class Mammalia; order Carnivora; family Felidae; genus Herpailurus; species Herpailurus yagouaroundi. Next base: position 26,801,782 of record NW_024412413.1, on the reverse strand, counting down.
GTCTTTGCTGTGCATGCTCTTTGTTGGTTTTAAAAATTAAAAATCATTAAACAAACTTTACAGCATTATCTTTCTGGAGGAAGAGTAATGTGCTACGATAACAATCATCTAATAGTTTTTTAATTTTTCCTGGAATTTCTAATTGACTTAATTTTTTTTATTTTCTGCCTTTATCATATGCTTATGTTCCTAAAATGTCTCCAGCATAGTAGCTACTTTTTAGGCTATTCTTCCCCAGAGACCTTCTCTTGGCACTCTCCATTTACCTCCTCTGATTTAGACTGATTGTCTCCTGGGACTGATAATTAGCTGGTTTTTCCTTCCCTCCCATTCTCCTGTAAATTGGACACACCATTCCCTGGATCTTATGACTTCCTCTTTCTAGATTTAGTTCCTCATTTTACTGGAGTACATCTTCTCTAGTAACTCCCAAGTGAACAGTGGATAGGAGATAAACTTTCTGCATATAAAAAAATCTATTCTGCCATTATTATTTAATGACATTTTTTCTGGGCTAGAATTCAAGTCAAAGACCATTTTCTTTCAGCATGTGGTGTTGTTGTACCAGTCTGTTTCTTTCTTGGCCATTTGTAGAAGACTTCTTTCTCTCTCTGAAATTTTAGGATATTTTCTTTATCTTTGGTGTTCTGAAATTTCTTGGAGATGTGTCCAGGAGGGGATCCTTTAAAATTCACACCGTTCAGTGGAAAAACTCTTATCCTTCATCTTGGGAAATACATTGGTATTATTTCTTTCTCTCCCTTTTCTCTGTATTCTCTTTTTGGAACTCCAATGGGTCAGATGTTGGATTTTCTGCACTGATCCTTCATGGTGCTTATATTTTTTTCCTCTCAGATTTTAAGGAACTCATACCAAGTGAAGGAGACAGTGGTGCTACAAAGCATGAAAGCATGGTGCATATAGTTGGATTGCTCACTCAACACGTTCTAGCGTGCCTTTCTCTGCTACGCAGACTGGAAAACTGAAACTTAACATTTCATAGACCACTTGTAGCTGGAGTTCAGGCATGTGGCCTGTGTTCTTCCAATGACATGTTCTAGTACAAGTGGCGGCAGAAATGATCAACATGAGGAGGCAGCCTTATACATGGAGGTTGAGTAATCTGCTGAGACGAGGGTAGAGGTGCCCAGTTCTGAGGTGGCTGTAGCCAGCCATGCCTGTCTCCTCAGGACACTTTGGGTGATTAGTGCTAAGGATCAGAAGCAGTAGCTGCCATGACTTCCCCAAGCAGCTAGTGTGATCAGGCTCTTCCCTGGCTATTATTTCTGGTTAGGTAGTATTGAGACCTGGTTCTTGATCTCTCCTCCAAATTCTGTGAGTCCATCCCCCCACCCCCCAGTATCCTTTAACAAATCTCTTTCTGCTTGAACCAGCCAGAGTGGGTTTTGTTGTTTGCATATAGAAACCTTGACACGGAGGTATGTACAGGAGACTATGGCAGAAGACACAAAGCAGACATCCCCTACATGAAATGAAAGGAATGATTTCACAGCATGAATGGCAACTGAGCAGAAAATTTTAGGATGAGTAGAAGTTTACTGAATGGACAAAGGTAGAAAGATCTCAGACAGAGGCACAAAACTGAAGGAGCTCATACATATTCACTTCCCCATTTATTCATTCATTAAATATTCATGAATACACAGTATGTTCCAGGGACTGAGCTAGGTTCTAAGTGTACAACAGTAAGAAGATAACCATGATTCCTGCCCAGAGTATGTTTGTATATTTTCAAGTTATGCATGTAGATCATGTTAACCTGTAACAATTTAGATACGAACGTCATAATAAAAAATTGTGTGTCCCTTTCACATTAAGTACTTGTCTCTTTGGAGGTGATGAAGAATATTCTTACCTGCCTTTCTACAAGTAGGTGGTGGTGAAATAATCCTCAGAATGCTGTGCTTAATTGGTTCTATCCCGGTGAAAATGATCATCCTTTCCTGAATTAGGTAGGACAGTCTTGTCTATCCTACTTAACCTCCAAAGTGACATGTGTTGGTGCTACAGAAAATCAGAGCTATAGGATAGGCATTGAAGACAGGGGTACAATATGCCACTGCCAAGGCCTACTTTTCCATGTCAAGTCTCATGGGAAAACAGTCCAGTTGCGGAAAATTGAAACTACTCAAGCTGCCCACTGTCACTGCAGTCTCTTGGCTTTGTGTCTTGGATTCCAAATGGCCAAGCCCAGTCACGCCATGACATACATAATTGGGGACAACACATAATTGGGGCTGATGCTCCTAGATGAAAGGAAATTTGCTGCCAGCCACTTTCTGTGCGATAATGAATGATCTCTTTACCTGGAAAGATTGATGCCTTGGCTGGGCTTTTGATTCATGTAATGGCTTCAAAGATAATGTCGCTTCCTGATTTCATATTATTGTCTATAATACCAATTTCCAACCCTATTTTTCCTTGGCTTTTTCCCTTCAGGGAACTGGCGCAGTCATGTATTCATTATTCAAACTATGGGAACTGGTGGGGAGCCAATGGCAATGGCAATCCAAGAGGCAAATTCTAGATTCCAGTAGCCAGTTGCAGAATCAAATTGTCAAAGATTTCATTGCTGGGACATTTTGTGAAGCTGATCTATAATAATGATAATAGTTAATATTTAAAGAATGCTTTTGATGTGCCAGTAGCTATGATTAAGCGTTTATATGCATTTTCACCTTTAACCTTCTCAGCATCACCATGATGTAAGTATTCCTATTGTTGCCATTTTAAGATGACAAGGTTGGGGGTGTTCAAACCGTCAGCTAATAAGTGGCAGAGCGAAGATTAGAACTCAGGGTTATGAAATCTAAGGCCTAAGCTCAGAACCACTTCACTCCTTTGTCTCCCTTCGAGAGCAGGGGTTTGTTCTGACAACTTGTCTCTATTTGACATCACCCCTGGGATAGTTGGTCCAAAACTAAGATTTTCTTGAGCAAAAAAGTTTTCGTCAAATTATGAATTGAACTTAAGACCAATTAGTTTCATGTGCAGGCATAACCTAAAATGAAGCATTACCAGCTCCTCCTCTGATTGGCCTGATGGGCATAAATTTTGCCTAGGTTGCAAAATTTATAACTCTAAAATATGCAAAATTTATGCCTCTGAAATAGTTCGGGTTTTAACTCAATAAATGAAAGAAAGAGCAGTGGGACACTCTTAAAATTTAAATGGTGAATATATCCTCTCTGAAGTACCATAATGTTACAAGACGATGTTTTACAATGCTCGATGATAACCCATTGGTGTTGCTACTATTTTCATACGTACATTAATTTCCAAGATGTTTAAATGGCATATTACACAAACTCAGCTGGGTTCTGATCTTTAAAAATCTGGAAATGACGGAAATGGTTTTCTGGATTTAAGTGAGAACATCCTCGCTGCTAAAACAACCCTTTGATTAGATTCATTTCTAGAACTGCATTACTAACACATGGAAATGGTATAAATTTGCTGCTAAACCATCTGCAGATGGTAGGGTTTTTTTTCCCCCCCAGTAAACACCCAGGGGCTGTGATAGTGCTCTTCAGAACAAATAGCATTCAATTCTGTAACTTGTTCATATTTTGCGTAGTAATGGTCTGCTCATTGAACTGGGTCCCTAATTCTTGAAAATGAATGCTGTTTAACATTAGCGCATCTTGAAAACTGAGAGCTTTGTTTCGTGGTGAAAAATGGTCGGTTTTCTACTGCGTCTTATTTGGCAAAACAAGGAATAGCATGAATCCGAAGAAACAAAGTGACTGACTGCTGGAATTGCAGGCTCCTAGGAGTTGAGAAGTGCATTGTCAGCCAGCCCAAACCTCTTCTGCAGTCTCTGAAAGACGCTCGTCTCCTGCATTCTGGCTGAATATTCCACTGATAAGGTCCCCACCACCCTGCTGGACAGTTCCGACGAGAGTTACGGAGTACCTGCTGTATGCCAAGCTCTGTGCTAGCTACTGGGGATTTGGAGGTGAACAGTTTACCCGCGCTTGTTCCCCTGGTCCCTGGCCTCATGGAGTGTATGGTCTGAGGGCGGGGCGAAGGTAAGTGAGCAAGTAGTGATGGTCTCTGTGGGCTGTTTTCATTGTCTGTTGTTGAAGGGGGGGAATCCCAACCTAGGACTATAAGGATAGCTGAATACATGCCACTCAACACTGGACAGGTGAGGTCAACAGTAGTTTGTAAGTCACATATACTCACAGCCTGGGGGAGGAGGACACTACGTGCCATACAAGGCCACAAAAAGGTTGCACTAGGAGACAGAGTGAATCTTCAGGGCTGTGAGTGGCAAGATTCGTAGTATTGAGAAGGTGGGGTGCCCTTGGTTCCCGCAAGGAGATGTGATTGGCTTGTTTGAACAGTTCCATGAGGAGGCAGGGAACTGAAACCCACTAGTCAGAGAGAGGCAGGAACTACACCTGGGCCATTGGGTAAGGAGAGTCGTTCGGCTGTAACAGCAGAGTGGGGAGGGGAGCTTGCCGGTGGGCCAGTCGAGGCCCTCCCAATTTCACCAGGTGTCCAGGCAGCACATATTGCTGAGCATCAAATTCAGGCTCTACACAAGAGGGGACTCTTAGGAGGGTCAATTAAAATGTGACTTGGGGTTGGTTCTGGGGAGGTGAGGTCAGGGCAGACATTCCTAAGAAAGGCACATTTAAACTGAGACCTGAAGAATGAGTTGGAGTTAGACATCCCCAAGGTGGCTTGGGGTGGGGTGTGTAGATGGAACAGCACAGCCACACTGGGGTGAGAGCCTGGATTGTGTGTAGGGGAGGGTGGGATGGGGAGGGGGAGACTGAGGCAAGTTAGTCTGCCTTCATCAGGCAGGCATGAAGAGAGAGCAGTGAGAGGTGAAGCAGGAGAGTGTCAGGGGGTCAGTCACATAGAGCTTACCCATCCACAACATCGGACAGGTAACCTTAGAGACCCATAGGAAGGAACTATAACAAGGTGGTGCAGACTGGGAGAGCTGGATCCACCAGGGAGACTCTCCTCAGCTCCAGACAGTTCTTTCCATGTGAGAGCATGTGCCCAGCGTTACCAGATGCCCTGATCTTCCAAGGGAAGCCTTCCATTTTGATTTGTACACAAAGTTTTCAAAATTGTAAACATTGGCTTCACTTGAAATCTATAAAAGCACTGTGTGAGCCAGGCAAAACCTACCATCCCACAGGCTTCTGGTCTGCAAGCTCTAATGAAAAGCCTTGAAAGCCAGGAGAGAGTTGAGATTTTACCCTAAGAGCAATGGGGATCTATTGCAGAGCTTTGGAAGAGATAAGGGCAGGATTGCACTTGTATTTTAGAAGGATGGCACTTTCTGAAGACCAGATGGGAAGCTGAGATGGCAGTACCCATGCTTGGCCTGGGGGAATGTCTGTGAAGATGGAGAAAAGTTGTTTTCATGCAGGAAATATGTAGGTAGAAGCAATAGGCATGGATGTCAGGGGGAAGGAGTCAGGTCTCTGACTTACCACATCATCAGATAGAAAGCACCTTCTTACAGCTTCTAGATATTGAAGGCCATCAAAGATTCACCCTGAATCTTCTTCTAATTATTCCATATGTAGGGGGTGAGGTGAGTAGTAATTAATGACATGGGGAATGCAAAATTCTTTCAGCCTAGAACTTTAAAACCAGAGCAAATATGATTTGGTGGGGGCGGGGGGAGGGTGGCAAAAAATTTACTTGCCCAGCCATAGGCCAAGCTTTAAATGAATTTTCATTTTCTGAGTTCTCACAAAGTGATTCAGGGACTGGGTTACCCCAGAAGTCTGCTGACTGCCATGGGGATTCCAGGCCATAATTAGAAATGTACGTATGCCATATACAGTTCACATTGTATGGTTAATTTAATTTCTTATCAGATGTTCATATGAAACTGAGGGTGGTAGTTTCTCTGATTGAAACCAAACACAACTAATTTAGCCATTTATCTATATTACAAGGAGTTGGGAACTTGATGCAATTGCCTTCTCTCGATAAATGCCCTTAATGGTATTTAGATTTTGCCCTCAGAATCAAATGCTGTGTGTTATGTCAGCCTCTCAAGCACAGGTAAATAAGATAGCCAGTGTCCTGCTTGGATGAAGGCGGGAAAGTGCCTTAAAAGGAATCTCTTTGAACTGCAAACTCCCAAAATGTGAAGGACGAGAGCAAATTTAGCAGTTACAAATGGCAGTTCCTCCGCAAAGAAGATTCTTGGAGGTTTTCTAGAAAGAACAGAATCTCAGGCATTTATAGAAGAAGAGGAAGGATGAAAAAAGTCTGGGGCACATAGGAGATCCTTGGCATGTCCTGGGCCAAGCATGAAAACCAAACACACATCAGTGGAATCTCCTTCATCCTTAGACTGAAATGGAATCAACCCTAAGTGCTGATTATTTATTTTTCTTATTTTATTGTGATTTTTTCCTACCAAAATAAATTCATTGTAGGAAATTAGAAAATAGTTCATTATGAAAAACTAGAAAAGCAGATACATTGAAAGAGAGAGAGAAGATAAAAGGAAAGAAAAAAGGAAAAAAGGAAGAAGAGAGGGAAAGAGAGAGGGAGGAAGAGAAAGATCCAGTAGTGTCACCACCCAGAGGTAACCACTGTGAATGTTGGATGTATATCTTTTCAGTGTTTTTTAGTGGATCCATGTAGTCTTTATTTTTTCCCAAGAATGGAATTCTACTCAACAGGATATTAGATATCAGTCAACCCACATAGGTAACTTAATTTATGTCATAAGTCTCCATCTTCTTGGGGGATGGGGGTGAGGATGGAAATGTGATCTCAGTTCAGTCCCCCCTGCCAGATGCTCCAGGAGTGAAGGAGCCAAGGCGTCTGGGATCCCTTGGCTGGGTCCTCACTTCCCCCATGGCCATCTCCTTGTGTCTGATTCTCCATCCAGCAGTGTTCAGTTGTCAGTACGCACAGTGTGCTGCTGAACCCTTCCTTGTTCTAATTCCTGATCGTCCAGGGCCCCCTTCATTTTGGCTGTGGCTGTGCCCTTCTTGGGTCCTGCTCAGCCACAAAAACCTCGGGGAGCCTGTCTTGAGGAGCCCTTTTGATTTCTCCCCATGCTCAGACACATAGGTCAGTTGGCCAGGGCCCAAGACATGCTCCCTGGTTACCCAAAGTCCTTTCCACACACACATCTCTAAACCTTCGTGCTTCATCCCCTCCCCAGGCTGCGCCCAGGAAGAAAACGTGGGCTCGCCTTGGTCAGAGTTCTGTAAACGTCCATGCAGTCATGATTTCTCTGCTTGGTGTGTCCCCTCCACCCAACATCTGAAGAACATTTTGTTTTCTTCCTTCTCATGGGATCTTGCAAATCTGCTGTTCATGCTCTGATTTTTGTTGTCTTGTTACTCCTTTTGAGGGCTTAGCTTTCGAAAGAAAAAGTCAGGAGAGGGTCCCATTTTCCTCTGCTGTTCAGTTCCCACTGCACAGGCAAAAGCTCAAAACAGCCTCATTTGAAGGGTGAAGGGGCCACAGGACAAAATTATCAGGAAGGTGAAAGAAGGCCAGCTAAAATTTTAGAGTCAGGTCACACCGCTCACGCTTATAAGACCCGAGGCACTGATTCCTCCTAACAGGACAGGAGCTTTTTAAAAAGAGGCATGGGGTGGGGGTGGGGTGGCTGTCCCTTGGCGGCTCTTTCTACCCAGATCTTGTGGTCTTGCCTCATTGGATGCAAACACAAAGGGGCTTCCCGGGTCCTGGACCTTGAGCCCTGGAGCACAGAACAAAGTACCCATCCACGAAGATCCAAGTTTTCTTATCTCACCTCGCACCCACTGTGGGGCCGGGGAGGCCAGAGAAAAGGATATGATCTCCTGGAGGGAATGTACCTTCTAACTACAATGTAAAGCGGATTCATGCAACTCCCTCAGCCAGGCTCCTTTTATTTCCCTGACTCGTAAGAGAGGCTGGAGGTTCTTACTTATCTTCCGCCCCAGAAGGGGACAGTGATCAGGGCTTGCTCCTGCTCCAGCCTTAAAGTAGAAACCACAGCCTTGAGACTGTGCCAAGGCAGCCGATTAAGGTGTTGAAGACACTTCTTAGGAATGTTTTTCTAGACGATTAACTTTGATCAAAAGTCTAAGCTTCTCTTGACCAGGCAGCACACATAGAAATCTGGGAGAGTTGCTTGGGTAAGAATTCTCGCCTTTTGCCCACTTCTGCCAGTTTTCCCAGGATCCTGTCTGTGGGCTCTGGATTGAGAGGGGGTGTCCCAGTGGGTCTCATCCTGGTCACCAGAAACTGTAGAGGAAGAAGAATTTCCCTTTACCCTTTACAGGGAGTGCTTAGCTGAGATCCCTTTATCTGAAGGGCACCTTGTAAATGGATAAGCTGATCCAGGTTAAAGGCTCTCAGCTGTGGCCACTGTAATTTGAAGGTTACTTTTGGTAAGCTTAACCTGCTTGGTCAACCTTAAAACAAAATTTGATTCACCTGAGCCCTCACAATGGCCGCCTCCACCTCAGTCCAGTTTAAGTCAGACCTGGTTTAAAGAAAGAAAGGCTCAGAGAAGTCTGGAAGCTTCCAAGGCAAAAGCTGCAGAGGATCTGAGAAACACTTCCCTACCCCCTCCTGGGGCAGCGGGCTGCAGGGCCTCAACAGGTACCCATGTCTGCTTCCTCCTGGGGGTTGACGGGCGTCTCCTTTCATTCCATCTTCTTACACCAGAACTGCTAAAAGATAAACTGAGGCATATTAAAAATTTTAAGAGTTTATCTGAGCAAAAATCAATTTGAATTGGGCTGCATCCAACCTAGCAGGTAGAAAGGAGCCCTGAGGAGCTGTACAAAATGAATGACTTTCATAGGCAGAGGGAGCAGGCACAAAGAAGGTACACTAGGAAAAAAATCAGGTTGCTCATTGCAACGTTACTTTCCTTTAGGGGATATCGGGGGTCTATCGGGCAGATTATTTAACACTGTTTAGGTGAATCGTGATTAGTTAAGTTTGTATTTCTGGGAGAGCTAAAACTGTAAGTCTTGGTTTGGTGCTAGGGGGCTCAGCGTAGGCACCTCTGTTTTGGGCCTGTTGTCTTGTTTTTAACAGTGCTTAAATATGATTGCTTTGGGGGCACTAAATTATTGGCTACCATTATATTATTATAAATCATTTTTCATTTCCTTAAATGCCCTTTCCAGACATCTGTTGGTTTATCATTCTGGGCACAGAAAATGATGATCCATTTAGGGGCTGTTTAATGCAGATTCAGTCATTTGTCAGAAGACCAAAGCTTTTCAGAGCTAAGCAGCTGATAGATTAAAGGAAATCCTTATTTCGTGTCGCATACAGTGTGACTTCTCTTTAAGTATCAGAAAATGGACATTTGGAATTTGTGTTCTTATCATAAAAATGCTCTCTTGCTTCTGAGAAAGCAAGTTACCCTGCCACCAACATATATTTGTGCCAAGACATGGAGTGGAGTGTAAGTAGGAAAGCCTGTGATCTTTCTTTTCCTTTGTAGTGATCCTCACTTATGACTTCAGTGACTGTGTTTTAGTGTCTCCTCTATACCAGGTATGTGCTGAATGCTGGGGGCACAGAGATGAATGAAGGCCACAGGAGTCCCTGCCCTCCTATAGCCTGGCTGGGAAGACAGGCAAACATGGAAGCAATTACCTTAAACTGTAGGGAGTGTTACAACCTGGGATGCTGGTAGAGAATAGGGTGGAGGGACGATTACCCTGCCTAGACATCAGAGAAGGCCTCGATATGTGAACACCTGGGGGACAAGCAGAAATAAGATACTGACAATGGCACGACATGTACTAAAGACGTGAGGGAGGGTATGGTTCCTAGCAGGAAGTGCATGGCAGTTCAGCCTGGCTGGAACAGAGAAGACGACATTGCCAAGAAGAGATGGCCAAAGGGAGGCAGCATCCAGATCACACAGGGCCTTAGGAGCCAAGGAGATGCTGAAACAAGTGGAGTTTGCCCTAGAATCTAGGGACCATAGGAAACTATTGGAGGGTTTCAGGCGGGAGACTCGCATGATTGGATTTGTGTGTTTGAAGAGTCCCAGGAGGGGACTGGTAAACCTGTGTATTGGTAAATATGGAAGTCTCTCTGTAAAGCTGTTCTTTTTCTCTCTCTTTATAGTGAGTTATTACTTATACAAGGAAAAACGCATAAGTGTGCATATGCACTGAGCATCTCGGGAAAGGTACAAAAGGAAGGCACAATGGTTGCCTCCCAAGAGGGGAGCTGAGGCCTGGGGGACAGAAGCAGGAGATTGACTTTCCACTGTGCACCTTTTAACACTTTCTGATTGTGGGTATGTTATCCAGTTAAAAAGAGTTGTATTGAGGAGTCTGGGTGGCTCAGTAGGTTGAGTGTCTGACTCTTGATTTCAGCTCAAGGTCACAAATCCACAGTTGTGGGATCAAGCCCTGCATTGGGCTCCACACTGAGTGTGGAGCCTGCCTAAGATTCTCTCTCTCTCTCTCTCTCTCTCTCTCTCTCTCTCTCTCTCTCCCCCCCCCCTCCTTCTGCTCCTCTCCCCTGCTCTTGTACTCTCTCTCCAAAATTAAGGAAAAAAAAGGAATTGTATTAAATCCGAGCATTCTGAAGAATTCTTTAAAGGGGATAGAATCCAGTTCTCAAGATAATGAATGGAAGAATCCCTTCTTCATTGTCCCTGACAGATGGGAGTATGACTGTGTCCAATTTCAGGACTGAGCAGTCAAGTGTCTAAAATTCATTCTGACACGGAGCTAAAGTCCATATTCTAGAAAGCTGCTCCCTCCACTCCCTCTGACCCATCTACCTCATGTGGGTGCTGCTTCTTTCTTTGTGGTACTGAGGAAGCCTCTTCCTCTCTCAGTCTAAAACATTTGCAGAAAGCTATTGCAGTTTTCCATAGTTGGAGGTCACAAACAAAAACTGTCCACGCTGACAGGTAACATGAATGAGTAAAGCAGCCACACCAAGACCAAACAGGCAGTGCCCCCCTCTTCCCCTGGAGACCAGGGCATATAAGGAGTGGCAAGCACCCTGCCCAGGAGACTGAGACACAGCAGCTCTTCTCCAAGGAAATACTGCAATGGTGGAAAGAGGGCCAGATGTTGCCATATCTTCCTGGGGACATTAGAAACCGCCAAATTTATTTTAAAGACCTCAACTTTAAAATGTTGACAACTAATTTTTTTTCAAACACTGTGCAAGCCCAAACGAAAATGTACATACAGCTGGACAGGACCCATAGGCCATCAGTTTGCAGTGTGTCCTGTCCTCTTTCCTCCAGGTACCATGAGAAGGTCTCTTTTTCACTGAGCCTTTAAATGGGGGACCTGATGCTATCTGCCGGTAGATAGTGTAGGAATTGAACTGAATGGTAGGACACCCAGCTGGTATCAGAGGATTGCTTGGTGGTGTGGGAAACACATCTACACCAAAATTGGTATATTTCTTAATTTCTGTCACAGAATGATGTGCTAAACAGCACATAAACAGCCATAGACAGTAAGTAAATAAATGTTTGCTTATTGCATGTATTCCAATAAAACTTTATTTATAGAAATAAGTGGTGGGCCAGATTTAGTCCATGGGCTATAGTTTGCTAACCCCTCGGTTAGAGAAAAAAGATGTGCCAGTTTTTCTTTGCCTCTCCAGATCCACTCTATAGCTTTTCCCACCCTGCTCTCTATGCCAAGAGGCTGGCCTCTGCAGACTGTCACTCCAGCTCCTTGCCCTCTGGTTTCTGGTTAGGTTTGGCCAATGGGAGGCCCTGGAAAGAGGTCAGGAATGGAAAGAGAGGGTGAAGGAATTTAGTGTCTCTACTCCCTCCCTTCTGGGCTGTGCTTTGGTAATGGCTGTGTTCCTCTATGTGTGGCCACCACTCTGGTGGTTTATACCCAGGGCTATGCCTCTCACCCAATCCCAGCAACAGCTCCCTTCCCTTAACCCTTCAGTCCAATGGGGTGGCAATGGTTTCCTACTGGTCCTAGTTCTGGGCACTTCTCCATCCCTTGTTGATTTCTTTACCATTGCCCACATCTTGTCTGTGGTCCCTTCATTAAACACTCTTCAATTATCCCTTTGAGCGTGCTATCTCTTCCCTGCTGGGCAGTGTCTGAGTATGTCCTTAGAGTGGACATTGACTGTTTTTAGGCATAACAGTACTGATTGCACCCTCAGAGCCAGGATGCAACACGTGATCTAGACATGGCCAATCAGGACACTGACAAGCCACAGTAATTGGTTCCCCAATGTTCACATGAACCCAGTTGTTGCAATTAGAGGGAATAACAATACTTACATAGGAGATACCAACAAGTGTTGTCTATTTCACTGATTTGAGCCTAGCAGAGCAGGAATTTGGAGCTTCCAGTGGCTATTTTATGAAGCCTGAGGACAAGCTCTAACACTAAAGAAGGCAAAGTCTGGAGGTAACCATGTCTTAGTCCCAAGAAACGGATCCATTCCTTGATGTTTTTGCCAATGAGACGGTAAAATTCCTTTTTTTTTTTTTTTTTTTTTTGCTTTTTAAGCCAGTTTGAAATTTCTGCCACTTGCATCCAATACCATAACTTATTTAAAAAAACAAAAACCTGTGACCATTCTATACAGATTTTATTACACGCACTGAAGTATCTAAGTAGGAAACCAGTCCATTTTCATATCTGGATGAGATGCACACTAATACAGCATAGTGAAACCCACACTGGATTTCAGTAGTGACAGAAGCTGGAGAGTGGTAGCCATCAGCCCACTTCCAAAGGGAAGTGACAGGAGGGAGAGCAGCATCTTGGTGTTTATTGCCTTCCGTACCAGAAAGAAACCTCCCAAGCCATTGTCTCACCCACTTGGACACTTGACAAAAGCAAAGAGAGAAAACTCTTCATCTGAATGAATGGGGAGATTGGTGCTATTATTGGCAAGACAGTGAGTTGCAGCCTGGCGTTTTTTAACAGTTCTAAACAAATGATGAATTTGTGCCAGTAACCAGCATAGAGACAACTGGGCATAATAAACATTAAGTCTCAAAGAGATCATCTAACAAATAACCTCAAGTATCTTTTGTGGACTCCAAGGGTGTTAATTATACTAAATCTTATTCTATTCATGAATTTATTTAAGAATTTGTTGAGTGAATGTCAGCCTCACGCTGTACAAGGAGGGCAAATAGTTTGTCATTTCTCATGCCAATTGTGGTTGTGGCTGCTCGAGGGGCTGTGTTGAGGACAATTGTAAGGCCAAATCTGGTTCAACCAAAATGAGTATCCTAGTCAATTGAAGGTATCTTCTGCAGAAGTGTGAAACAGGAGTACACAAGGTACTTGTCATCCCTGAGAGTTGAAAAGTGAATCTGCAGTGAGAAAGAGTAGATGTGTGATAAGTCACTTCGTGTCCATGTGCCTTTGTTTCCTCAGATTTTTTAAATAGGGGAATTGGGGCACCTGGGTGACTCAGTTGGTTAAGCATCCCCAACTCTTGATTTCAGCTCAGGTCATGATCCCGTGGTCGTGAGACAGAGCACCACATCGAGCTCTGTGCTGGGCATTGAGCCTGCTTAAGATTCTCTCTCTTCCTATCCTCTGCCCCTCCCCAACTGATGCATGTGCTATTTCTCTCTCTCTCTCTCTCTCAAATAATAATAATATTAATAGTGGAATTTATCCAAATAACTTATGAGGTTCCTCCTTGCTTTCCTTATGTATTTATCCATACTTTGATTTGTTGGCTTATGCTTAGCAGCTATGGATGAAATTTGTGCTTGTGTTTGGGGTGATCTCCTATCTTATGAATGTATAGAAGCCAGGTTTCTAGCTTGTTTCTCAGCTTCCTATGTAGCAGAAGTGTCACCATGGAATCTGGGCCCACCGATCAGATGTATTTGTTCTGAATTAGTTTGGAAGCTGGTGACGGCAAGAGATGAGCTCTGCACAGAATCCATCTGGCAAGGAGGAAGGCAGAGACCTCCACTTTGTTGAAGTGCAGTCACAGAGGAGGGAGTGGTAATGTCCAGTGCCAGACTGTGATGGCAGCCCCAGCCGGGGAGCCTCTGAAGGTGTCACTGGACCAGCTCTGTAGCCCAGGTGGGGGCACTGTTCCTACTTGTTTCTGGCACCTTCCAACCCTCCATCTTCGGGCCTCCTTTAGCAACCTTTAGCTGTTTAATTCTCTGTACAATTCTCTTTTACTGCTGCATTGAGCCAGAGTGGATTTCTTTGTTCTCAAGGAGCTCAAGAACTTATAATCAGGACTGAATGCCTTCAAACAGACATTTTTCTCCTTTAAACATGAAAAAAAACCCACAATTTTTTATGAATTATGAAGAGTATGCTTAGCTAATGGCTTACAAAATGTATCTTGTTGCAATTATCAACAAGATAATTATTGCAGATACATAAATATATATCAAAAAGGGACATTAGTTCCACTTTTTCTTCTTCATTAATCTAAGTACACTAGAGAAATGGAATTCTTTCAGTGTTTATGGTTCATAGTTTTATACTGAGAGAAAGACCCTTCTTATTCATGGCTTGTGTGACTTTCAAGAGTTTATAGGAGCACCTGGGTTACATTTCTATAGGTTTCTTTGTTTAATTCTTAGGACTGGAACTAAATATCTCATGATGACAGATGGCCACAGCCGAGACTCACTTGACTAATTGTCTTGACAAGGTTTCTTTAGAGGATTTGAAACTTACTCTCCAAAACTGTGTGTAAGAAAGACTATGTTGCTTTATTTTCTTTAATCAACTGAAATTTCACTTCACTCTCCAGCCTTCCATACTATTGAAAAACAGGTGTTTAGTAGTCATGTCTTTTTTTTTTTTTTTTTTTAGTGTTTATTTTAGTTTTGAGAGAGACAGACTGTGAGCAGGGTGGGCCAGAGAAAGAGAGGGAGACGCAAAATCCAAAGCACATTCCAGGCTTTGCGTTCCAAGCTGTCGGCACAGAGTCCAACATAGGGCTGGAACCCACAAACCGAGAGATCATAACCTGAGCTGATGTCAGATGCCCAACCAACTGAGCCATCCAGGCACCCCAGTAGTTATGTCTTAAAATAGGCTAAAGAAGCTTTACCTCCTCCATCAACAAGCCATTCTTCCATTCTTTGAAATAAACAATAGATACTTTCTTGATGTTTTATACAAAAGTGGTATTCATCTGCAAATTCAAGTTCCTTCCTTAGAACCTGATTGTTGCTTTTAAGCTCTTCCCGTATTGACATTTTGGAGCCTACATGTTAGGGGCTTCTTCCTCTTGTTCTCCTAGCCCTTCTTTCCTAGTAACTTACAAAACTCCCAGGATTTTACAGCAAAACTTAGGAGAAAAAGCTTACCAGATACAACTTCTAGTACCAGCCATAATAGAAAAATAGGTATTAGATTTCCCTTTTACTTTAAGCAACTATAATGCTGGGCAAAACGTATGGAGTTGTGGTGGGCATTAGATGATGGGAAATAGGGGGGCATAATCTTTGAGAGAAGGAAAATGCACAGATGAACTTCCCATTCATCCCTATGAAAAATTCAATATGTAAAAAAAATCTGCCTGGGGCTATGTTGTAAATCAAGGCACAGAGGAGTGGGGCCCCAACAAACCACAGTGGTTTTCCAGGTAGAGAAAAGATAGATCAGAATTCAGGGATGCTGGGGCTGCCGGAAGTTTCAGTGTAAGGCACCTGAGAGAAGAGAGGCCCCGAATTTTGAATAGGGATCTCCTTGGGTCTTGGCTGGGTACCAAGCTATACATATTTAGGATAAGTCTTCAAGACGTCTGACAGAGAACAATTATTTGTGAGGTACAATCTGAATGGGAATTCCAGAGATATTTCAGTTCTGATAAACCAGAGAGTGAACCTCAGTAAAATCCCACAGCAATTAGTTGATATTCCAGAGTAATCAAATATGAGGAGTATACCACTTGAACCTTAAAGTAAGACAACTTTAGATCTGCCCTAACAAAGCCTAAAACCAAACCTCGACAAACCCAAGCTAAGCTGCAAATAAAGTAACCACCAGGTGGAACAAAACTCAACACTGACTAAAGGAAGTCTCTCAACTACATAGCACATCCCAAAAATCAAGCTCAGTAACAAATTACTCGATACACAAAGAAGCAGGAAAATGTGATACATACTCAGGAGAAAAAAATAGTCAATAGAAACAGATCCAGAGTTGACAGAGATGTTGGAATCAATGGCCCTGGGATTTGAAACGACTTTTATAAATATATTCAAGGATTTAAAAGAAAGTTGGACATTATGTATGAACCGAAGAAGAATTAAAACAAGGTTTTAGAAGCATGAAAGGAAGTATAAATTGTCAGAGTGAAAAATACAATATATGAAATAAAAACTTCACTGAATGGGCTTACAGTTTTGACACTGCAGAAGAAAAGGTCATCAAACCTGAAGACAGATCAAAAGAAATTATGCAAAAAATTTCAAACAATTTTTTAAATAAGCACAACCTCAGTGACCATAGGACCATACCAAGAAATCTAACATTTATAATTGTAGTTCCTGAAAAGCCTCAAACATCTCATAAACACCAGAAAACTGTATCTAGTCATATCATAGTCTACTTGGCTGAGAACAACAATGACAAAATTCTTTTTTTATTTTTTCAATTTTTTTTTTCAACATTTATTTGTTTTTGGGACAGAGAGAGACAGAGCATGAACGGGGGAGGGGAAGAGAGAGAGGAAGACACAGAATCGGAAACAGGCTCCAGGCTCTGAGCCATCAGCCCAGAGCCCGACGCAGGGCTCGAACTCACGGACCGCGAGATCGTGACCTGGCTGAAGTCTGACACTTAACTGACTGCGCCACCCAGGCGCCCCTTTTTTTTTTTAATTTTTTTTTTTTTTAACAATGACAAAATTCTTGAAGGAAGGAAATATCACCTAGAGGGGAATGATGATAAGGATAAGACCTTCTCATCAAAACCACTGCAAACCAGAAGACCATAGAGTAACATTTAGAGGGCTAAAAGGAGGGGG
Source organism: Herpailurus yagouaroundi (assembly GCF_014898765.1). Lineage (NCBI taxonomy): Eukaryota > Metazoa > Chordata > Mammalia > Carnivora > Felidae > Herpailurus > Herpailurus yagouaroundi. The sequence goes on along the minus strand of NW_024412413.1, from coordinate 26,784,814 downwards.
AAAGACCTGTCAATCTACAAGTCTATGTCCAGCAAAAATATCCTTAAAAATGAAGACCTTTCTATATAAACAAATGCTGAAAGAATTCATTACATTAGACTGCAGCACAGGAACCGTAAACATACGCCCATCAGTCTGAAATGAAATAGTACTTATTTATAAATTTATTTAAAAGACAATTAACTATTTAAAGTAGAAATAATGAAGGAGTTTACAACATATGCATGAGTAAAATATACATTAATAATAGAAGAAAAGGCAGAAGAAAGTGAAGGGAAGTATATAAGTATACTGCATATATGTGAGATAGTATACTTTAATTCATAGAAGACCATAATTAACAATGTATATTATAGTTCTTATTAAAAAATAAAATAGGTACAGGTAAAAGCCAATAGAGGAGATAAAATGGGATACTAAGAAATATTTGTTTAATCCAAATGAAGGCAACAAAGAAGGAAAAAGCAAAAAGGACAGACGCATCAAATAGAACACAAATAGCAAGATGATAGAGTCAAATCCAATGCTATAAATAATTACATTAAATATAGGTGGACTACACGTGATAACCAAAAGGTAGAAATTATCAAGCTGGATAAAAGCAGGATCCAACTATGTGTTGTTTATAAGAGATACACTTTAAGCATAAAGGTACAGATTGGTTAGAAATGAAATTATGAAAAAAGATGTCCCATGCAAATATTCATTGTAAACAAGCTAGATGGCTGTATTAATATCAGACATAGTAAAGTTCAAAGCAAAGAATATTGCCAGAGATAAACAAGGACATTTGATAACAGGGCCAATTTATCAGGAATATGTAATAATTCTAAATGTGTGCATACCTAATAACAGAGCTTCAAAATACATGAAGCAAAAACTGACAGAATTAAAGGGCTCAGTAGACAAATCCACAATCATTTTATCACCTTTCTCTCAATACCTGATAGAAAACATACACAAAAACATTCAGTAAGGATCTAGAAGCTCTGATGAACACTATGTTTTACTGACATTTATAGAACACTATGCTCAAAAACTGCGGAATACAGATTATTTGCAAATACATGTGAATCACACACCAAGATAGTGTACGTGCTGGGCCATCTAACAAGTTTCATTAAATTTAAAAGGATTTAAATTATAGAGTTAGTTCTCTGATCATATATTTTAAGTTACAAATTAGTAACAAAAAGATATATGAAAAATTTTCAAATCTTTAGAAACCAAGCATCACAACTTCCAAATAACTCCTGGGTCAAAAAGAAATTACAAGAAAAAATTGAAAATATTTCAAGCCAGATAATAATGAAAACAAAACCTAGAAAAATGTGTGGGATGCGGCAGAGCAGAGATGGAAGAAAATTTATAGTTTTAAATACTTCATTAGAAAAGAAATGTCATTTTAAAATCAGTGACCTAAACTTCTACTTTAAAAGCCTAGAAAAAAAGAGCAAAGTAAACCCAAAGCAATCAGAAGAGAGAAAATAAGAACAGAAACCAGAAAGAACAGAAAGCAATTAAATAGATCAGACAAACAATAGAGAAAATAAAAAGTTGTCTCTTTGAAAAGATTAACGAAATTGATATACCTCTAGCAAGACTGATCAAGAAAAAAAAACCCCACAAATTACCAATACGAGGAATGAAAAAGGGAGTATCAGTTCAAATATTTCAGGCAAGGGATAATAGAGTAATCATATGAGAAATTTTATGCCAATGAATTTGACAGCTTAGATGCAAACAAATTCCTTGACAACTACCCATACTGACACACAAAAATAGAGAACTTATTAAAAATTATAATAAGCTATGTAATATAGTATAGAATTTTATGTCCTATAATATATATCTTATGATAATGTAATAATTTATAAAATATAGTAACAAAAATCATGTAGTTCCATTATCTGTTAAAGAAATATAATTTATAGTTGAAACCTTCCCAGTAAGAAAATTCTAAGCCAAGTTTGCTCTACTAGTGAATTCATCAAACCTTTAAGGATGAAGTAGTATCTGTCTTATACAAACTCTTTTAGAAAAGAGAAAAAAAAGTGAATATTTTACAGCTCAGTTTATGAGATCAACATAACCCTGACACAAAAACCAGATAAGGACATTACGAGAAAAAAAAAAAAAATACAGACCAATATTCTTCATGAACATAGATGCAAAAATCCTTACCAAAACATTAGCAAATGGTATCTAGTAATACAGAAAATAATATATCCTACTATTGGGTATACCCCAGAAATGCAAAGTTAGTTTCACATTTAAAAACGAATCAATATAATTCACTACTTTAACAGAATAAAGAAAAAAAGTGATAATCTTAATGCAAGAAAAAGCATTTGATAAAATTCACCCATTCATTATAGAAACTTTCAGCAAACTATGAACAGAAAGAAAATATGATAAAGGCATTTTATGAAAAACCCAATATGATTATGCATTACATTTGTTAGAATGTTCATAGCAGCCTTATACGTAACAGCCCCAAACTGGAAACTACCCTAATATCCACCAACAGGAGAATTAAGATACAAATTGTGGTCTATTCACACAATGGAATTCTAGTAAGCAGTAAAAATGAATTACTGATACGTGGAACAACACTGCTGAGTCATAATACATTGTGATCATTAGAATATGTAAGACACAGGGGTGCCTGGGTGGCTCAGTTGGTTAAGGGTCCAACTCTTGATTTCAGCTCAGGTTATGATGTCACAGTTTGAGGGTTCAAGCCCCACATGGGGCTCTGTGCTGACAGCGCGGAAACTGCTTGGGATTCGGTCTGTCTGTCTGTCTCTTTCTCTGTCCTTCCCCCACTTTCTCTCTCTCTCTAAAATAAATAAAAATAAAAGAAAATATATACAAGACAAAATTGTACATATTGCATGCTTCTGTTTTTATGAAGTCTAAGACAAAACTATGTAGAAAACAACGGTTTTCTTAGTAGTGTTGGAATTAACTGAGTAAAGGCATGAGGGAATTTTCCAGGGTACTCTGTCAGGATAGGAGTGTGGGAGTATGGGTTACAAGAAACTCACCAAACTATACATTTAAGATCTGTGCATTTCATTGCATAAACATTATAGCTCGATAAAATAAATTAGGGGGAAAATCTTGACTGGATATACCTCTGACCTTTGGTCTACATTGGTTTTCCAAAGCTATGTGGTCACATAAAAGCAAAATTTTCTTTGTATCACATCAGAGGGGGAAAAAAAAATCCCTCTGACGCCATCTGTAGGTGATTTCTAAGAAAGCACCAATGGCTAGGTCACAGCCCTGGAGACCAATTCAACTGGACCAACTAATTCAACTGGACCAAATATTGCTTTTTTTTTTTTTTTTTTTAACTCCCCAGGTGATTCAATATGCAGCCAGGATTGAGAATTGTGGCTCTAGATATTACCACTTATCTGGGAGCTGGAGTTTAATTTTCATTCCTTATGGAACTCTCGGCCAGGCCCTCCGAAGCTCTATGTCATTGTTCTGTAGAGAAACATGAACAACTTAGGATTTGAAATAGGAAATGTAATACAGGGAATTGGTTACCCAGGTGATGGAAGGACCAAGAAGCCAGTGGAAGCCAGTGAGGCAACCCAAAGTTGCTAGAAAAAAGCCAATGTTTTGGTTTAAGCAGTCTAGCAAGAAGAGTTTCCCCTTCCTTAAGACAGAGTCAATCTGTTTTTTCTATCCAGGCCTTCAACTGACTGGATGAGGCCCACCCATGGGAAGGAGAACAATGTGCTTTATTCAGTTTATGACTTAAATGTTAATCTCCTCCAGAAACACTGTCACAGACATACACAGAATAATGCTTGACCAAATGTCTGGGTATCCTGTGGCCCAGTAAAGTTGACACATAAAATTACTCATCAGTTTCCCAGAGAAAACACTTGGAGTCATCCTTGACTTCTCTCTCCTATATCCTATGTCAAGTCAATTAACAAATCCCAATGGCTCTACCTTCAAAATATGATGAGCATTTGACCATATTTAATCACCTCTACAGCCACCATCCTCATCCAATTATCTATTGTCTACATGATAGCAATAGCTGTCCCTCTACTACTCTTGCCCTTGGATCCCATTTTCTGTCTATTCTTAATCCAGCATCAGAATGACAGAATTGAAATGTGTCACTCCTGACACTCCGGTGTAAAACCCTATAATGACTTCACAGATCATTTTGAATAAAAATGTCTCCCTGCTGCCTCCTCACCCCATTTCTTCCCATTCTTCCCATTGCTCATGCCAGTTTGGTCACTCTGTCTCTTTTGCTCAAACAGGCCAGCACATTCATCTCAGAGCCTTTGCCCATGCTTTTCCTCCTGTTTCAAAGCCTTCTCCTCAGATATAATTATGCCTCCCTACCTGACGTCCTGTAGTTCTCTGTTAAGCTACAAGGATGCCTTATTCAAAATAGTATACTCCGTTGCCCTTTCTATCACTGTCTGTCTCCATCCTCTGCATTAATTTTCTTTATAGAAGTTACTCTTTATAGTGGTATCTAGAACAGTGCATAGCACATTGACAAGCTAATTAATCTCAGAAGCCAGTCAAAGCTGTTGGCTTAACTATTTTGAAAAACTGTTACCATGGCAAGTTGCTGACTTTAAGCAAAAATCACAGCATTTCTCTAGAGGTAGCAAATTATTACTCTGCACACAATTATAAACCAGAATACTATTTACTAATTTTCCTTCCCTGCCAGGATTCTAGGAATCTAGATGTTAGGAAAGCCACAAACAAAGATAAATAGAGAGTGGGAGAAAATGCTCCTTAAATACCAGTCTTTCTACTTCTCAAGCCTGGAGGTACAGCAGTCAGTGGGACCTGTGGAGTGAGTCTCCCCTTCGTGGGAGATGGGTAATGGAGGGTTCTCCCTTTGTACCCCCACTGAGCTTGAAGGGGTGCCTTTATATTGTACCCATAACAATAACAGCTGTTGCTGAATGAGCTTCTACAGCTTGCAAAGTACTGTGGTAGGCACTTTTAGCTCATTTGATACTCATTACAGCCTTAGGAATAATAGGATATTTCCTTGTTTTATAAGGTAGGAGACTGAGACGCAAGAAGTTACATCCCTTGCTTAGGTCACATACTAAAGACGGTGAAAACAGGATTCCAATCTAAATCTGTGTTATTTTATAACCCTCAGAAATCAGGGGAGCATTTCTTTTCCAAAATGTAGGGCAATTTCTTCTCATTTTATTTTAAAAAAAAAAATTTTTTTTCAACGTTTATTTATTTTGGGGACAGAGAGAGACAGAGCATGAACGGGGGAGGGGCAGAGAGAGAGGGAGACACAGAATCGGAAACAGGCTCCAGGCTCCGAGCCATCAGCCCAGAGCCTGACGCGGGGCTCGAACTCACGGACCGCGAGATCGTGACCTGGCTGAAGTCGGACGCTTAACCAACTGCGCCACCCAGGCGCCCCTCTTCTCATTTTAAAATAACATTTCTTGAGGATGCTGTGAGCCTTTGATCTCTTTTGTTAACATTACTGAGGACCTTCTGCCTTAGGATTCATGGCCTTCCCAGCATAAGACCGAGAAGATGGATACAGCCTGACCAGTGGAGTCTTAGAAGACATAATTAGCTCCATCATGGCAGCACCATGTCATGTGACGTGCAGCACATGTGATGTATGACATAGACCCAGAGCTATCCTAGTGGACCATGTGACGTCACAAGCTCAACTTAAAGGTGTAAATTCTCACAGCACTTTTTATAGGTGGAGCCTCCTCTCTACATTAAGATGTCTTTTCATAATTTTCTCCTCAATCTGACCCTGTTATACTTATATATACTTATAAGTATAACTTAATAACTTATACTCCAAAGTGAGTATCGAAGCCACGTGAGCAGAGATGGCCTCCTCAAGAATGCAAATGTAACATTTGTCCCAATTTAGAGATGTTTGTCTATATCAGGCAGGTCTCAGGTGGCGATGTTATCTCCTTAAGTTCTCTCAGCCTCTTGCTACACACAGCCTCCAGTCATCACCCTGGAAAAGCCCCAAGTGGATCCTGAGCCTCCAGATGTCTCAGACCCAAGGACATTATGGAGAACATTCTGGGTCTTCTTCAACATTGAGCAAACTCCAAAATTTATATAAATCCTAAATATTCCAGCTCTGTCTATAACCATACTATTTATGATCACAACAAAACATTTTGGATAAAAGGAATTTGACTTCCTAAAACATGATCAGGGCACCTTCCAGGGCAGCTAAGGGAAGGCAAATACATGCCAGGTTGGCTTGGTTATATACCTTAGTCCATTTCAATCATTCCATTTCCATTTGAGGGGTTCCATTTTTTTAAATCTCCACAACACTCGCTTACTTTTGATCTTTTTTGTGGATTGCACAGTAGACATTTCCTCTCCCAGTAATTTGAACAGTGGAATGGGGTTATGATTCCCTCCTGGTTCTAGCCAATGGCTTCTGCTGACGACTGCTCGTCTGTTGGCTCCGCTTTTGTATAGTCTTCTGGGTTTTGATAGAGATACCCTGGCAATCAGCATCTTGTTTTCTGGAGGGAGTCAAGTTTGCTCACACCACTTCCCAGATTTAGGTTGGTCTACTCTCCATTTTAATCGCCGCGTTCATGAAATCTTGCCATAATCATTTCTTTAACCTCTGCACAATTCCGAGATGTTTGATGGTAGTAGCTGCTAAGGTTCTGGCTCATGCTTTAGTCATTCCCTGACTGTACCATTCTGAGACTCCCGGCTGCCCTTCCCATTTGCCTGCACAGGATTGGCATGCCAAAGCACTCTGTCTTATTTCAAGGATTTTTTTTTTTTCAGTTTCTCTGTAAATTTCATGCTAACCTGTTTTTTGTTCAGCTTCATTGCTTCTCTTCATCTAAAGTGTTTTTTTGTTTTTTTTTTTTTAAACTTCCTACTTGTTGGAAGCTTGCTGTCTCAGGACTGTCACATTTCATGTAGAAATCAGATTCTGGCTGGGTGCTCTGATATATTTCTTATAAATCCTCCCTGGTCTATTTCCCCTTCTCTCTGTGACCTCCTCAGTTGATGTCATGTTTGGGCCACTTGCCCCAGGAAATGGGAGAGGTTGGATATGATGACACTAAGCAAGCATCCATATCGAGTTGTAGGATGACAGAATCTTAAACCTGGAAGGGTCCTCAAGGGTTGGTTAGTTTAACTTCCTTCCCAATGCAGGAAGTTAATCCACAGTACAGCATCTATAATTCCCTCCTCTTCTTGAATCCTTTCAAGTTAGTAAAATTCAATAGTTGGCTAGGTAAATTGCTCCCTTCTAATTATTGGAAGTTTTTCTTTCATTGAAGTGAACTCTACCTCCCTATAACTTCGTCCCATTAGTTCTAGGTCTGCTCTCTGGAGTGATACGGAATAAGTAAACTTACTCTTTTAATATAATAGTAGTTTTTACCATGTATTGAGTACTTACAAGGTTCTATACTAAGTATTTCACACATTGTAATAATCAGGGTTCTTTAGACAGAAATTAGCTCTGACTGTTTTAGTTCTGTTTCACTACATAATAACTTATGTGCAAACTTAGTGGCTTAAGAAAATAAACGTTTATTATCTCACAGTTTTTGTAAGTCAGGAGGAATTCAGAAGCAATTTTATGGGTGATTCTGGGTCAAGGTTTCTCTTTGGGTTGTAGTCAAGATGTCAGCAGGACTTAAGTCATCTGAAGGCTTCACTAAGGCCGAGGAATCCACTCTAAGCTCCCTCACATAGCTACTGGCAGAGCTCTCAGTTTTTTGGGTTTTTTGTTTTGTTTTGGTTTGGTTTTTTTGCCGTGTAGACCTCTCCATATGATACCTCCAGCATGGCAGCTGGACTGTCCTGGAGGGAGTGACTTGAGAGAGAGCGAGAGAGACACACACACAGAGAAGGAAGCCTCAGTACTTTTATGACCTAATCTCTGAAGTCACTGATAAGTTTTTAATACATATTTATTTTAACCTGATAGTTAAAATGAGGCTTCTGGGCAGAGGCAGACTAATTATTTAGTCTGGAATATTTTAATGGCAGGCCCCCTTTTCCCATTTCCCCCTTGGGTTGACAAGGTGAGAGGCAGCGGGCCCTGCACTTGTTGGGGGGAGGTCTGTACCCCAGGAGAAGAACTCTGAAATTATGAATCTCCAAGCTAATATGGGAGCTGGAACATTTACCATCCTCCCCTTCAGAGAAAAGGGAGAGAACTTGGAATTTAATCTTCCTAATCTGGGTAGAAAGGTGTCTACACAGCAATGCAAGCATTTGGCTCCAGAGAAGAAAAGAAAGGTTTTATTATCCTTTCAAGAGGAGTAGGTGGCACCACCAAAAAGGAGACAAGTGGTATCCTTCTGGCTCCCTTAGAATGTGAAGAGCAAGTGGCCTTGGGGGAAAAGAGAGAGAACTCTTGACCTTTACAGCCCTCCTATAGCTCCCAGTTGTAGCATTCAGACCAGAATTAGAGTCAAGTCAGGCTCTAACTGACACAAGGAATGGGTCAGGCTGAATCTGAATTGCAGAATTTTAGTGACTGAGGCCAGGCAGGGGTAGGCTCACATTAGAAGCTGCTACAAGTCCTTGAAGCATTTGGAGTTAGTTACCACAGAACATGATACTCAAATTTTTCATCATTCAGTGGCCTTTCTCCAGCCACTCTCTGTTTCATCAAAGTCCCGCTGACTGTTGGTATTCAGTGCTCCAGGCATAGTATGTCCAATGCAGAGAACAGTGGGGCCATTAAATACCTCCAGAAACTCTGCCTGAGGTGCTTGTTTGTGGGATGAATCAAACAAAGGAAGATTGTCATGACAAGAACTTGGGTGTGGATTGAGAAATATCTCTGGGATTCACAGAAACATATCCAGTTCAGTTAAGGTCACCATTTATTGGACGCTTTTATATCCCTAGGTCACTGAACTAATTTGGGGGATGCAAACATGAACACCACATATATTTCTTGACATTTGAAGAACGCACATCCTTGATTCTCAACTCCTTCATCCAACCTCTCCACCAGTCCAACCACATCAACTTCACATGTGCACTTGGAATTCATCCAGTCCTCTCCCTCTCCACTGTCACCTTCCATGTCCAAGCCTCCTTCATCATTTACCGGAAGACTTCTGACAGATTCCCACCCCCTTACACTCCTGTTTGCCTCCAATTCTGTCCTCCCCACCACCTCCAGAACGTACTTTATAAAAAATTTAAATCACATGTTATACACAATATAAATAAAAGATCACTTTCCTGCATAAAAATCCTCCATTGTTATTTAATTCACTTTGAATAAAATTCAAACTCCCTACCAGGGGCCCCAAGGCTCCGTGGGATCTGGAGCTTGCCTCTTCTGTACTATTTTTTTCCATTCCTCACTCACTGTGTCACAACCACCCCAGCCTCCAGTGCCTGGAGTTCTCAGGCGTTACATGTCTTTCATGCCTCAGGGCCTTTGAATATGCCAGCTCTCAGCCAGAAGGCTCTCCCTTGTTCCTCTCATCACCCTAATACACATCCTTGCCCTGTTCTTTACATGATTAGGTCCATTTCATCTTCCAGGCCTTCCTCAAACATTCTGTTTATGCCATCTTATTATTCTCCAATCAAGGCACCACCATTTGTTTCCATCAGAGAATGCATCATGAGTTGTTAATTATATGTTGCTTGTTTATAAGCCTTCTTTCTCCACCAGGCAAAAAAGTGCCTTGGAAGAAGAGACTGTACTTTGCTGCCACTGTGTACCTGGGACTTAGCACGATGCCTGGCCAACAGTAGCAGGTTCTTGCCAAGTGATAGTTTAAATGAATGTTTATTTGAATGATCATTTACATAATTTAAAAAAGAAATTGTTAATTGGGAAACATGATACCTTTCTAAATTTTTATGAGGATTAAAATATTGTTGTGAAGGTTAAATGAGATATGTGAAAGCATTTAATATAGTGTGTATCATCCCCCTCTCCCTCCCTCCCTCCCTTTCTTTCTTTCTTTCTTTCTTTCTTTCTTTCTTTCTTTCTTTCTTTCTTTCTTTCTTCCCTTCCTTCTGGTACTAAGAAGAACATGGAATTCTCTTGACTACCATTTTCTTTCCTGCCTGTCCTTTCTCCTCATGAATGTTAATTATGAAGAGACTTTATACCTAAATGAATCCTTTCCTTTAAAGGACACGGAATATAGAGGAAAGAAGGTTTTAATGATCTTTTAAAACCATCTGTAAAGAGCATTGCTCTGCAAAAGTGTTCAAGCCTCCTTATACCTGTGAGAAATTCCTAGACAAAGTTGCCATCTGGAATTCCTAATTCATTCTCAAGAAGTAAGGCACAGACCATACCAGAAGTAAATTTAGAAATAACAACAGTCACAACTAGTGCTTAATGAGCCCTTACATGTACAGGCTCTGTGCTAAGCATTTTACCTGCCTTATTTCATTTGATCTTCCAGCAACCTGAAGAGGAATGTGCTGTGATTACCCCACTTTACAAGGGAGAATATGGGGCTTAGCAAGGATTCTAATGCAGGTCTGTCTGACTCCAGAACTCTCTGGCAATTTCCTGAGTAGGTTCCCATTTTTTATTCTTCTCTTCCTGTTTTGTACTTCAACCTGGCCCGAGTCAATGCCTCACCCTCTCTTGGCACAGCCTTTTAGGTTTCTGTGTGACAACCAGCCTGAAGAAGTGTACCTAGCTCTTTCATGAATTCTCCCTGCTTCATAATCTCCTCCATGGTCTTTCCATCTTCCTTTCTTGTAAACTATTCCACATTTCATAGATTAATAGATTAATCAATAGATTAATACTCCTGAGACATATTTTTGCATACACCTCAACTCAAAAGGTTTTATGGACTCCCCTGGCATTCAGTTCTGATTCTGCCTTTTACTAGTTGTGTGCCACTGAGTAAGGTAATGAATTTCTCCGATCTCCGTTTTCCTACTTCTAAGATGAAGATGATTGGATCTACTCTATTAGGACATTAAGGTTGGACAAGATTCTCTGTCAATTGGGACAGGCTAGGTTGTGCTCTGATGATAAATGACCCCTCAAACTCTGTAGTTTTGTCCTCAGTCACGCTGTTTCTTTACCTCATGCCTATCTTCTTCACTTCGGGGCTCCAGCTGGTGGAGCATCCTTCATCTGAAGTGTTGGCAGATGTGGGCCAGTGAATGTGGGTGATTAGTCATATAATCTCCAAGATAAGGTAGAGGCCTACCGCTGGCACTGTGTCTAACATGTGGTAAATGCTGAAGAAATGCTTTCTTCTTGGTGCGTACCCTCAAGTGCAAAGTGTGCCACACTGATGTCTAAATTTTATGTGCAGCCTGTACCTGCAGGGTGTGTTGAGTTTCGATGCTGACCATTTTACAGTCCTCTCTCAGTGGACGTGCTCTTTTGATTGGTTAAATTATTTATGTTTCCTGCCTTCATAATCTGGGTGGGTTACTGTATCCATTTCCTGGGGCAGCCATAACAAATTACCGCAAACCTGGTAGCCTAAAACAACAGAAATTTATTCTGTCACAGTTGTAGAGGCCAGAAGCCTAAAATCAGGATGTTGGCAGGGCCACACTCTCTGCAGAGTTTCTAGGGGAAAATGTGTTCTTTGTTTCTTCCAGCCTCTGGTGGCTGTTAGCTTTCCTTGACAGGCATCCCCATCACTCCAACCTTTGCCTACGTGGTGACATCGCCATCTCCTCTTCTGTGTGTTTCCTTTTTGTCTCTTAAAAAGACGCTTGTCGTTGAACTTAGTGTCCACCTGGATAATCCAGGATGATCTCATCTCAAGATCCTTAAAGTAGTCACCTCTTAAAAACCGTTTTCAGGGGCGCCTGGGTGGCACAGTCCGTTAAGCGTCCGACTTCAGCCAGGTCACGATCTCGCGGTTCGTGAGTTCCAGCCCCGCGTCAGGCTCTGGGCTGATGGCTCAGAGCCTGGAGCCTGTTTCCGATTCTGTGTCTCCCTCTCTCTCTGCCCCTCCCCCGTTCATGCTCTGTCTCTCTCTGTCCCAAAAATAAATAAAAAAAAATGTTGAAAAAAAAAACCGTTTTCAAATAAGGTCACATTCATAGGTTTCAGGAATCGGGATGTGGACGTATCTTATGGGGGTAACCACCTTTCAACCCACTATAGTTACCAAGTGAGTGCTGTCAAACATTACAAAATTCACGGCTCAGTTGTTATTTACTGTTTGAGGATGAGGCTGATCTTACGTAACCTTTTTCTTTCAATGATCAAGTGTTTTAGATATACCTAGAATTCAGTGAAAACATTTGTTTCCACAATAACACTTTGTGTCTCTGAGCAACTGCATAATGTAGGCCCACAATATCCACAATATCAGGAAAGCAAAAAAAGTAATAATGTTAGAAACAAAACAGAGTACCTTCTCCTTTCCTTATTTTTCTGTGATTTATGCTTCATCAGGTGTAACTCATCAGGTGTAAGTTTTGATAAAAGACACTCTATAGTTAAGGAAAAATAATCATAATTCCAAAGGACTTGACCTATAATTAATTGCATTTTTTAATGAACTATATTTGCCTTACTGATTTTTTGGAAGAAGAATTAAATGCAATTTGTATTCCTTGGGGGAAAAGATATACTTCATACATATATTTCCTTTTTTCTAGTACTTGATAATAGTTAATGAAGCACATTTTCCTGTTTATATAAGTTCTTATTCTTGGTGTAAAAATATATTGACATTTGCTGCCCCTTCCATATCATGTATAAGTGATAAAGGAAGGGCAAGAAGGAAAGAGGAGTAATTTGTTGTCATGGAAATGAATTAATACAAAGCTGGTGGTTTGAACTGTCCTTTGCGATGCTCAGAAGGGGGAGGAGAAAGGATGACAACATTTCTATCACTGTGAAGCCTATAATCTTGGAGAAATACTGACAACTTTCTGGGAAGATTTTTGTCCCCTCTCTTTCTGTCCCCCTTACATGAGTATTCAGCCTTTGAGCCTACACTGATCTAACAGAACAAGACAAGGCCCCAAGAGTTTTTACCCCTTCTGAGAATGGCATGGCCAAGTAGAATCAACATTCAGTCACTGTCTTTCCTAGACAAGTACCACTCTCATTTAGATAAAAAGATCAAACATGGAGACATTTACATCAGCTCCCCTTCATGCCCTGTAATTAGATTGACTGTACAACTTCCAGTGATGCTGCCTTTTCTGGGAATGACCCTAAATCACAGAGTTATCCCCGCTGTGGACTACTGACCCTGACTCCTACCATAAAGTACCATTAGATAGAGTTCCAGCCACTGTTCAAAGTGGGACCTAACTCAATTTAGCCAGTCGTGGTCATTTGTCCTTCTGGTCTTGGTTGATTGGTCCAGGACCAGGCATCTGAGCCAAACCAGACCAACCAGGATCATTCCCCAGAACTTTCTAAGCTAGAACTGAGAAAAGATCATTGGCCCATTTTGGAGGTAAAGGTATGAAACATGAAACCTGGCACCCCAAAGTGGTCATGTTGAACACCTCTTCAAAGAAATCCTCTTAAGAGAATGGAGTGTAGTGTAGCAGATGAGAGATGGAGAAAATGTTTACTAGCAAAGCTCAAGTCCCCAGTTCAGTTGTTCCCAAGGTTTAGCTGCACTTCTAACCATTCCACAGTTATGAGAATCTACCTGTAATAAATTCCCATGGCTTGACTTGGGTATTTAGAGATGGGTTTCTATACCTGGAAATCAGAAGAGCCCTAACTAATATACTTTTTATCCTATATGTCGTGATTAAAAGTCTTTCTCAGTCAAGTCCTGTGCTTCTCAGGAGATACTAGGGGCTTGGATGACCCAAACTAATGAAGTCAAAAGGCTTTAAATACTGGTGCACTATATGAGGCTGGCGGGGACCCTGGGAATTCATTACTGGGAATGTCTGTTTCGAACAATTTGTTCGATCTGCTGAAGACCACTTTTTGTGTCAAACACAACACACCTAAAGGTTACCGACATTAAAAAAAAAAATCACCTACATCAAATGTAGGCAGTCCTTTGCCTCCACAGAACTCTTTGTATCTTGTATGTCTCCTACTGTACTTCACATCCACTATCATATTTTACTTCTGAAGAGCTCTTGGAGGTGAGTTGGGCCAAATGTCACCATCATTTTTTGAACAGGAGGAGGCAACTGCATTCCAGAAGGATTAAGTGTTTTGTTCAAGGCTGCTGAGTTAATCTAAAAGAAAACCAGCCTAAAAATTGGGTTTCTTGACTCTTAGAACTTTATCCCTGTTCTACCCACATTCTACAGAGAACAAGTAAGTCTTTTGGCTTTTTCTCTGGTTCTGAGTCTGAGGAGCAGAGAAAGGGGGCCGGGAAATGTCTCTCCAGCTGGTAGATGTAACAGACATACAAAGATCATGGGGGACATGTGGGCAAGACTAATTTTGCTGCTTTCTCACAAAGTGGAATGGGAGAATTAGATGCGCATTGTTAATAGAGTGAAACAGATTAAGAGTAATGTGGGCTAAGGCCGAGGAGGACAGTGTGATCAGAGGAAAAGCAAAAAGTGCATTTCTACCATCAGTATATGTCTCAGAGAGGATGACATCATGACTGGGACCATTTTCCAAATTGGGGGAAGGGACTTCTCCTTGCCAGGAAGGCTGGGCAGGCTCCTCGAAGGCAGAAGTTTGGCTGCAGAAATTACTTGGCTATATTGTTGGGTGTGGCCAACTACATTTCCCCTTCAAACAGGTGGGAATCAGAGAGGGGTAGGGTTTTCCAATGGTTCTTCCCAAACACATCCCTAGAAAAAGGAATCACGGAAACTCCATTAGCAGGGCAAGGAGACATAGCTGGAGGGTGCCTACTGCCAAAGATGAAAACAAAGTAGACCTAGGAATATACCCGGAGGCTCCTTTTCCTAGCTCAGAGCCCTGACAGGAGAAAAAAGCTTTATTAACAGTATTTGACTATGGAGCCCCCAAAATTAGGAAATGGGAGAAATGGGACTGCCTTCTGAGTGCTAAACTCTAACATCAATATATTTTCAATGGGATGTAAAAAGTCAGTGGAAAAAGACAAAATGGCTTCCAAGGCCTTTGGGCCAGCTGGGAGCTGAAGGTGGGTAGGTGCAAAGGGAAGTGGTGGTTGTGACAGTCAACCATGGAAACAGAAAAAAGATACAGAGATCAATGCAAGTAGTGTTCAAACCCTACCCAGTGGAGTATGTTGAGTATGCAATACCACTTCTAATGGTAGATGTACCCAGCCGTTGTGTTTGAGTCTTCACATCCTATCTGTCAGACCATCCCTGCATGAGGCGAATGATGTACCAGGTTAGTTTGCCCTGCTGCTCTAAATCTTTGGCTTATCTAATTTCCTCTGAACTAGTGTCACATCCAACAAGCAATCTCCTGATTATTCTCTAGCTTTTGTAGGGAAGGGATGTATTGATCCTAGAGACTTCAGATAGTCTTGGTACTCCTACAAGGTGGTTTCTCATGAAGAGTGAATAACTTGGCATTTTGATTTTTTACACCAGCCTCTTGATCATGAGCTTGCCCTGGGAGATTAACTGCATGGTGTGCTGACAATATCAAGTTTTGAGCTTACCGGACTAATTACCAGCCTGCTGATGATTATAAATTTGTAAGGTAACAAATGACACCCTCTAAGGCCATTTGGGAAAAGCCAGCTAGTCTTTTTATGGTAGGGTGCCCTGGTGTTGCTATTTGGCTAAGAAAGCACATTTTAAACTTTAACACAACACCTTTTGAGGGGGAAATAGGTACAGCAAGGTAAAAATAGAGTCTTGGTCATAGAGGGAGGAAGAACACACAGCCTTAAGGTGGTGCTAAAAATGTTCATAGGATGAGTGTGGTGGCCACAAGAATGTGCCTCACAGACCTCCAACCACTGGGACATAGCTGGGACATGGACAAATCCATGTGGTATTTACATAGAGGCCCCAGTTCCCATGGGCTGCTCTCCACCAGTGACTAAGCACACAGCAATACTAAGGCAGGCCCTTTCCTGGGAATCAGGGGACTCCTCTGATGGCTGACTTTGGCATGAGAACTTCCAGACAGCCTTGCCAAAACTTTCGTAGATTGCATGGCAGTCTAGAATGCTTCCATCCAAAGTTCTTTCCCATTCTTCCCTCGGGGTCAGATTTCCATCATGCTCCTTTCACATAAGAGTTTTGTCTTAGTATCTGTTTCTCAAGTGCCTTAGCTGAACACAGTGTGGCATGTACACAGTCAGGATCCTGGTAAGAAAGTGATGACACACTCATACTGGGACATGCTGGATAAAGTTTAATAAAGGAATTATTTTCAAAGGGTATAGAGAAACCACAAGGGGGAGTGTAGTTGCTCAGGGCTAGTGAGGCGCTATTCCCCATCTTAGGCCCGAAGGAGGAAGAGGGAAGAAGAAGAGCCATTACTGGAATTCAGAGACCAAGAGGACTGTGAAGAAAGATTTGCCTCCTTGGAGCTGGAAACTGCATGAGGGAGGCTGCCTTCTGCAGGGCCCTCAAGGGGAGGATCTATAGGAGGCAATACTCTTGCCTCACTGCCCTCCTCCCTCTAATCTCTTGCTGGTTCTCCCATTGTCCCAACTCAGTGGACAGCTGCAGGGAGGGTAAGCCTGTTGATGCAGTCCCTAGACACAGCATCTTCCTGCATCCTGCAACTGGGAGAAAAAGGATGGAGAATGAATCTGGAAAGGCAGGAGAGACATCTCCAGCAAACTGACAATAGTGAGCTTTTTTGTGACAGCAGCATGCCTTCTCTCCAGGCTTCCCTGTAGCAGCAATGGCAAAAGGGAGCCCCAACCTGGCAAATTAAAGTGCTCTGGTGCCATTTCCCTCTGCATCTCTTAGCCTCAAACTCCCCCATGTGGTAGCTTCACTCTCAGCCTAGTAGGTTGATAACCATATCCATTTCTGGTGTCATAACTTGTCCCCAAAATGTCCAGAGATAGGGTGATCCCTTCTCTTGTGCTGCAGTTAGGCACGAGGAAACCTTTCTAGAACCACCCCTCCCCCCCAGGAGAGTCCCCTAATGTACATGACTGCTCAGAACAAGCTGGGGGTTCTGTTGAGGAGGAGGAAGGAGGCTGCTACGTCCATTTCCTACAGAGAAAATGGAGCACTCTTTCTAATACACAAATCTGATCTTATCGTTTCCTGCCTAAAATCCTTCAATGGCTGTCACTACTTTCATGCAAAAGTCCAAAATTTTTATATATGTGCATACAAAGCCTTTTATGCTATGGATCATCTACCTTCCCAGCCTCATTTCTCAGATTGCCCTCTATCCTGCAGTCATACTGGAAACGCTTGCATTTATACACTAAGCCAGGCTCTCCCCTCTATTGCTTACTTCTGAATGTCTACTGTGTCTTCTGTCTGAAGAACACTCTGCTTCCCTCAGCTCTTTTTGGGGAATGCCACGTTTTTCTTGGCCCTGCCATGTGTCCACGCACCTGGTACTTTCCCCTATGGTATCTGGCTGTATTCAGATGACCAAGAGTCTCTCCTCCTGGGCTTTGTGCTCCAAGAGGGAGAAGTCTGTGCTACTGGAAGGAGCTGTCTGGTGTCCTAACTAAGAGCCCAGGTTCCAGCATCAGGCAGCCAGGATTTGGCTCTGGGCTTCACTACTCATAGTTAGTGATGTTGCACAAGTAATTTAGACCCTCTGGGCTTCTGTTTCCTCATCTGTGAAGTGGGAACAACAATAATAACTAGTTTATAAGATCATTGTGAGGATGAAGTGAGATGATTCATGTAAAGCACTGAGCACAGTGGCTGCAGTCACAAGCAGAGAAGAATTAGTATTTGTTCTTCGTGAGCTTTTGTTGGTTCCTGCAGCGCATCTTCTCGTGTTCCGAACACTCATGGATCCTCCTGTTCTAGAACTGGATCACCTCCGTGCTCACGAGGCTCTCATTGCAGGACACACCTGCTTCCACTCTCCCTACCTTTGGTTGTCTCTAGTTTTCTGGCATCTCCTCTATTTTTCTGATCTTTAGGAAGATTACACCAAGCAGTTCGATCATCTCATTGCAAAATGCCCGATTATCTGGCATGTGCTTTTTAATACATTCCTTACAGAATTCACTCCTTTTAGAAGTTAGTTTATTGGTGCAGATGTCATACCAAAACAATAGTAAATTAGAAAAGATAGATCTCCACCCCCTCACCTCTGTAATAGCCCAGGTGTTAGCAGTCCTGGGCTCATGTGGTAGGATCAAGGGACAGAATTCTTCCATCATGCCACTTTTTCATCTCTAGAGAATCGTCCTTGCCCATATGGTTCAGATGGCTCATCACATCACCTCAGATGCCATCTAGGCAGCAGGAAGGAGAAAAAAGGAGGAGGAAGGCACGTACCTTCTTAAAAGTACAACCATGGACTTACAGATGTCATTTCTATTTATATCCCATTGGCAAAGACTCGTTCACTTGGGCATCCAGCAGCAAAAGAGGCTGAAAAATGTAGTGTTTCCATTAGCTGTAACATACCCAGCTAAAAATGTGCAGCTCCAGATCTTTAGGAGAAAAGAAGACAGATGTCGGGGCAAATGCTCCAGCACAGCTTCCTCTCTCTCTATCTCTTAAAGGTCCCTCCAATATCTCAGATCTGAAACTAGAGAGTCATTTCTACTTTTTCCATTTCTGTTGCAGTCACTCACAAAAGGCCATTCTTATCATATTTTAATCTATGCTATTTTACATCTTAAAATATTTTGTATCAATTTCTTTCTATTTCCTGTGGCCATCCAAATACAGACTCTCATCAGCCCTTGCTTTTATTCTCATCAGCCCCATCCAAAGGTCTAAACTGATTATCTTTCATGTCCTTCAGGAAAGGTCATAGTCAAACTCTCTCCATTGACAAATGGCATTGAACATAGTTTTCTGTTGCCCTCAATACAGACGCCCACTGGAATAAATATTCTGACCTTTGGTTCCTCCTTAGGAGGGCACATAAGGAATCACTGATCCTGCCACTTTGACTTTCTGCCCACATCCAGCCAAATCTCAGGGACCCTGGCTCAGCCCTCTTCCTTCCCAGAGAACTGCAGTCCACCAGTTTATATCATTTGTTTTGCTGCCTTTGGGGAGCTATGTTTTGCCATTTTGTCAATCCTTGATCAAACTACAAGAGCCTTTTAACTTGTTTTTCTGAGAATACCCTATCTTCCTCTAATCCATTCTATACAGGCCAAATTAATCTCCTTAAAACACTGATGTCATTAAAAAAAAATCTCTTCTACTTTAAAATTTCTAAATGGTGGGTCATTTATCACAGCAGAGATAGCAAATGTGAGTTGCCTTGTTCAAGGCCAACCTCACTAATCAGGATGCTCTGTTTTGCTCTACCTAGATGAAGCTGCAAAATCCTTTTCTATAGTTGGTACTACCAGCTGATTGGAACTTGTATGGAAGATAAATCTTATTTATCACCCCTAGCCCTCAAAATTATTTTCACAAACTGGACTTTAAGTGTGCTCCATCTCTGAATATTTATTGTGTGCACCAAAATCTTGCTGTTCAATATATGTAAACCCTGTTTCCTCAAATAGATCACAAGTTCCTCATTCATTTTTTTTTTCTCATTAAATTTCTGGGTTCTGCTCACAGAGTTGAGGCGGATATCTTTCATAGGCATTCTCAGGTCAAAGAGGAGATGTTGAAGGTGCTGAAGTCTGAGCTGATGGATGAAGGAAATGAAGTCAGAAGGAAATCTGAACTGTCTTCAAAAAAGGCAGTAGAAAGCTATAATTAAAAAACCGGTGCCAAGTGTGAGATCTAAGGAACATGGCAAGGTCACAAATGGAAAAGCAGAGCTCAGGAGCCAAAAGGATAGGAAGCAAGTCAGGTTGCAGAGTGCAAATTGGGATGAATGATTCACAAGTAAGCTTGTGGAAACGCTTCTTGGAATTGTCAGACCTGCCTCGGTGCAGGACCAGCCATTAACAGAACCATGCATGTGATACACATTAATGCATAAATAAGCAGAAACAGAAATCAAAATAATGCTGTCTGATCTTCTGTTGAAATGCTATGTTGAACAAGAAATATCTATAGTTTCTCTCAGTCTCCTATCCCAGTTTACACAAAAGTATTGACTTGGCAACTTTTAAATTAATGGTATCTTCCTAGACGTCTTTAATATTGTATTTAAGCCAGAGTGGAAAAGGTAGCTCTCAATACATGCACTAATAATAAAGCAGACTTTGAAAAAAGTGGCAGATGGAAACAAGAAAGACTCCGCCCCAGGGACTTTTGCAGATTAGATCCCCATGAAGTCTTTGTTGCCCCTCTGCTCCTGCCAAGCCTGAGGGACAGGCTTCTTGCTGCAGCTGCTTTTGCAAAAATTAATGCCTTGCTCCTGCCAAGAAAGCAGGTGACAAGCTCAGCAGCTCTCCTTTGGTTTGGTTTTCTCCATGGCAGGAACATGTGCCCTGTGAGTAGGCATTTGTTTGTGTAATCAGTAGGACTGCAAATGCAAAGACAAGGAGATGAAGGTGAGTCAGGAAGGAAAAAGTGGCACCTGGGAGCGGAATAAAACACCAAAAAGCTAGGGGATGGGAACAAGGCCAGCTAGCATTCACCCATGTTAATGAGAGCAAGTTGACTCATGCAACCCTGGGAACAGTGAAGATTGTTTGCATGTACATGATGAATCATCTGATGTATAAGTCAAGCCACCAGCTATAATTAATCTTGTGCATCAAAACAAATTTGGGTATTTTGAGCATGAGCTAATGAGATTGACCTGTATGATCATGCAGCACTTATAACTGGGTAAGCATGTCAAGGACAAGGAGGAATCTGGGGGTGCCCTTGGGAAGTGCTTTTCCTCGTGGCCTGCAATCTCACCCATATGGGGCTCCATGTAGGGTGTGAACATCGACAGTGGGTTGGACTGGATGGTATTTGCCCCACCCATGCTGCCCTCAATTCCTCCTTTATTTACAGTGCTATAACGTCCTCTAGAATACAAGGACTGTAAGGTATGCTTATGGTTCTTTCTAGTTTGCAATGGATTTTCATAACTGATTGTGGCATTTAGCATGCTAGAGTGACCAACTGCTGGTTGTTGTCATTCAAATTGGTAGTGGACATTTGTTGGGTTTTGGCAAGCCAGCGTCTATTCCACATTCCCTTGATAATAGTACCTGGTTCCTTGAAGATTGATTCCTCCTGATTAGAGACAGCTTTGCAAGATTACGGTCAAGGTGCCCTGCTCTGTCTCCACTAAGCAACACGCATATGACCCATGCCATTCATGGGCTCCTTCCCCACACTTTTGATCTTGGCCAGGATGACAAACAGCCCAAAAAAGAGTAGACCCATTTTGTCCAGCAGTAGCTCCCAAGAAAGAAAGGTCCCAAATTGATCTTTATTGGGAGCAGTAGCTGAGTCTATTCTTTTTACTATTTCATATCCTTCCCCAAATTTTCCTTTTGTTTAAGTAGGCAAGAATCAGTTTCTGCTGCTTGTAACCAAAAGCCCCTAAATGATACAGATTCATGTACCCAAAGTTTCTACTACAGATATTCAAGGAAATGGAGATTATTAGTAAACCCAGCAAATTGATTACATGGACATTGGTTACAAAAATGTCTATGTATTTTACAAGGCTCATTACTCAACACCAAGTCTTCTCTTCCCTATCAGCAGTGTCTTGAAGTTTGTCTTCTGATTAATTTGTTGTTTATTTCAAATCCTTTATCAAATATTTCCCAAAGTATAATAAATGGGAAATATATCAGCTGAAACCTTGCTTATCAACAAATATCTTTCACCCTGACAGGCCTTCTAGGGGTAGGGGTGTAGGGCTGGTAGTACTTAGTTTTCTTATAATATATGAGGTATGTATTTAACTCTTGGGGTATGAAAAGACAGGCAATCCCTGTGGAAGAGAAAAACACAGCAAAACATCCAAAAATAATGGAGAAAAGGAAATAAAAATAATATATTTTATTGACTCAAAGGAACCATCAATGCTCAGAAACACTCTTACATACCACTAAGTAAAAAAAAAAAAAAAAAAAAAAAAATGCTCCCAGTCAATTTATGGCACCCCATCCCAACATCAGAGATATTGCAAAAAATGCAAAAAAAAAAAAAAAAAATGTTTTAAAGTGATAACCTTTGGTAATAAAAATAACAGCTAAATGTATGTAATCAACTACATGATAGCTCTGTTCCAAGTGTTTCACATATATTAATTAATTTAATCCTAACAATCTGATGAGATATATGATATGTTAACACAACTAATATCCATAGTTAGCCAAACAGATGGCTTAGGCTTAGAATAAATTGAAAATGGAGTTATTAATGCTTTTACTCAAATTGACAAATTTGTGCTTTAATCAAAGCAACAAAATTTTGTGGGAAAGTATTGCTTTGATGTTTTCTTTATGAGATTAATTTCTAAGATGTAACCTTGTGTCGTGCTCAAAAATTCATTCTTAGTTTTGTTTCAATCTTTAGAATTAAAAAAATATACCATTGTTTCTAATCCTTGTCCCATGAATCTTAAAAGGCCCTTGGGCCAAAAGCAATTAATATTTTGTTTAATTCCCTATATGTAGTCCTGGTTGTGTAGGATTGAAAAGCAGTGATACTAAGCAATTCTTTAAAAATATTTTGTGGAATATCACTGTGGAGATGTTGTGTTATAACCTGAAAAAAATCCCAGGGCTCAAGGAGCCAGTCTCAACATGGTAAACATTCAAAGAAACACAGTTCAATAATAACTATCTTTCCCTTTCTTGCATTTCTCAAAGAATGCTAAAGGGGATCCAGGTCATAATTCACAACATCATTTCTTAAGTGTTTCTTTTCTCATTCTCCTCCTTCTAAAACTGTCATGCATCTCAAGGCTTCCAGAAGACACTTCACCCTTCTTTTCTTGTATTCAATTCCCCCCCAAAACTATTCTCTTTTCTTCCCCTCTCCCTTTATTTTCATCATTTACAACTTCTTTTAAGAAAGCCCCAGCCCCAGGGTGCCTGGTGGCTCAGTTAGTGAAGAATCTGACTTTTGATTTTGACTCAGGTCATGATCTCAGGGTTCGTAGGATTGAGCCCTGTGTTGGGCTCCACGCTTGGGAGCCTGCTTGGGATTCTCTCTCTTTCTTCCTCTCTTTCTCTGTCTCTTCCCACTCCCCCTCTCAAAATAAAGGAATAATCTTGAAAGAAAGAAAAGAAAAGAAAAGAAAAGAAAAGAAAAGAAAAGAAAAGAAAAGAAAAGAAAAGAAAGTCAGCCCAGCCCCCTCTGATGCCATCACTGTTTCTTGCCCTTTTGGTTTTCCACCCTCTGGGAAGGACCATGAGGTGAATATCACATTAAAGGAGAGATGCTGAATACCCTTTGTAAGAAGTTTTCGTAGAGCATGTAGGTCAGGAAATAGGCAGAACATTTCCTTCTATGGTAATGATATTTTGGTTTTTTTTTCTTTAATTTTTAAAAAATGTACTGTGGTCATTTATGTTGGTAAACATTAGGTACCTCTTGAAGATTTACAATCATGTTAGCATTTTAAAGGTACTGCGAAGTCTTATAGTAAAGAAGTCTATTTATCTTTGTTTTATCCAGTCTTTCTGAAATATACTTAAAAATCTTCTTTCTCTCCCCCACCCCCTTCCACATACACACGTAAGTACCCATGAATGCCATTTTGGTAAAGTGGCCTTAAATTATTAAAAAATACATAACAAATTATAAGTGTTGAAGTACACTTATATACATAGAATGGTAGGATGGATATTTCAATGAGGACAGCAATAGTTTGAACGTGATCTGTACTTTTCACAAAACATGGAAAGTAGTGCCACGTTGCCTTTCATATTGTAGTTGTGACAAGACAACTTGCCCAGAATAGTCACCAGCTGAGTCTGTCCAGCCAATATTTGCACAGATACCAGTTGCAGATCTGGTTCTGAACAATAGTTGTCCTTGAATTTGATTTTGCCAAGATGTTTTGTGTTATTACCTCCCTGGGTATCTTGATTTACCTTGGACATCAGCCAGCTCCTGAAGCTAATGTTGGATATTAGCCCATTGGCCCATTTGCTATTACATAAATTTAATGTCATTGGGTATGGAGAGTATGATTAGATTGTAGATGGACTTGTCCATAGCTAGAGGTAATATGTACCTGGGCGTCTGAGCAAGTTTCCATGTGGGATCATCTGGAAAAGATTGGAAAATAGCACCTGAAGCCACACATGTTCACTTAGACATCCAAAGCATTGCATAGATTCAGACAATGGCTGACGGATAATTTGCAAACTGGTGAAGTTTTAGCTGGATCTGGTAATGTTGGAGATCTTTCCATACAAAGGTGTAGAGAGTCATCATTAACTTGAAAAAGACAATAGAGAAACAATTCTTAGGCAATTGAGGAAGCAGATTTGAATATTATGACTCTTTTATTGCCTACTTTACTTTGAACTGTTGTTATCTAGAGCAATGCTGGAGGCCAAGATACAAGTCCATGTAATTTGTTTAAGGTTTGCACCGAGTCAGTATAAATGATTGCATTCACTAACATTTCCACATGAAATTCACTGGGAGTCATTGGACATCTTTAAGAAATATGCATCTAGGGGCGCCTGGGTGGCTTGGTCGGTTAAGCATCCGACTTTGGGACTTCGGCTCAGGTCATGATCTCACGGCCCGTGAGTTCGAGCCCCGCGTCGGGCTCTGTGCTGACCGCTCAGAGCCTGCAGCCTGTTTCAGATTCTGTGTCTCCCTCTGTCTCTGCCCCTCCCCTGTTCATGTTCTGTCTCTCTCTGTCTCAAAAAGAAATAAACATTGAAAAAAAAATAAAAAAAAAAAAAGAAATACGCATCTAAAAAGTTATTCGACTTATACAAAATTTGGCAAAAAAAGAAAAAAAACCCATGTATGCAAAATATGCTATTGGTTATTATGTTATATCCATATATAATAATCAGTGCTATCTACAAAAGGTTTCCAATTCTCCTTCTGGACATGTGATAAGATTACATCTCTTTGTCCACTTTATGCTAAGTGAGGCCACATGACTAGCTTTAGCAAGAAAATATAGAAACAAATAACATGTCACTTCAAGCAGAAACTTTTAGGACTAGTGTGTAATTTTCTATGGTCATTTTTCCTTTTGCCTGGATCCTGGAGTGAGTACAATATGGAATAGAGCTCATAACTGACCCACAATAGACACATATAGTGAGCAAGAAACGAAGAATGTTTTTAAGTCACTAAGATTTGTTAACTGTTTATTACTGTAGCTTAACCCAGCCTATTTTGGCTGCTATACCACACAATGAAACTCTAGACAGTCCATGAAAATCACAAAATAGAAAAATATTAAATAATGAGAGTTTTAACAAACTTGTATTCAGCCATTGCAAACTATGAACGAAATGAGGGTTCCTAGGTGGATCTTTGGAATTTTGAAGTTGGAGAACATTCCATTAAATTGATACCTTTGTGGGTAGAGACTAAAAGTTTACCTTTAGGTTTAAGTGCCTTTGGGGAACACTTTTAGATTCAGATCTGTAAAGTAACTAAATATTCTTTTTCCTTGAAAAACAATTCCTTTGTTCTGGGCTGGAGAAAGGCCATTGGACCACTTCTCCAAGAGATGGGGAAGCCTAGTGATTCCCTGCATTGGGGAACAAGCTTGCCCCAGCCACACAGAACCCAGGCCTCAAGCTGAGACTCTATGAGCCACTTGACCTAGTTGCTGGAGGGCCCGTAGTGCAGTTTGAAAAAAATAGCTGAGGAAAGAGTGTGTCCCTTCCTCAGGCTCCCTTTGGACCTATGAATGTCAGTTAACAACAAAGGACAGCTGACTGTAACAGGGCCACTAAGGAGGGTGCAGCCTGAGAGAAAAGCAATAGAAAGCCCTCAGCTAGGGTCATGGTTCAAAGCATTAAAATTCAGACGTCTCAAGGAGATACAGGGGAGACTCAACATCCACCTTCCCATATGTGTGTTCTCATTCTTCCCTCTAGAGGACAATCCTCAGCTTGCAAAATGCCTGAGATATGTTGTCATGATGATACAGCAGAAAAATGGACGTCTACGACTGGGCAGAACTATCTTTTGTGCTCTCTCTGAAGACAAAGGAGGGTGGGCGACAAGTTAAGAAAAGCTCACCACGGGAAGCTTTTCTCTGAGAACCTAAGCAGTCCCAACAGAGCAAAAGAGAAAATAATTATCTGGAAAAGCTATAATTAATAGTGTCAGATTTAACCTTTGTTCCAATATGAGAATGTCTGCCCTAAGTCATCACCCAAGACCTAATGCTCTTTCTACAAGAAAGATTGTGCTTAGGTGTGGAAGTCAGGGCTTACCCCATCCAGTGCCCGCCTTGGCAGAGGATGGTGTTCCTTCTAAGGCAGCCTGCCAACGACCCCAATATTAAGCAGGGGTCTTGTTGTTCTGTCTTCTAGCTGTTACCAAGTTAGCCCTTTCTGTCCTGCCTCCCAAAGAACCTATTGCCATCTCTGATGCACATTAACCAAATGTAAAATGGTTACTCAAACCTGAGACTATGGTACAAAAATATTTAAAATACAAGTTGGAGAATCCATGTGATTGAGATGTTCATGTGAAGGAGTGAAGTATTCACGCATGTGCACTCATTGATGCATGCATGTGCACACGTGTGTAGGCAAGGAGGGGCATGTGTGTTTCATAGAGAAATATCCATTCAAAAGAGCATTGACAGGGGCTCTGAGAACTTACAGATGGGGGTGGAAGTGGAAATCCACATTTCAGTGATTTTTTTTCCTCCTTCACACACAAGTGACATTTTTTCAAACGTCTATTCTGTGAGCAAAAGGAGGAGGGACATATGTCAATGTTAAGTGCTTGGGTGACGAATTATGGAGCAACACTACCCACTTAACTTATCGCAGCTCTATGAAAGATTATAGGGTTTGGACTATTTCTGGCTACACCCAAGCGTCTTGTGAAAAGTGGAAGTAAAGTCGTTACGTGGAATGGGCATTTTATGCATTTAGTAATTTGTCTTGAGCAGAGTCTAGACACCCTCCTGGGAACGTGAGGCAAGGTAGTACTTTGCTACAACCTTCAGTACTATTGAAAGAGGAAAGGCAAAGTCCATTTGGGAGACCCTGTAGGTAACGGTCCCAGGAGTTCTTGGTTTAGGCACTGAAAGCAAAGGGAAAAACGCAATGACCTGGTGTCCCCATAGAGGCCAGGCCTCACCCGCAGGGGGAGAGGCAGCCAGAGCCAGCAGGACAGTTCAAGACCTCTACTAGATCAGGGCACCGCCAATGTTCCTACCTGGGCAGACTGAAAAGACAAGTTTAATCTCTCTGAGCCTTGGTTCCTCCATTTAGCGAGTGGGCACCATCATTTTAACACCTGGAATAGCTAAACATTTAGGAAAAACTGCCTATGTGCCAGGAACCAGAGTATACATTGGATTCATTTGTTCTCCCTACCTCTTGTGAGGTAGGTAATATTTGGATATTTCATTGATTCTACGATGTTACTTTTTTCTTTCATTATTTTGACATTATCTGTTATCAGGATGCACCGTGTAATTGATAAGAAAGCATGTAAGTCATGATTCGATTTATACTTTTAGTTCTTTTTTAGTGGCGCATAAATTGGTGGTATGTTAGATTCAATGAGGAAACTGAGGTCTGGCCAAGTCAGATAATTTGCCTGGGATCATACAGCTAAAAAGTGGTAGAATGAGCACTTTAATCCTTTAATCCAGGCTGTTTCTCGAGTTGACTTTCTTGTAACAATCTCTCGATTCCTCCACTTACTAGCTGTGTGACCTTGGGCAAGTTCTTGACCTCTCTGTGCACCCATTTTTTCATCTGTCAAATGGTCATACTGAGAGTAACTGCTTCATAGGATCATGGTGTGGATTAAACAAGTTCGTATAGGTAAAGTTCTTAAAATAGTGCCTGACATATAAGAGCTCAATAAAATTCAGCTGTTAGCTTTAATCATTTTAGAGAGAAAGCCAGCATCACTTGTTATGAAGAGAAAGCAATCAGGAAAAAAAAGGATAAAGCTAGTAAAATATATGTTCACTAGCCTATCCCTAAAATCATCTTGGCCCCACAAAAGAGGTGTTTTCCGTATTTGGGGAAATGCATTTTTCTTCTCTCTCAAACTGAGGGATGAGGTAAAAGTGAAAGGGAAGAATAAACTGAGGGAGTGGTCATTACAGGCCAGGGAGAAGAGACTGGGGGAGAGGAAGGTGGGTCAGAGGCTTTGCTTGAAGAGGTGGCCATGGCCTGTGCTGCATGAAACAGCGGCAGAACTGACAGGAGCTAACACGGGCTTTCATTCTGCAGATAGCAACCTATCAGTAAGTCGTAGGGTCAGTTTGGTGGGTCACAACCAGCATCTTTAGAAAGGCAAGGGAGGGGTGCCTGGGTGGCTCAGTCGGTTAAGCGAGCGTCCAACTTCGGCTCAGGGCATGATCTCAAGATCTGTGAGTTCAAGCCCCACGTCCGGCTCTGAGCTGACAGCTCAGAGCCTGGAGCCTGCTTCGGATTCTGTGTCTCCCTCTCTCTCTGCCCCTCCCCAGCTCATGCTCTGTGTCTCTTTCTCTAAAAAATAAACATTAAGAAATGCAAGGGAGGGAAGGGGAGTGAACACAAGGCAGGGCAAATATCAGAGGGCCACATGCAATAACAATAAGCAAAGCAATGTTCTATGAAACTTGGGTTTCAGTTAAGAATGAATGGATGCGTGAAATGCATTCTGTTGTGTTTCTCTCTGTGGGTCTCTGTTCAACAGTTTGAAGTCCGTTGGACTATAGTTGTGATTAGACATTGAATAAACCTCGAAGAATAAACACATGGTGTCAGTTTAAAATCATGTGGTTTATATTGACAACTAAGAGCCCCCTTTCCACATGAGTGCAGCTTTCTGAAAGCACAGGGACTCTGACACATTATAAGACCCCTATGAAACAGCCCCCCTTTCTACATCTCTTTGCCTTCAGGAGACTCATTGCCCCCTACCCCATCCTGGGGCTGATTCTGCCTCTCCTTGGCTTGGCCTGTCTGTGTTAGACCTAATTCTGGCCCCTGCCCACCACATCCCTCCTGATGTCCCACTTATCTAAAACCAACTTTCCCCAGGACGGAGCCACCTCTTGTTGATCCACAGAGCCTGGGACCTCCGCGCAGGATGCCTGGTCACCTTGGGAGGCAGAGATGCCCTCTTTTTTTGTTTATATAAATGTTATTGAAGTATACATAACAAAGATGTGGGGAAGCAACACTCCTCAGGAGTGATATTAACTGAAACCCACTGGGGGCCTGAGTCTGAACCGCTTGATTTAACATTCAAATCAAGGGTTGGGCGGGAGTGTATCCCAAGCCAAGAACCATCTCTCATATTAGAACTAGGTAACACAGCTATGCAAGAATAGGACTGTTCTGATTTGTATTTAAAAGTGACCAGTGACAAGTATTAAGTCTCCATCGGTCCCTGGATTAAATTAACATTGTTTTAAAATGTGCACATGCAAATTTCAGAATAACATGAGACTAAAATGCCTGCCAAAATTTTGGAAGACTCTTTCACTGGAACATAGAACAAAGCCAAGTGCAAATGGTATAAAGCTAGTCTCATCAAGATACAGGGCATGGCATTGGTTATCTCCTCTTTTCCTTCTTTTTTTTTTTGAACAGTTATTAAGAGTTTACTATATCTGACACAGGATTCTAAGCATTTTATACATTTTATACAACAACTTTGCCAATAGAGTACTATTGTTATTCTCATTTTACATATTTGAAAACTGAGACAGAGGTTAAGGAAATTATCCGAAGATATAAAGCAACAAAGCCAAGATTGCCAGCCGGCCAATCTAACTAAAGAACCCATGTGCTTAATCACTATGTTTTCATTATTATTATTTATTATCATCATCATCATCATCATTAATTGTGTTCACCAAGTTGAAATTTTTAGAGGCTGGCAGGAATGCATTAAAAAAAACCCTCATTTCTTAGAAGGCATTAATGTATTTATTCATTCCCTTCAAACAAACTCTTGGTGTTTTGACTTGTATGTTTAAGTGTTGGCCAATTTTAAATATTTCATTTCTATAAATTTCTACTCCTTGCTATTTACCTATATTTTATATATATATATATATAATGTATATACAATACATATGCATGTTTCATATTGTGTTATATTAGTTATATGATATTGTATATCCATTATGTATACGTACAATAAATTGTTAGGGTAGGTATTTCTGAGTAAATTCTCTGTTTCTCCTCCTTTCCTTCTAAGGTCACACGAGGCTGTACTATTTGAGCCACATGAATTTGTGTGTTTTCTAACTTAGTTTTATCTTTTAGGCAAAACAGTTACTGTTAATATCATTTAACAGCGTAGGGAGGCTCCATAAAAAAAAGCACTGAAGGCTTATGTAAAATTGGAGGTTATTAGCCCATCTTGCAAAAGGTAATAAAATGCAGACATTCGCAGATTTAGAATATAGTTCATTAAAATCCTCCCAACATTGAAGAAAGTACCAAACCTGGACATCACGGAGCATGACAAAGATTTCACATGCAAGTATTCCCATAATGGTGGCATTTGAAACATAGCTACTTTTTGTAAGCCCGCGTTGTCTATAATTTAATTAACCATTATCTAGTGATTTCTTGTTGGTCATTATTATATAATTAACTTTCTCCCCTTAACTATTTATTCCTCTATTAATATGAAACAGGAAAAAAACCACCTTTTTTAACATTTTATTTTTTGTAATTTATTTTTTTATTTTTGAGAGAGAGAGCAGGGAAGGGGCAGAGAGAGAGGGAAACAGAAAATCCCAAGCAGGTTCTGTGCTATCGGCACAGAGCCCCATGTGGGGCTCAAACCCACCAACAGTGAGATCGTGACCTGAGCCAAAACTGAAAGTCAGATGCTTCACCAACTGAGCCACCCAGGCACCCCAAACAGGGATATATATATATAATATATATATATTTATATATATATTATATATATATATATATAAATATATATATATATAATTAACTTCCCAGAAGATATTCCTTGTTTTTTATTTATTTTTTAGAGAAAATTGATTTTTGTATGAGCATTAAAATTTTTCCCTGCATGTATAGGAATCTAATTATTGAATACATTGAGAAATGAGTGTCTTCTTAAGTTCTGGGAGAAACCTGGGCACAGGTTGGCAGCGGGCAGGGGAAAAGTCGGCTAAATCCCTGCGTTCTAAAGGGAGAAACACCAAGCTGTCTCCAGTCTTAGGCTGTGCCCCCAGGAACTGGGCTGGGAGATGACCCAGTTTCCTTCACACCCCGCTGCTGGGACTCCTCATTTGTACATTCATTTAGTGCCTGCAGCACAGTCTCTGGGATTTCTTTGGAGTTGGTAACCTTTATCCTTGGGTTTAGTTTTTTGAAATGACCAGTAATCAGTTGGAGTCAGATAGGGTGAATCAGGTCAAGTGTGTTAAAACAAGCTATGACTTTGAAGTGACAGTCTGTCTTTCCTTTCTAGCTCATAAACAGACCTTGTAGGAATGAACACACTGGTTCATTAAGGTACACGGGAAATGGTCCAGGGAAAAGGGAAGGGAATAATCAAGGAAAATATTAATATTTATGGCATGCAACCATGATTAGAACTAGTAAGGTTAACATCACCTTTTCGTGTTTGACTTTAAGGTTTATCAATAAGGGAAAAATGAGAGTAATGAGCACATTTTTAAAATTATTTTAGAGACAGAGAGAGAGAGCAGGGGAGAGGAGCAGAGGGAGACAGAGAGAATCCCAAGCAAGCTCCATGCTCAGCTTTGACCCCAACACTGGGCTTGATCCCATGACCCTGGGACCATGACCTCCAAAATTAAGACACTCAACTGACTGAGCCAACGAGGCACCCTAAAGGAATGTATTTCTATTTCCTCTAATGAAAGCTAAATTCTAGCACAACTGCAAATTCTGAAACGGAGAACCAGAAAGATCTCCTGTGTTCCACTCTCTTGTTAATTCCTCTTCGTCCTCTGTATTGAAGAATAACCAACCCAAATTGGGGGAAGGGCAATGGAAAAAGAAAAGGAAAGTTTAGTACTTTCTCTGTTGCCAAAAGTCACACATGATGTGAAAGGAAAGAATTAGAAAATAGAGAGAAAAAAAGTTTTAAACCTGGCACTGAGAAATCAACCCTGTTAGTATGTTTTGTTGTATCTCTTTTAAGATGTTTATATATCATAGTATATATAAATATATACTTATGTATGTACACATATATATATACATACACACATAAAAAATACACACATACTCCCTGATGATATAGTTTTGGTTTCTATTAACAATAAAACATGAATATTTTAATGTCAGCATAATTGTAGATGGTTACTCTGTAGTATTTTCAGAGACAGATAATTTCTTTAACCAACTCCTAATCTTGGACATTTACATTTTTTATAGGTGTTTATTGCTTATGAATAAAATATGAGGTATCCCTACTTACACAGCACTAAGCATTTGTCCAATTTTTTCCTCCCTACAATGAAGAAAAGTCTATTGCTTTTTCCTCCTCCTGATAGAAATTGAACAGTCATTGCCAAAAAAAAAGGAAAAAAAAATCAAACAATACATTGAGGAAACGACTAGAAGTCACCTGAAATCCACCTTTCTGAGAGAATGATTATTAACATTTCAGTGAACAACCTTTCCTATAATTCTTTATGCATTATGTACACACAGGTATAATTTTATGTACATATACATATACATGCACACACACGTACACAGAAGGTGTAAAGAGGCATTTTTAAAGGGATTAGTGATATATAATTCTCTATACCTTAGCAATACATATAATGGATGGAAATTCCTTTAAGCCAAGTAGTATATAGAGATCATTAAGTTTTAATTCTTGCATAATATTCTACTGTAAGAATTATTATAATTCATTCAGCTATTCTTTTATTAATGGACTTTTGATTAGCTACCAGCTTTTTATTATTAGATATAATGCTGCAATAATCATCCTTGAATATATACATGCTTATGTACTAGAGCATTTATTTTTATACAGCAGAATCCCAGGAGTGGGATTGCATGGTTGAATTGTATATGCATTTAAAATTTTTAATAGAGATCATGAATTGCCTTTTTCCATTTCCACCAGTGATGTCTGAGAGTGCCCTTGCCCTGCTCCCATCTCTGCTAATAATAGCTGCTATTACACTTTTATTTTTGCTACTCTGATGGGTATTATCATGGCAATTTTAATTTCCATTTCCCTGCCTACTGGGGAAAGTTGAACATTTTATCATACTTGTCCTTCTGTCGATTGCTTATTCATATCCCCAGCCCATTTTGCTATTGGGTTGATTGTATCTTATAAATTGTAAGGGAGCTTTTCATTTAGTATAGATAGTAATTTTTTATCTATCAATTGAATTTAAAATATTTTCCCTAACTTGTTTGTCTAGTGACTTTGATTTTCTATCTCTTGCACTATAAATAATACCATAAAGCTTTACTACCTTAACATTTTATGTGTGTATGTGGTATGTATATATATATCACATATCCTGTCTTAATTTAAAAGATTTCTCCAATTCATAGTACATATACTGAAAGTACACTAATTTTTTTCTAAAATGATTAGTATTCATTTTTACTTTCTACTCTTTATTGGGAATTTATTTTTGGAATTAATGTAAACTAGGGGCCTCAAATTTATTTTCTTCTAAGAGTATATCCAGTTGTGATGAGACTACCAATTAAATTTCTCCACAATAAAATACACACATATACGTGCACACACACACACACACACACACACACACACACACACACACACACTGATACCTAATTCTGAGTTCTCTATCATTTTTACTGATTTTTTGGTACAGTATTGTACCTGTACTGTACCAGGCTTTTAAGTAGTTTTAATATAGTATTTTAATGCTGCTGTTCTTTATTCATCAATTTAAGAGTATTTTATCCCATTGAAAATACTATTCGGATTCTACTGATGTTGCACTAAGTTTATATACTAACTTCAGGAGAACAGAATTTTTTATAATAAAGAGTATTCTTTTTCAAGAACATAGTGTAGATTTCTATTTGTTCAGATCATATTTTTGCCTTCCAGTAGGATATTTTAAATATAAATCCTATTCTTTTCTTGTATAATTCATTCCAAACTCATCAATTTTGTCAGTATTATGAGTGGAATATTTTCCTCATTTTCATGTGTGCTGCTCATATAGAAGGAGCTAATAATTTTATATCTTTATCAAATTCTTTTATCTGAGTTTATCAAATTCTTTTATTACTTCTTCTTGTGTTTTACTAGAGCTTCTTGGTGATAACAGGCAGGAAATTATATTATCAGCAAAAAACTTCACTTCTTTCTTTCAATATTTATACAGTGCATTTTATGTTTATTGCATTTAGTAGATTCTCCAGACAGTATTAAATAATAATGGTGATAGTAAGCATTCCTGTCTTGTTCTTTATTTTAATGGAAACAGCTTTAGCCACATGAATACAGACATATTAGTCACATCTTCCTAGTTAGCTTATGCTGCAGCAAAGCAACTCGCAATTATCCGGACCTTGAGAAACACAAGTTTATTTTTAGCCCACATTATATACTGGCTGCTAATAGGTTGTGGTTCTCTTCCATAAGTCTTTCTTTCTGGATCTAAACTAAAGGCAGAGTATCTGTCTGGGATCTGCCATGCTGTGATAGAAGAAAAAGAGTGATGGCCATATCATGAGATGATCCTTAATACTTCTGCCCAGAAGTGACACGCACCATTTCCACTCACATTCACAGGCCACAGCAAGTCACAAGGCCAAGCCTAATGTCAATGTTGTGGAAAAGAAGAACCCAAACAGGGAGGGCATCAA
This sequence comes from Herpailurus yagouaroundi, assembly GCF_014898765.1. Lineage (NCBI taxonomy): Eukaryota > Metazoa > Chordata > Mammalia > Carnivora > Felidae > Herpailurus > Herpailurus yagouaroundi. The sequence continues at coordinate 26,749,898 of NW_024412413.1, read as the reverse complement.
GTAACTGGAAATAATAATACAATCTACCACAGTCTGCCCCTGGGTCGGAAATATTTTCTTTCCTTCTTTCGTTCACAAAATAAAAACATCTGTTTTTCCCCAAGAAAAACCTTTAAAAAGTCCTAGCCAGTTGTGAGGGACGAGGCCATTCAAGATTTTGTAATAGCTCCTACATCATATTTGGATGTGGCTGCTCTGGATCTTGAAACGAAAAAATGACAAGAAAGAATGTATCCTCTAGTAGTCCCAATGTACGGTGGTGGAAAACAGAGATAGGACAACCTCTATTCACACTCACCTTGGAAAGGGGGAAGAGTGGAAGGTACACAGCAGTCACCAATCTGTAGTAATCCTAAAATTCCACAGAGGAAATGCTGCAAGGACCTCAAATCCTGTATAAAGGGGAATTTCTTGATTCGTCCTAAATCTCTGCTCCTGACAAGTAGCATTCCAGGCCATTGCTCTCCATCAGACAGGCACTGTCCTCTCAGAGTTCTTTCTATTTCCATTATTTCTCTTGGTCATTTTTAAAGGATATTGGAGACTATGTCCTCCCTTGGGGCTCAGCACCTTTTTTCCCCTCATCTCGCTCTCTGCCCATAGAAGCTTAGAGATCCAAAAATTGTTTCAAGTCTTGAATAGCCAATGGCCACCATAGGTTGATAGCTCTTTTAGCAGTACATCTCTCCCCAAAACGTTGGCCAATTCTCTCTTGACTTAATTTGGAGTATTTTGAGCTTATGAACTTCTGTAGGAAAGTCATGATACAGTCATTCTCCACTGAGCCATCCTTTCCAACTATGTGCTACCTTCACCGGTTCAAAAGCTTTCATGGAATGCTTGATGGCCCTAATCTTGATTTGGTTCTTGTCACACAACTATCTTCGTTGGCCCTTGTTGCTCAGGGTGCTTCCCAATTTGAATTTATACCGGTTGGAGATAATGCACAGTTCCATTTTCCAATCATGCTTGCAAGCCAGCCAGTTCTTTCCTGACTTGATCTCCTCCTTGTAATAAGTTGCCGAACCCAGACCATAGCAACCAGTACATACTAGTAGCATTTTATTCCCAAACTTTTCATATGAATTCATAAGCTCATTTGGTCCATTTTCTGCCTGTGGAGACACCACTGGCAATAATTCTGAGAATGTTTGGCCACTACATCATTCAGACCACCATCTTTCCAGCCTCTAATGACAATTTCCTTGCCATAACTGCCTGGCCCTGAGAACCAATGCCCCATATTTTAAGTTTTCTTTGTTGGTTCCTTTTTGTTTTGTCTGTTTTTGGCATCATTCTATTCCTGGTTGTAACTTTTTATTTAGCTTTTGCTATGATATGTTGTCATAATAAACCCCAAAATCTCAGGGGCTTACAGCTAACAGTAAAGCTTCAATTTTTACTTCCTAATATAGAGGCTGTGGGTGAGCTGTGGCTCTGCTCTTTTGTCTTCTTATTCTAGAGTCCAGGCTAAGGATCCAGCTTTGCACTAACATTTGCCATCCTTGTAACAGGGAAAATAGCAATGACCAATTCATACAATGGTCCTAATGCATCAGCTCTACAGTGACATACATCACTTCCTCTCATATTCATTGGCCAAAGCAAATAAAATGGCCAGACCATAGCCTCATGATGTCATAATGTCAGTGAGTGTGGGGATGAATAATCCTTTTGCAGGTAATACAACAGATAATTAAGAACAAGAGTATGATCTACCACAGCATGTCACCATTTAGATATGCATTGCTGCTAATTTTCCATGAATAATCTTTGTCATAATCTGAGTACTTTCCTTCTATTCCCATTTTACTTTTTGTGTATGTGTATGTGTGTTTTAAGAAAGTTTCTGAATTTATCCAAAGCCTTTCAAGCATCTATTGATATGATGGAATGCTTTTCCTCCTTTAATTTGTTGATTAATATTTATAAATTTTCCCATATTTAACTATCTTTAAATTTCTAGAATAGACTAGTGTTGATAACTGTGGACTATTTCTTGATAATCCAATGAATCCTATTTAATAAAATGTACAGTGTTTGCATCTGTATTCATTAATGTGATTCGTCGATCATCTTTTCTGGTTCAATTTCAGGCTTGGATATTAAAGTATGCTAGCTTCATAGTGTGAATTGGGAAGTTTTTAACCTGTATTTTTATGGATTGCAATAACTTACTGGAATTATCTATTCTTTAAATCTGTCTGGAACTCAGGCTTGAAATTATCTGATCCTGATGACTTTTAAAATCATTATTTATTAACCGTCTATCTAAACATTTCTGTGGTAATTTATCAAAATTTTCAATTCCTTCTTTGGTCACTTTTGGGAATTCAAAATTTATAAGACAATCTCTTATTTACTGTAGGTTCTCAGATCTTTTGTCAAAGAGTTGCATGTATATTTTATTATAATCTTACTTATTTTGTATCTGTGATTATGTCTCTATTCCAAACTTGTATGATTTCACACTCTTTTTTTTTATAATCATACCTGTGAGTTATGTATCTATTTTGTTGATAAAAATAGCTCTTGAATTTAGTTCTCCTTTTACCATTATTTTACTTTCTGATTAAGTAATTTCAGCTTTTGTCCTTATTCATTTTTGGTTTATTTTCTAATTTCTTAAGAAAATACCTCCTTCTTGCAAATGTTTTATCTTCTTAAATAACAGACAATACCAACTATAAATTCTTCTTTAGCAATCTCTCATTTCTTATGTTATAAATAGACTCATTTTAATTACTTTCTTGGTAGTTTATTATATCAATTTGATCACTGTCCCACACCTTTTGTCTTCAGACTCATTAATTAAACTTACATATTCCCGGGGCGCCTGGGTGGCGCAGTCGGTTAAGCGTCCGACTTTAGCCAGGTCACGATCTCGTGGTCCGTGAGTTTGAGCCCCGCGTCAGGCTCTGGGCTGATGGCTCGGAGACTGGAGCCTGTTTCCGATTCTGTGTCTCCCTCTCTCTGACCCTCCCCTGTTCATGCTCTGTCTCTCTCTGTCCCAAAAATAAATAAACGTTGGAAAAAAAATTAAAAAAAAAATAAACTTACATATTCCCTTTATGGTTCATCTTGTCTACTCCCATGATTTAAGCTACTACTTTTAAACTAATGGCTTCCAAATCTCCCAGGGTCAGATATCTAACTTGCCTCAGGGACATGACCAGCTCAATCTGCTTGATCTCATCAACATTTCCTTAAATCAACAATAACTATATTTTTCTCAGCGATAACTATATTTATTTGTACCACCATCCATGTAGTTGTTCAAGCTCAAAAGTTAGGATTCATCCTTGACTCCTCCCTATTCCTCATACCCACATCCAGTCAAACACCAAATCCTGGTTATTTTACCTCCTAATAGTTTACCTTCATCCCATCTTTTCCATCCCTGCTGTTGCCACACTTCAGCTACAGCAGATTAATTCCTTCTTTCTGCTGCCAGCCCATTCCCACCCCAAGCATACCCTACAAAAACTCTAGATTGATTTATCTAGACTGTGAATCTCACCATATGGTGTCCTCACTTAAATAGCCCTCAGTGCTCCTCATTTCTAACACAAACTCAACATAGCCTGTAAGGCCCTTTATATCCCTGCCTAAGAGAAACCCAACTAACAACACAAATAACTTAGTATGAACCATGTAATGAGTTATTATATTAATGTGCCTTTGTATTTAAAGAGATATGGAGGGTATTGGGTAGAGAAAAGGACTAACACTTATTCTCTGCCTACTGTGAACCACATCCTATGCCAGGGTTTTATCATCTCATTTAATCATTATAACATGCTTGGTGAGAGGGGCAGTTAGGAATGCTTCCAGCTGCAGGAATTAGAATATCTCACTGATGGCAGCTTCAACCACAAAGGCAATTAATTTTCTCATATTATATTAATATAGAAGTTGGTGTTTCCAGCCAGATGATGCCATCAAAGACTCCTAGACCCTTCCCATTTTTCCATTCTGCCATATCTAGAATGTTGGCTTTTCTTCCTTCTCTTGTTTCCTCTTAAGTGCAAGATGGGTAAGGAAACCCAAGGTTTCACAGAGAAAAGGAAAGGATGGGAGACCAGTGAGCAATTCCTTTGAGCATAGCCCCTTTAAAAGGAAGAACAACTCCTCCCAGAAGCCCCTAGAGGGTTTCCATTTACATCTCATTGACCACAACTGGTCACCTGGTTACCCTTATCTACAAGGGAGATGAGAGAGTTTGAATTTAGGGAAGATGGGCCCAGGATAGTGGCTCCACACATCCCATTATCTCTAATTTACAGAGAGGTTAAGGTTGCTCAAAATCCTACTGATGGTAAATGTGGCTTCTGGATTGTGAATTGAGTTTTGTTTCCAAAGTTGGTACTGTCTTCTCTACACCAGTGCCATCTCTCTGTGTACTCTAAAAGTAGAATTTCAGATATTTAGACATTATTAAGGGACATTGCCTGGCACCTGCTGGTTTCCCAAAGTCACACCACAGTATGTTCTCAGGCATTGGATAGAACCACCCTAGAATGTTCCAAAGATGAAACCACCCTCCTGACTCTTTGATGAAACCACATATAAACTGTTCCCTTTGTAAGTGGAAATATTAAGGACTACACTAAGGCTGTCTTAGATTAGCCTCTGAAGTATTCAATATATTTAAACCTGTATGGCCTGATTTCCCTAGCCTTCCTGCTCCCCAGTTGAGAATCCTTGTCATATTTCATCATTTAGTTGTGAATAAGGTTTTGGACACAGTCACCTCAACTTTTGGACATTTCACTTGGCCTAATGAAAAGTTTGTAACTTAATTAGTAGTGAATGTTAAACCTTCTCTAATATAGCAAAGAAAAAATTTTCAAATACCTTAGGAACAGGTCCATTTCAACAAAGAATTCCTAAGGAAGAAAAATCTGCACTTGAAATTTTGCATCTGATGCTTCTTTCATCTTTGCCTTAATAAATGAGAAGCCACAGGCAATAGTCCAGTTTTTTGCTTTTATATGACTAGGATTCAAATCTTTTATTAGTTATTGTGCAATGGCTGTGACATCACCATGGAAAGATTATGACTTCAGGTCATAAGAAGTGGAAGAAGTATATATAAACAGTAAAAACATAAAATGTGTACTAATTCTAACTCCACTGGAAATTATTCTTCCCTGACAGTAATTTCCAGTTCTACCTGGTGAAAACTAATTTTCTATAAAAATGAAGCTTCAGACAACTTAACATTCAAGGTTGTCAAAAAAGTGCTCAGGAACCTGTAGATGGGAATTTTTTTGCCATATCTCAAATCTTTTTTTGAAGCTAACTAATCTTAGTTATTAAAATGGACCAGAAAGACCCGCATCCATCAACAAAGCCTGGATAATCAAAAACGTTCATGCCATTCTCAGAGCACCATTAGGTTAAAAATTACTGCATTGTTTCCAGCCTTACTAATAGTTTTAATGATGTCCTCATTTTTCTTTCAAACTTAGACAATTTTCCTATAATGGAAGCGTATTACTGTTGGAGAAGTAAAGCGCCTTGCATGAAAATTTTCAGCTTTGAACAAGGGGCAGCCATTTTGTTAGTTTTTTCTCCCAAGATCATTCAAATGGTTGGAATTTCTGTTGTTACATGATTTTTTCAGGTGAGAAAAATGTTAGAAAATACAATTAAAACAGACATATGTATAGTAGGTAAGATCATGAGACTCTCTGTAATGTGTGGTATGGGGATGAAAGAAATACAACATTATAGAAGCAAAGCCTTCAGCATTCTTCAAACTTAGTTCATGCCACAACAAAATGTTGCTATAGAAACACTAAATCCCCAACAGAATTCCTGGAAGTTAAAGATCTGCCTGCAGATGCTTCCAGATGCTGACTTGCTTGCTTGTTAAATAAAACTTAGCATTTATCACATGGGAGATTTTATCTCAAGACATACTATAAAAACTACCTAGGATATCAAGTACAGTGCTCACAATGGAGAGAAAAGTATTAATATAGTCTGGTAGATGTCTCAGAATTTTGGATTTCATGCCTATCGGCCAGATTGTTTTTTCTCTTTCCTCATCAACACTTGTGTAAAGAAGTAGCTCTAAAATAGGATTGACCCGGGGTGCCTGGGTGGCTCAGTCAGTTAAGCAACCGACTTCAGCTCAGGTCATGATCTCACAGTCTGTGAGTTCAAGCCCCGTGTCAGGCTCAGTGCTGACAGCTCAGAGCCTGGAGCCTGCTTCGGATTCTGTGTCTCCCTCTCTCTCTCCTGCTCATGCTCTGTCTCTGTCTCATAAATAAGTAAAAACATTTAAAAAATTTAAAAAAAAAATATATATATATATAAAAGAAAAAAAAATAAAATAGGATTGACCCTTAATGACCAGATGATGGGTAATCACTCTGTTAATAAAATTGTTCATCCATGTTAAACAGGTTAAGTCTTTCTGAGCACCAGTGAGGAAATCACATTTTCCTGTAGACAGTTCAGGGTCTCTCTTTAAGAGTAATTTTCCCCTAGTAATTATACAGCAGTTTGCTCTCACAAAATGGACTGATTAATTAGGAAGCAGCTAAATGAGTTCTTTAGAAATGTCTAAAAATGTTCTTCTTTTCTAATCCTCCTCAATCAAAATGACAGCTTTTTTTTTTTTTTAATCCCCTTACATAGTGAATGCATAACAACTACAGTGGAACTCAAAGAATCATCACTGGCCTTAGTTAAAGAAGGGATTTTGAGTCATATAGAAGAGGACTACTCTATTCATGGTGTACTGTTGACGGATGTCCCCCACCATAGCCACCACCCACTTCTCTGCCTTCCTCTTATCGGGTTGTTTTACCTCATCTGGTAGCTTTGACTTCTATGGGAGAAAGCCAGCTCATCTCCACTTGGACATTTGTCCTCAGGCTGTGAGCTCAGCCTTCCAACTGAGATAATCACTTCCTTCCTTGACAGCCCTTGCTCACAATCGCAGAATATCCATCCAACTCTTAATAAATGCATATAAATACAGTATAAGGTAATGTCAATTGTGCCCTTAAAAAGGGAGGAGGAGCCCTACTCCTGAAGAGTGGATTGTATATAGTAGTTTTCTTTCCAAAAGTATAGTATTGAAAGTGGGGACAAAAGAGTTACTTTATAGTGGAGAAAACCGATGAATTCTACTTCAAGCCAGGTAATCAAGGTCAACATCAATAATGATAAATCACATTAATAGTACGTACTTTTTAAAAAGCTTATTTATTTTGAGAGAGAGAGAGAGCAAAAGTGAGTGGGGGAGAGGTAGAGAGAGAGAGAGGGAGAGAGAGAATCCTAAGCAGACTCCTCCTCACTGCCAGCTCAGAGACTGATGTGGGGCTTGAACTTACACTGTGAAATCATGATCTGAGCTAAAGTCAGATCCACCCATGACTGCAGCCTTCAGCAGGTCAGCATACTGATGGAGGAATCCTCCTCAGTGGGAGGGTGTAGGGGTAATACTAATGACAAATGTGTAATGGATTTCTTACCTTGATGCCTAATCAAAGTTCCCACAGTACTGGCTGCACAGTCATTAAATGGATATGAGCTCTAATTGAACACATCACCAGATGCTTTTCCTGTATGTTTAGACACCATGATTTACCCAGGACAGTCCCAGGTTATGACTGTTACCCCCACATAATTATTAACAATGCCCTCTTTCACTTTCAAAAGTGCCTGTTTGAATAACTTGTACAGCCACCCTATCTATAACACAGAAACAATCTACCACTCCCAAGCTAAAAACTCTAGAGACCATGCCAGCTGCTGTTATAATATGTCTGTGACAGCTGGGCCTCTTGTTCCTAGAGCTTTGGTACAGTGAATTCAACTGAAAATAAGAGTGAAAGAAATCATGGTTTTCAGGGGTATGATTATTCATTCACTCATTCCATGGGGGTAATGGTTTTGCAACTTGGGTAAATTTCAACTACATTTCTTTTGCAATCAGAGAGTGTAACTACTACAAAAAGCACATTTATTAAAAAAGAAATATACTTTGTGACCATCACCTGAGCTATAAACACGAGATCATTGCCCTTGAGAAGTGACAGATGGCATGATCCTCTATGAGGATGGTCAGCATGGTCACATGTGACGCTACACTGAGCATCAGGCATCAGTAGCTAGCCTGCTGGAACAGGGCCAAGGGCAGGAAATGCTTTAGTTCAAACCCCAATTGTCATTTAAATTTTTTTGCAGTTCTCATACTTGGCATACATCCTAAATTTCTTTCCAGGGCTAATATACCTTGTCTTAAACTGAGTGTACAAAAATTGATAGTTCTGCCACATCACCTAGCAACATACATCTCTTCTATAGTTCTTTCTAGTTCTCTTCCACCTAAATCCTTCTGCTCTGTCCATCTCTTTATCATTTGCCAGGTTAACAAACTCACTGAAAATTATGGAGTTTCACTTCTAAAATCTTTTAAGCTAAGGGTCAGCTATTAATTTCTATTATTTTCTTTCTCTCAAGAAGTTTAAGATTTATTGTAATACTATCTTCTCCCATGGTTACCAATGTGTAGCAGCCACCAAGAAATCCAAGTACACACTCAATTCTAAGCTTCAACTAAGGCTGTTAGTGAAGTGTTGTCTTCTGTGTCGTAAAGGCCTCTGCTGTTGACTGTAGCCAAATTAATTATAAAATATAGACCCAATTTCTAGAGGTGGAAGGTGGCTATGGTGGTGCAATTAGGTGATTGTACTTAATGCCACTGAACTCTACACTTAAAGTGGTTAAAATGGTATATTTTATGTTATGTATATTTTACCACAATAAAAGTTACAGATATGGAACACATCAATCAGAAGGCACTGGGAGACAAGGACCATACATGTGCATCCGTGTGTGTGTGTGTGTGTGTGTGTGTGTGTGTGTGTGTGTGTAGATGCCACCTGGCTTGGCTGAAAAAAATGGAAGTTCTCTCGGCCAAGAATGGAGGAAGGGCAGAAGTCCCTGGAGACACGTTTGCCCTTTGTTGGGTGGTCTAAACATGCAGTGAAATTTTATAAGGATAAAAATGGATCCTGTCTTATGAGACCAAATTATTGGCTAAATGCTGTCCTAGAGCTGCAAAAGACAAAAGTGGACAGGCACCATCCTGAAGATGCAAATAGATGGTAAATCCATTCATTTATTCAACAAATATGTATTGTGCTCTTGCCACCATATTTCATCAGGTCTAAGACAATATGAATCACTGAGCCAGTTATGAAGTACACATGTGTTTACTATGTGAATTCCTTCTTTTTTTGTATATCTGAAATACCTGTTTAAAAGCTTTAATATTATCACAAAATACCTTGAGTCCAGGTATGATGTAAATTTACTTCATTCACATAGAACCGAAACAGGAAAGGTGTATATAAGATCACAAACAAGCTCGGGAAACAAACGGAAGTTCTCGTTACAGAATGGAGAACAATTTGGAGACGGGGGGAAAGAGCAGTTGGCAATTAGACTGCACCTAATAATTTTCCTAGACAATACCTATTTTTTTTTTTGTATCAACTGTTTTGATACATTCAAGGAGAAGGTGGATGGCTGAAAAATCCTAAGGTCCTACAGAAAATCTAGACATGGCATCTTCTGATTCAAAACTCAGGGTTCCTAAAGTTAAAACAAGTAGCTCTACAGAAATCTAAACGGCTACAAATGCCCATAGCAATGGGCTCTAGCACATCAAGGTTGCTCAGGATTATATGTGTAATCCAAAATGAATCACTGATGACCTAATGATTAACTACATGGGGCTTTGATGTCACACAGATTGGCGAGTTAATTCCTCACTCACTTACTGGGGCTGTAGACAAGTTAAAGTTCATTCTCTCAATTCAGTCCCCTGACCTGTCATCCAAAGACAGCATTCAGTCTACCTCCTAGGATTGCTGGGAAGGTTGAGCAAGGTAATATACATGCAGCACCTACCACGTGGTGCTGGGCGCATGTTAAGTGCCAATAAATGTTAGCTGGTACTATTGATATACTTAGACATTTTTATTTTATTTTTTTTTATTTTAGAGAAAGAAACAGCAAGAAGGTGAGAGGGGCAGAGGGAGAGAGAGAGAGAATCTTAAGCAGGCTCCATGTTCAGTAGGAGCCCCTCATGAGGCTTGATCCCACAACCCTGGGATCATGACTTGAGCTGAAATCAAGAGTTGGGTGCTTAGCCAACTGAGCCACCCAGACACTCCAGAAATTTTTTTCTTATTACTGGTACTAGTAAATGGACACTAAACAAGGAGTCAGCCCTGGCCCTGACCCTAAGACAGCTGGGTGGCCCGAAGTCAGTAATCCCCATCTCTGTGCCCCAGTTTCTTTAACTGTACAACTAATTCTCACCATTATGTCCCTTTTAAGGATGTATTCCCTCTCCCATGTCATCTTTTATATTATCCTTGCCTTTGCCTTCTCCCCCATCTCCTCACTCCTTCTTCACCTCTGTCCTGCTTTACTCTGTAAGCACTGAGGCACTTAGTTTCCTTCTCTCTCTGGAAAACTACCTTCTTCTCCTAATCCTTCACTCTGCCATCACTTGTTCCTTCTTCCAAGCCTTATTCCACATGGCTTCCAGGATTCATGTTCTAAAACCCGGTTCTGATGACAGCTCCCTGAAGCCCGCAGAGCCCTCTTCCCAGGCAGGCCTCACTCTGCTCAGAACAACCATCCTTCCTCCTCTCTAGCAATGTTTAAGATCAGCTTTGAATGTCACATCTCCTTTCAATTCTCTGGGACAAAGCTAGATTGTCTCTCTGTGTTCCCACAACCCTATGTACATGTGCCTTTAGAAGCCTTTACTATAGCGTTTTCTTTTAAATTTTAGAGGGGGGGAGCAGAGAGGGACAAAGGGAGAGAGAGAGAATGAGAATCTGAAGCAGGCTCCACGCTCAGCATAGAGCCCATTGTGGGGCTCAATCCCATGCCCCTGGGATCATGACCTGAGCTGAAATCAAGAGTCAGATGCTCAACCAAATGAGCCACCCAAGTGTCCCTATAGTCATTCTTAATAGTGAAGTAGGATGAAACAAAAAATATGTAAAGTTAAGTATTTTATTTGCCTGTACAAGAACTGGAATGTAGTAGGTTTAATAAGTATCAGAGAAAATACTGTTAAGTGACACAATCAAAGACATGGACAGATTATTTTGGTTTCAAACCCATTATTCTTCCAAGTAGAGAGGAAGAATGGAAGGGAAATCTGTAAACAAATGTTTGTGGAGAGGTAGAAACCTGAGGTCCCCAATATTTTCTGTCTCTCCTTAGGTTGAATTGGAGTCTGTTAAACTATGGCTATAATACATCACCAGAGAGTGTAGAATCTCCCCTCTCCTAGGGGAGACCAGTTAACAGATGACTATTGCAGTTTAGCTATGACATGATGGGCACTTCAACATGCATAGTGTTGGGACTGGAAATGAGGAATAGACACAGCTGAGAAAAAGAAGGCAAAATGACAATATATTGGTGAAGTGATTGGATGTGAGAGTCTAAGGCATAAAAGGAGGTGTCCATCCAAGATGACTCTTGGAAAGACAGTGATGCTGGTGACTGAGATAGGGACCCTAGAGGAAGAACTAGGGAAGGTTAGGGTGATTAGCCAGGAGAAGGTGTGATCACAACTCAAGGTATTCTTTGCATTCTCCACCCCTATCTGGGCAAAGAATGAGTATTAGTTGAATGAGTGTGGACCATTGATGGGAATCCATGGAAGTGTAAGTTGGAATTCCCAGTCATATGTAATAGGTGTCTGCCTTCCATCCTTGAACTCTGGGCATTGCAATAGTGCTGAGATCTAGACTGGCTTCATTTGAGGTGATACACTTGTGAGCGGTGTGACTTTGGACATGTCAACTTATGCTCTCCCCACTTCAGAACCCTCATTGGTAAAATGGCAAAAATGATGCTTGTCTTAATGGTTACTGTGGACATCAGAGTGCTAATATGCTTGACGACATTTTATGACCTATAAGTGATCATTAATATGTCATCCTAATTCACTGCTGAGCTCTAACCTTCTCCTCTGCTCGCCTCCAAAGCAGGGACACAGTGAAAATGAAGAATGGAATCTTGTGGTTGTGTTTCAGGGATTAAACTAAAGGTGGGAACAATTGTTTCCAAAATGTTGGGTTTTTTTTTTTTTTCCACAAGCATCATTCCCTTCAATTTCTTACAGTTTTTGGCTAGCAACTATGAAGATGAACGTGGCTTATCCAATCTCAAAAAAAAAAAAAAAAATGTACTGACAAGACTTCTACCAAGTCCCCATAACCAGGGGAAGCTCCCAGGGAAATTGTGAAGCTGTTTTGCTGTTCCTTATCCCTCTGTGTCCCTGACTACCCTCATGGCAGAATGTGCTCTCCCTTCAAGGGCTCTGCTTCTCAACCATGGATTCACCTTAGAATTAACTGGGGAACTTTAAAAAGCTCTGATGCCCAGGGTACACCTCAGGCCAGTTAAATCAGACCCTGGCAGTGATACCTACGCATCAGTATTTTGTAATGATCCCCAGGTGATGCCAGAAGTGCAAGCAGAAGTTGAGAATCACCATTCGAGACACATTTGCATTTTAACCAGGGTAAGTTCCTAAGAACAAAAGGCATACAAATGATAGAATTTCAGACTAGGGCCCTGGCCACTTGAGCATGTAATTCTTGCTGGAGAATATGAGAATATAGGACACTATTATTTGTTGCCCTTCACAAAAGTCTGGTTTCAGATACAGTCCACCCAGAATCAGGTGGGGATTTGAGGCCCAAAGCAACCACAGTCTGAGCTTCCACATCCTAGTGTTTCTAGCAGGGCTGCTGGGGCTATTACTTCATGATGGAGAATGTGTTTATGAGAGGGACCAATAGCTCTAGTGGTTCCCACTCTGCCTGCGTCACTAGTCATTCAAAGCGTCAACTCCAAAGGAACCAACCCCAAGCAACCCAAACTCCTGTGGCTTATAAAGCCTGTCACAGTCCGATGCCAGCTGGCCCTTCTAATTTAACCTCCCACTTTCCTCCTCACATACCTTGTATCCCGGTCACATCAGACTCATCACGAAAGCCCTACACAGACCCGTGCCAGTGCATATGCTGCCGTTTCTGTCTCCAGAGCTCTTCCCCAGCAAAGTCCCGCTCATCCTTCGAGAGGCCAATCCACCTAAATGCCACCTTTTCTATGAATGTTTTCTGCTCACTCCCACCCTGTGTTCTCAAATGCAGAAACCCCTCTGCTTTCCAGGGGGGAGGGAACATATTCTTCTTTCTTGCCTGTGTCTCTCCCCACTCTTTCCTCAAGGTGAGAGGAGAGTAATCTGACTGGTTAGATTTCAGGACAGTGATTGGGTCAGATCCACCAGTAAGCATCAGTGAGTGTTTACCGGCATGTTAAAAGGTCATATGCCCAAGTATAAATAGCATAATGGAGTCAGATCACTTGAGTCTGTAGCTTGCTTATGCCATTTACGTGTCAGGTGAACTTGGGAGAAGTATTTGTTCCATTAAACTTGAGTTTTCTCATCATAAAATAGGGAAAAAAATTTCTACCTCATAAAATTATATATTAAATTATACTATTCATGTATGGTGTAAGCTTCTATTTCATTGCGTTTGTATCTTTTCCTTTATCATAACTCAAAATTAGAGAAATAGAGACACACTTAGCTTTCATCCTAATCAGGTTGCCCCTACTGTGCTTTGGCCAGGGCTGTCTAGCTGGAGTATCAGCAACTGTCCCCACCAAAAGTATCTTAATTATCATTTTTTTATTAGCACATTGCCCCTTGTTAGTACAGCTTCATCAGGAATTTTGTGGGAGGAAGTAGAGTTAGTAGGACAAGAATTCCTGGATCATCGTTCTAGGTACTGAGATTCAGCTGAGAACACTAACAACAAAATAATACTCCACTCATATTCCTTACTTGGTCCTTTTACATATCTTACTGTATAGTCCTTTTCATATGAATACATAGTTGTTTTCTTGTCTACCGAAGACACAGCATCCCCTCAATGTCCACTCAGGGTGGGAAAATGGAAGTCTAGAACCATCAGGGAAGAACTGGCTCTCATCTGTGATTTCCCTCTCCTTTTCTGTCTCATGTTCTGAGTCATTTCTTCAGCCCTTTCTTCTAGATTACTAATTCTCATTCCAGCTGTGTCTTTTCTACTAGTATTTCATCCACTGAGGTTTTATTTCAGTCACTTTGTTTTTCTATTCCAGAAATTCTATTTGGTTCTTTTCTAAATGCTCCTAGTCTTTTTTGATAGTGTTATGTTACTTTCTTGTGCTTTCAATTCCACTTCTTATTTTCCTTAAATATTTTATTTTAAAGTTGATTTATTTATTTATTATTATTTTTTTTTTATTTTGTGAGAGAGTGTGCGTGTGCATGACAGGGCGGGGCAGGGAAAGAAGGAGAAAATCCCAAGCAGGCTCCATGCTATCAGCACAGATCCCAATGCAGGGTTCAAGCTCACCAACTGTGAGATCATGACCTGAGCTGAAACCAGGAGTCAGACACTTAACCTACTGAGCCACCCACATGCCCCTATTTTCTTTATCTATTTTAAGCTAATTTCTACATCCTATATCCGATAATCCCATTTCCTGAAGTTCTTGGGGAGGGGGTGTGGTCCTCCTCCTACTTCTTGTTTCTGCTGATTGTGGCAGATATAAAATGTTAGCAATTTTAGATTTGCAAACACAAATTTAATTGAGCCTTGTCTATGGGAATCCTCTGAATCTTGGATTAAAAGTTATCTCTCTAAGAAGGACTTTTTTCTCTTCTGTTAAATGCCTAAGAACATTATAAGCCTGGGGTCACTTTATATCAATTTTTATCTTTGGAATTTCCAGGACTAAGTAGTATAAATGTAAATCCAAACCCATGTGCTAGGACATCTATGGTCACTGATTTTGAGCGGATGTTCTTACCCCACTCAGAACTTTTGCCAAGACAGAGGGGTAAATGTTTTCTAGCCTACTCTTCTACTGAGTGTGTGCCTCTAAGAGTTTCAGATTTCCATTGCTTCCTCGGTCTCATTTTTGACTTTTGCAGAGCTAAGATCTTGTTTTTGTCCCCATAGAGCCACTGAAACCTTGTTCCTTGGTTGTGAAGTTGGCAAATACCTTCTGAGCTTGGGATTTCAGCTTCTTGTTTTGGACCCCCAAGGATTTCTGTTACTTTTTTTCATTCTCACCTTTGCATTTGAGAATACATTTATTATACTTTATCCCACTTTTCTAAGTATGTTGTAGTGGGAGAGCTTTCAAATAGCCACCGTACTGCAGATAATGGAGGTTAATAATGCTACCAGAGAAATACAGGAGTTTTTCAATTCTGTTTAATGAGTTTACAGTCTTGTTGGGAGTTTATTTGGAAATATCTTTAGAAAGACATGAAGAAGTATCTTTAAAAGGTTGAGTTTCCCAGACACTATTCAGGTGGGACAAACATGACATGTTTCACTATTCTTCCAAGCCCCATCCCAGGAAGCATAGGCATTGTCACTGTTGTTTGGGTTAAGTGGATACAATACCCAGTTGAGCAGCAAGAACTTAGTGAAGTACATTTAAAAGTTGGAGCAAGAAAACCACCTAAGAAACAAAAAACCTTTTTGAGTAATAGAAGAGAGACTTTCAGGTGTCACTCAAACCAGGATATATTCATTCCCCAACCAAAGTTGAGAAATCTATCATCTTTACATCGCAGGGGAAGACATCTTATAAGTAGTGTTTTTCACAGAGGGAGTCATCTGGCCAATAGCCTCAGAATGATCTCAAAAATGTGTTCGAAAATGTAGAGTTCTGATCTCCACTCTCAGATATTCTGATTCAGATATTCTGAGGTAGAATCTGGAAAACTTTATTTTTAACAAGCAGCCCTGGTGACTCTTAAGTACACTGCAGTGGGACAGGCCCTGATGTGTAGTGTGCTTGCCTTTAAAAGAGTATGTTGCCATAATTTGAGGGGCCCCACTGATTCACGCTGTGGGAATAGAAAGAGCCAAGCAGTAGAAAATCTGTTTCAGTCCTGGAGGTTGAAAGTCTCTAAATCTCCGTTGTACTAAAACCAAAACTTTGAACCATTACAGAGAGAGACATTACAGACACAGACAGACAGACAGACAGACAGACAGAAAGCCCTCTGTAGTTATTCAGCAGGCTTGATCCAAATACATGCTCATCCGGACTCTCATGATGACAGACTTGGACCACCGTAGAATTAAAAGTGCCTAACAAGAGTCAGAGAAATAGACCCAGGACTATAAAAGAACTGCTGGAGCAAAAGCAAGACTGAAACTTCATTCCGCTCTCCTGGAGAGAATCTGTCCCCAGTGTAATCAGGAAGGGGCTGGTCACTAGTGCCACAATCACAGTGTATCTAAAGCCTTGTGTTATTTGCTGTCTATTGTATACAGCATATTTGGTTTAACCATTACTTACCTATATACATTTCCTCCCATGATGGGATTTAATTCTTATCCCTAAATTAAGTCTTCATAAAACCCAAGCTAAAAGAATACCTTCTACAAAGTTTATACAGAGACACAAGAATCTCTGTCCTGTTGCCCAGAGCAGGTACATGTCACATCTACTGAAATGGTGCCCAAATAGGGACCTCCTGGAGCATTAAGAGGAAAAAAATAAATGCTACATAACATGGAGTGTGGGAGGGGAAGAGGCACCCATAATCAATAGGATTAGGCAGAAGATTATATTTATAAAAAATAATTCCAGGGGCGCCTGGGTGGCGCAGTCGGTTAAGCGTCCGGCTTCAGCCAGGTCACGATCTCGTGGTCCGTGAGTTCGAGCCCCGCGTCAGGCTCTGGGCTGATGGCTCAGAGCCTGGAGCCTGTTTCCGATTCTGTGTCTCCCTCTCTCTCTGCCCCTCCCCCGTTCATGCTCTGTCTCTCTCTGTCCCAAAAATAAATAAAAACGTTGAAAAAAAAAATAATTCCAATTACAATGGTTTTAAAGGAATGCCATTAAAATGAAGTGTTTTAAAGAGTGCCATGCATTTGGAATCATTTGGGGGAAAATTTGACACATGTCAAATGAAGAAGTCCGCCGTGATGCTGCTTTAAGCACAATTTTTGGTTTACAAATTACATGCCATTTTACAGACAACTAAAGAAACATGATCCAACTGTACTATTCTGTTACCCTATGTATTAACAGTTCCATATGGTTAACATCAGTCAGCTGATTTCTTTAGAAACAATTAAAAGTCTTGCCAGACACATAAGAAGAAACCATGTGAGCATGTTTCCTGCTGGCTGGTGACATTTCATCCCCTCCTCACCACTTTAGTCTCTAACAAATTACTCAGCCCACTGGAGCAGGATCCCTCAAAGGCCGGGAAATGACAGCCTTCATCTGAGACATCCTCTCTTACCACAACCCAAATTTGGCCTTTGGGCAAACAATAATGCAGGAAGAGATCTGTTTTGCTTCTGTGTCACCAAGTGACAGTGTTAAGAAACGAAGCCAGTATGAAAACCAGTTGGTGGGGGTCTTAAAATGCAGCACATCATCCAAGGTAAAGAATTGACAATAAATCCAAAGAGTGTGGACCCACCTTGGAATATTGGTCAGGATAGGCTAAATTTTGCTGCAGCAACATCCATCCCCCAATCCTAATGAGCTATGATCATAAAGGTTCATTTCTCACTTGTGCTCTCAGTGAGGTGGAGGCAAGTCAACTCACTGTCAAAACCATCACTCTGAGTTTGAGGCTGACAAAGAAGGAAAGCATAGACCTAAGATACTTGTGTCCTTGAGAAGGGGCTCTGCTTCCTGACTTGCTGTCCCCACCCCAATCCTGGGGAGAGGAAAAATGGAAACTCCAGGTGGGTGTGGGGGATCAGAATACAGAGAGATATGCACATATTCCAGGACTGGGGGAGGGTGCAGACACAGGGCAAGCCTCGCAGTTCCGTGGCCCTGAGCCTTGCCTATGAACAGCAGAGACTCAGCGGAGGGAGGTGCATAAGGCAGACAGAGAGGTGGCCATCTGAGTAGACTCTTGATAGGAGGCCACACAGGAAGGAGGGCATATTAGTGGATGCCAGTATGGACAAATGGAGATGAAGAACAGCCACTTCCCCTCCATTGACCCTCCATCAATATTTCCATACTTTGGAAGCCCCCAAACTTAGACACAACCTAGGGATTGGGGAAAGGTCCTCAGTTAATGGAGATTTAACATCTGCTTCTGAGCAGGAGAGAGATTTGAAATATAGATTTCATTCCTTCAACTTGATTCCTTCTAAAATTCTACCCCTCCCCTTCCTTGGAGAGAAAGCATTTGAGAAACTAAGTGTCATCCTAAAAGGTTGGTGTTCTGGGTAGGAATTCTATTCTTGAGAATTGTGGGTGATATAAGAAGACTCAAACAGAATCACCCCAGGCTCAGGCCCAAGCACCCTGCCTCCTCTGGTTCTTTCCACTGTTCTTCTGGCTCTGGTTCCCCACAGAATTGTCTCCACCCCATCCCTTCCCTGAGTACTCTTCATTTGTCTTCTGTGAATTCTCCACTCCATCTGTAGAGTGCCAGAAAGAATGGTACCCGTGAAAAATCATTTAAGATCCTACCCTGCTTATCTCTTCTATTTGATGCAAGGGATAGCGAGAGAAAACACTCAAGTTCCTCCAACTTCTCTTTTAACTCCTCACCACAAACCGTTTATTGTCCAAGCTGTGACTGTCAAGCCAAACCTTCCCTTGTAAGCAACGTTGATTCCTGGGATCCCCTTGAAATTTTGTGAGAATCTAGGGGTTTGAGGAACCAGAGTAGAATTTTCTGGATTTGGGAGGAAGTTGGAAGTGTAGCTCTTGGGGACTTGTGTCTATTGGTGTGATTACATGTCCAGAGATGAGGGACAGAAGGGCTCATGAGCTTATTCAAAAATAAATGAGAAAAATAAAAACAATCCGGATAACTATTCATTCAGAAGTTAATTCCTGATGCCCATAATTACTCCATACAACATAGACTAGGACTCTTGTGGTAGAAGAAGAGAACCAATCTTTTACAATATAATCAAGAAGCACAGTCTGAGTGAGACATTGGATGCTTGGTCTTTTTGTCCGGTCCTAACAAGTATTCAGATGCTTGTGTGATTATAAACCTGAGACCATAAAGTAAACAATGGAGAACAAAAACAAAACATAGGTTTGGGGTGTGTGTGTGTGTGTGTGTGTGATCTCTATAAACTAAGGGAAAGCTAACAGCAATGTCAGTCTCAGGCATCTAGTTACCTGAGCTAACTACCTCAGCTCCTAGTTACCTAGCTAACTAGCTGCTATTTGTTTCCTGTTGTCATGGAATTGGTTTCCCTTTTTTCTCTACCTTCTCATCTGCTTTTAACCTGCATGTCTCCTCCACCTCAAGGTAAATCCAAACTTGCTTTTCAACCATGGTTTTAACTCACTTCTAGTCTCTGTTCTTTTTCATCACCTTTTTGGGGTATGAAAAACCCTTACCCACTCACTCCCTTGTCCTCTCCAAAGGGAGTCTACTCTTCAGTCAACCAGCTCTGCCTTCTAGAAAAGCTGCTCTGTGGAACCAGAGTCCTATATTTACCTCCTGTGCCTGCTGTACCTAAGTACCACAACTGGGTGGCTTAAAACAACACATACTTATTGTTTCATAGTCTGGAGGCTAGAACTCCAAAACCAAGGTTTTGGCAAGACCGTGCTCCCTGAAATCTATAAGGGACAATCCTTTCTTGCCTCTTCCAGCTTTTTCTGATGGCCACCAGTCCCAATGTCCCTTGGTTTGCAGCTGCATTATTCCATTCTCTGCCTTTGTCATCACCTGGTGTTCTCTCTGTGTGTGTCTTCACGTGACCTTCTCTTTTCTGCATGTGTCTCTGTCCAAATGTCCCTCTTCTTGTAAGGACATCAGTCATATTGGATTAGGGCAGACCCTAATGACCTCATCTTAACTTTGTGTCTTACAAGATTACATCTGCAAAGACCCTATTTTCAGATAAGGTCACATTCACAGGTAGCAGGGTTTAGAAGTTCAACATATGTTTTGGGGACACAGTTCAACCATCATAATCTCCATATCCCCATCTCTGAGTTAAAAACAGAGTGCCCTCAGGTGACTGAATCAAGAGAAGAAGTCAATGCAGGCCCAGGAAGGAAGCTAAATGTCTTTAGTCAGGGAATTCTGTGAAGTTCCCAAAGAGTGGTTTAGAAGGGGAGGAATTGAGGCTCTTGATGGGAACATCCTCTTAGCCCATAGATACTGTACCCTGTAAGGATGAGCACAGCAGAAGGAAAGTCTGGAGAAGGACCACCCAAGGTATAGGACTGGGAGGACTGTGTCAACATCACTGGGAGCTTCTTAGAAATGTAGAATCCCAGGTCCTACCCAGACCAACTGAATCTGAATCTTTCTAAGAGGAGGGTAGGGTAGAAAATGTCTGGGTATATCCAAGCTCTCCCATAATTCTTATGCACGCTGAAGCTTGAGAGCCATTGTTCTAAAGTTTGGGTCCCAGGGCAGAGTCCATCATTCCCTTCTAAGCATCTAAGGGCAGTGTTAACCCCAAAAGCATCCCAATAGAAGATGTACAGTCTCTGCTAGGCACTGAAGTGATGGGGAGGGATGTCCTTATCTAAAAGGCAGCCCAACTCTTTGATGGAAAGATCTCTGGAAGCAAAACTGCATTTATTTTGTTGAGCAAAAATTGTATCTCTGAAGTTTCTACCTCTTAGTTAACATTACTCTTTGGAACTCCAAAAGAAATCTGTTCTCTTTCTTATGAGCATCCCTTGAAGGTATTAAAAATGAGCTATCATGTTCTCCAATGTCTACTTAAAAAAAAAACTGTGCTTTTTAATGTAGGAGAAGAAGGTATGACATAAGGGGGTATAAACAGAATTGAATGGAGGCATTGTTCAGTTTGCTGTTGGTGAAGACATTTGATTTGAAGCCTTAAATAATATTAAAGGAGAACATGAAGGATTGGGTTTTTTTTTTTTTATGTTTATCAAAAAGGACCATACATTAGAAATGACCTTCTCAAATGACAGGAGAGATAAAGATCCCATCTCTTTTTTTCCAGATCCTTGCTCAAAGAGGTGAAAAAGTCTGACATACCTACAAAGCACCCTCCCAAAAAATTTTTTTTAGAAAAATTGTGGGAGATTTCGAAGTGGAAAAAAGAAATTACTGGATATCTTTCCCATGGAGTATGCAGGGATCATCAGATTCTGTAAGTGTGTGCATCATCGTTTGTCTTTGACTAGGCTCTTTATAGCCCTGAAGAGACAGAAAAGTTAACACATAGGGTACTGATGGTAATGTAGGCAGTCCTTGTCAGAGATGCAAGTTGTGTCTGGTAGGATGTTGTTGGTATCACTATATCACCCCTTCTGCTACACTTACATAAATATATATATATGCGGTACTTTTTTTTTTTTAACATTTATTTATTTTTGAGACAGAGAGAGACAGAGCATGAACAGGGGAGGGTCAGAGAGAGGAAGACACAGAATCTGAAACAGGCTCCAGGCTCTGAGCTGTCAGCACAGAGCCCGCCGCCGGGCTCGAACTCACGAACCACGAAATCATGACCTGAGCTGAAGTTGGCCGCTTAACCGACGGAGCCACCCAGGCGCCGCCCCATATGCGGTACTTTTGTAACACCTTGCTGCTTCCCTCATTAATTCATGAGTTAAATAAAGTCTTTGACGTATTTTTTTATTTCAATGGAGTCATGATTGTATCTTATTTTGAAAATGTCCCTTTAACAATAATTTTTCTTTTAACTTACCCATCTTTCTACCCATATTTTGGCTTTTTGACCTGCATTCCTTTCATTCTGCCCGCACGTTGTAGATAGGGAAGCTCCTAGATTCCAATGTTTTTATCAGTGTGAACTCAGGAGCTGAGCTGCCTGCACTCAAAACCCGGAACCTTAGTCAAGCTACTTGACCTTCCTGTGCCTCAGCTTCCAAATATGTAAACTGAGGATACAAACAAGATACATAAAAAAAGCATTTAGGAGAGTGTCTGGGTGGCTCAGTTGGTTAAGCATACAACTTCCTCTCAGGTCATGATCTCATGGTTCGTGGTTTCGAGCCCCTTGTAGGGCTCAGTGCTGACAGTTCAGATTCTGTGTCTCCCTCTCTCTCTGCTGCTCCCCGATCACACTCTGTCTCTCTCCCTTAAAAATAAAGATAAACATTAAAACAAAGTGTTTAGAAAAGTGTGTGGGGGCACCTGGGTGGTTCCGTCGGTTAAGTCTCCAACTTCAGCTCAGGTCATGATCTCATGGTTTGTGAGTTCAAGCCCCGCGTTGGGCTTTGTGCTGCCAGCTCAAAGCCTGGAGTCTGCTTCCGATTCTTTGTCTCCCTCTCTCTGTGTCCCTCCCCTGCTCACACTCTGTCTGTCTGTCTGTCTCTCTCTCTCTCAATAATAAGTAAACATTTAAAAATTTTTTTTTAAAAGTGTGTGGAACATATGAAAAAAAAGTCTGTTACTTTTATCACCTTTGCATCACAAGGACAGAGATAATGTCTCTCATTCTGGGACATCTTACAGATCCTAAAACCATAGCTAGCTTCTCTGTTGCTTCTGTTAATGAAAACCAAATTCTAATTTAGGACTCTTGGTATCACTGCTTTCTCATTTTCTCCTCTGTCAGGATATTATTATCAAGGAAGGATTTATATCACAATTTTTGTCTGAGAGAGCTCAATTTTTTTTAATGAATTGATCAAATCACCACTCACCTTCATAATTGCCCTTCAGATACATTTACTTACTGTGTTTACTTATTTGGAACAGCAAATTGTAGCAGCCCCCAGGAGCCTCCACTCAAGCTGAGGAGAAAGATCAGTTAGCACAGTAGAAGTGGAAAGACCATGCTATCTTTTAGGTGTAAGATGAGGGATCCCACGTGAATGATCCCTTTGGGGGAAGGGAAAAGGAGTTTGTTTTAACTTCCTTAATCTGCTTCTGAACCACAAAGTTCCGTTTTCAGAATTCAGCTGTTAAGTTCAAGTTTCCAATGAAGGTTGTTCCTAGAATAGGGTTCCAAGTCTCTGGTCCCAGTTGAATCAGTCAGAATGAGCTTTTTGTTGCTGTAACAAACAACCCTCCCACATTGCAGTGCCTTAAACAATAAAGGTTTATTTCTAGTTCACACTGTATGTCCCGCACGTATTGACAGTGGTCTCTGCTCCACAGCATCCCCACTCAAGGACACCGTCTGACCGAAGTGCCACCATTCATAATGCCCCCAGACTCACGGCACAATGAAAAGAAGGTGGAAAATCACAAAGTGGCTTTTAAATATTTTGGCCCCAAAGTGACTAACATCACCTCTGCTCACCTGTCATGGACATACCTAATTTCATGGTGGGGAATGTGCCTCTCCCATGTGTCCAGAATGGAGGGAGCAAACATAGTAATGCTTTCCCACACCATTTGTGGCTTCCAAGCCTAGACTGCTTTACCACCTTTGTTCTAATTTTCTAGCTTCTCCGTCAGCATTTGGAACAGGATGTGTAATTCCATTTCACTCGGCTTTGCTTCTAACTTAACAACATTCGTAATATTATCTGAAACCTCAGGGGAGGAACTAAGTTCCTCAGCAGTACCAATTTGCTTTTTTAAACTTCAAGCTTCCTCTAAACAGGCGCCTTTGATATTGCCAGGAGTAAGCTTGTTTTTCCTTCCAAGTTCCCCCTCACCCAGCCCTTGCCTGGGTCTAATTGTAAAATGCATCTGGATGTTTTAAAAAGCTCATTATGTAAATGTATCAGAGTCCATATCTATCAACAGATAATTAAGAAGACTATATACATATTTATGAGTTTGCTTAATATTGCTTTAATGAGGAGATTTACTAGAAATACCAAATCAAGGAGGCCAGAAGAAAAATGATCCTAACAAAGAAGAGCACAAGTGTTCAGCAGTTCTCGGTAGTCCTGAAAGCTGTCAGAACATTCGAAGAACACCACAGACTTCCTGTTAGCCTACCATAAATGGTAGGAAGAAACTGGGGAAAGGAGTAGACAATGTCACTCAACACACTGAAAATAAGACTATACTTTTTTTGGTTTCAAATAACAGCTATTCGAGGAGCCAAAGTCTTATGTTTCCAGCACCTGCAAAAGCAAGGTCACTGTGGGGACGTGGTCAGAAAGTCTGACATGACAGCCACCAGCTGATTCATAAACTACAGAGACAGAGCCACCACTCTAGCCCATATGGCTCTTCTGTGCAAATTAGAAAGAGGCATCTCCCAGGAGAAGAGGAAAACCTATGTGTCTCTCTCGCAGGCAAAACCCTACAGGTACGTGGCTGAGTGAGGAGAAGGTGCTTTGTGTGGAGACATGAATAACCTTGCCACGGGTAGAGGAAGACTAGTGCCAGGACATAAGGCTAGGCAAGTGGAGCTAGGGCTAGAATTTGGCCTTCACTTACCCTGTCAGCCAGGCCCCTTTGTAGAGCACATAATCTGCACAACTCCAGTGGCAGCCTTGTCTAGAAAACTCCATGGGAGCAACTCTCACCAAGACCTGGCTTAAGACTAGGAACAGAGAACCCTTCCTCATTCTATCTACCAACTATCTACCTTTGGCTTATGCAAATGGCACCTCAACCCCACTTTTAGGTTCTCTCTATTGTACTTTTCTTCCCTGCCAACACACATTCCATTAGCCAGAACTCAGTCATGTGGCTCCACCAAATTACAAAGAAAGCTGGGAAATGTAGTCTTGCTGGGGAACCAGGAAGAAAAGGAAAGTGTGTTTCTTGAACACATTCCACTGTCTCTGCCACTGTCCACCTGTCTGTTCCCCCTCTGTTCATCCATGTCACATTATGTCCCTCACGTAGAAAGCACAGACCTCATCCCAAGTGAGACAACCTGAAGCCCATCCAATGACTGCAACCAGCTCCAGCACTAGGATCTCGAGATGTTGTGCAATCTTCTTCATCAGGTCTGGATGTGGCTCCCTGTGATCTGGTGACCTGTGAACTAGAGGACAAGTTGTCCTCTTGTACTACTCCCTACACATCAGTAGAGTAGGAACAGGATATCCAAAATTCAATCTCCGTTCAATAAAGGGAAGAATGGACAAAGCAGTCCTTGCTCACAGCCATTGTAAAGTTTCTTGATTTGATCTAAATCTGGTCTCTGGGAACACTGCCTTGTCTGTCACTCTCGCTGGCATGTCTGAGCCGCATGCTGACAAGTATGCTCTTCTTGGAGGCTCCACAGCTTCGGGACCCTGATTCCTTCTGGAGCAAGTTTAGAGGCTGAGATTATTTTACAAATTCAACAGTCAACAACTTTTTTTCTTTTAAATTCAGAATTTGTAATTTCTTTGGCTTACATATAGCAGATCTCTGTTTTATTTGCATTTAGTCAGTACTGTGTGTCAGGGACTACATCTGCATCCATTCCTAGATATAACTCCCAAAACTGATTTATATATTTGCTTCCTTATACCTCCCAGTCAGTCTGTCTGTCTCTCACTCTCTCTTGTTCCTTACTCCCTTAAAGAGTGACACCAATCACATCTTCCTACATTCCATTGGCCAGAACTCATTCACATGGCCCATTTAACTGTGATGGAGGCTGAAAAATAGGGTCTCACTGTGTGTCCAAAAAGAAACAGAAATGGGGTTTAAACCCTTATCAATAGTTCTTCCTCATCTTGCCTGGGAGCTAGTCATCCGGGCTGGCAGACTCCACTCAAAGCATGTATTTGGAGTAAAGTAAGGCATCTCCAAAGATGCCTCCAAAGAAGAGGGGTACTATTTCTAGAAGAAAACAGGATTCATAGTAGACAAAAAAATGGATCCAACCTTGATAGATGTTAAATATTTAGGGGGGCAGGTAAGCCTGGAATTAAATCTTGGCTTCAACATTTACCAGCCTTTGGTGTCTATCAGAAGGTTAAAAGGGCTCTCTGGGCTTCAGTTGCCTCATCTGTAAAATGGAGATAATAACAGTACTTCCTTCAAGATTGTTATAAATTTAGGGGCGCCTGGGTGGCGCAGTCGGTTAAGCGTCCGACTTCACCCAGGTCACGATCTCGCGGTCCGTGAGTTCGAGCCCCGCGTCAGGCTCTGGGCTGATGGCTCAGAGCCTGGAGCCTGCTTCCGATTCTGTGTCTCCCTCTCTCTCTGCCCCTCCCCCGTTCATGCTCTGTCTCTCTCTGTCCCAAAAATAAATAAAAAAACGTTGAAAAAAAAATTTAAAAATAAAAATAAAAAAAAAAAGATTGTTATAAATTTAGACATTTGTCACACACTTAGCACAGTACCATGCAAAAGGAAACAACAGTGTAACGTACAAGCCTCTCTGTCAGGGCACTCAGTTGTGCCAGAAATTTAACTTTATTTTCCTTTATCTGAACTTAACATCTTATTAAATCCCCCTTTCCTTCTGATAACATAAAGTTAACCTCAGTGAATTCATAGGTTCTCCCAGGATCTTTGTAAGTTCCAGGGAGCTAATGTGGATCCAAAATGGCAGGGGTAGGAAGGTAGGCATCTGCTCTTCCACGTTGTTCCTTGTCTATGGTGGCATCCACTGAGATGACTCTGCATATCATTTAGTTTTTGTTCTATTTGGGTCACAGCTGTGTTTCACTTCTTCCCAACCTCCAAGCGTCCGCAGATCTGCCAACTCCATGTGTCATGTCTGGGTTACTCCACCGCACACAAGAAACACCATTGCTCAGGTCACCCTAGGACCCCAGAAACCTCTATGAGGTTGCCTTGGACCAATCTGTCTTGACTCACTGCACAGATATACCTTCTTTTTTCATGCCTTATTGGCTTAGGGACTTCCGGAGTCTTCCCACCCCTGGCAATGAAGCTCAGGTCATTTCTGTGCTTGGTTCTCCAAACCTGTCTGGGGATTCCACCACTCGGCATCAACCAATTCCCTTCTTCCTATGACTCTATTCAGAAGAACGTTCCCAGTAGTCTCTACGACTAAGCTGTCCAATATAGTATCCACTAGCCACATTTGGACATTCAAATTTAAATTGGTAAGATATGCTAAATTAATTATACCAGCCACATCTTAAGTGCTCAGGAGCCATATGTACCTAATGGGTGCCATATTGGAGAGCACAGTTTTTATTATAGAACTCTTCCATCATCCCAGAAAGTTCTATCAGACAACACCGGTCTAGGATCTCTTCCTTGTCTGGCCTTCCCACCCGCCTCATCTCAGAGTCTTTACCTGGCCCAGTGGAGGGACCTTGCTCTGACATGATCTTTCAGTCTTAGAACCATCCTGCATTATGTCTAGGCCTAGGTTTTGAAACCCAAAAGCCAAGAACTGACTCTTGTTCTCTGTCTTCTTTGGGGTCATCTCTTCTCTGAGTCATAGAGTTGGGATGACCTTGTTACCAATAGAGTGACCAACTGCTTAAGTTTGCCAGGACTAAGAGGATCCCTGGGACATGAAACTTTTGGTTTGAAAATGAGGAAAGTCCCAGACAATCCAGGACAAGCATGATCACCTTTGTTACAAAGAGCCACAGGTTACCATGGACTGTGGGAAAAAACACCAGTCTTTGTATCTCAAAATTTACTTTAATTCTGGAGCTAATATTAATCCTGATGAGGATTTCACTTTTACCACCAAAGTTAGACTCGGGTATTATATTTCCTCCTCTCTTTCTAAAAGCCTTCTTGGTCCCCACACTCCTGCCCCTTTCCCTCCCTCATCCTGTGAATTCTGCAAATTTCACCAGTTCTACCTAGTATTTATGAGATGCAGATCTTCAGATCACCTTTCCCCTTTCCCACCCTGCTAGGGGAACTGTTTGAGTGTCTAATATTTCACCCCTTTTTCAAGATGAAACTATTGATCCTGAGGTCATACAAAGAGTGAGCCACATAAAAGACGTCGGCAGGGCAAACTATGAGGGCCAGCTCCAAAAAAACCCCTTTAAACATTAAACTAAGACCTTCAGTGGATTGTTAATAGCTACCTTTTGGCCCGTTTCTAACTCAGTAGTGACAGTTTCAAACACGGAAGCTATTGTGGAGCTCAGTCATGGAGAAGGGACTGCCACTTGCCTGCCGACTGCCTTGCCCCTTCCATCCTGTCCCTGACATATTCCTGCCCTGGCTTATTAGTTTATGTGAACTGTCTAAAAATACCTTGACAGTAGCAGCTCAGAGGGTTACAGAAGAAAAAGGAGCCATTCAGTAAGAAGACAAATGTTATTCTTTTGCCTGATTCCTTCCCTCAGTGAAATGCAGACCCATGGAGACATCCGTGGAAGTTCTGTTGGAGACTCTGACCCATTAACATGATTTGTGCTGTCCTCTGCTCCTGGAAAGCCTCTTTTCCTCTATTAGCCTTAACCTGTGAGGTCCAATGCAAGTACAGCCTCATCCAGGAAGCTGCTCACGATTCACATTGACTAAATCATTTGTCTCTACTGCCAATATGACAGATTGGAAGAATGAAGGTGTATTATATCACCTTACCCCAGACTGGAAAGGAGGGAACTGGAAAAATGCATTTTTAACAAACACTTTAGGTGCATTAAAAAAAAAGTTCTAGCAATACAGAAGTCACATGCCAAATTCACCCATTTCAAGTGCATGGTTTCATGGCTTTTAGCGTATTCACAGGTTTCTGTGACCATCACCACCATCAATTTCAGAACACCTTTGTCATTCCAAAAAGAAACACTGTCCCTTAGTTAACACCCATCTATTCCCACCACCCTGGCCCAGCCCTGTGCAGTCGCTCATCTATCTCTGTTTTTGTAGACCTGCCTTCTCTGGACACTGCATATACGTGGTCCTTTGAGACTGGCTTCTTTCACTTAGCAGCACTGTGTTTCTTTTTATGCCTGAGTAATATCCCATGATAGGGACACAGCACATTTTGTTTTCCCGTTCATCAAATAATGGATATTTGAGTTGTCCCGCCACTTATAATGTTGCCTATTATAAATAATACTGCTGTGAACATTTGGGTACAAGTTTTTGGGTAGACGTATGTCTTCATTTCTCATGGCTACATGCCTAGAAATGAAATTGCTGGGTCACATGGTAACTCTATGTCTAACTTCCTGAGGAAATGTCAGACCATCTTCCACAGCAACTGCACCATTTCACATTCCCACCTGTGGCGTATGGGGTTCAGATCTCTCCATATCCTCACCAGCACTTGCAATTACCTGCCTTTCTTTTATCCTAGCCATCCTAGTGAATGTGAAGCAGTACCTCATTTTCATTTTGATTTGCATTTCACTGATGGCTAGGTGCTTCTTACCTTCACTAAAGTTTGTAAACCTATGAAATACTGCCCCACAGCACAGTGATAGAGTTACCTGTCTTATGGCCCCTACTGGATAGTAAGCACACAGCAGGCCTGGACTGTGTCACATGCCTGCCTGTTTCCCCCCTCAGTGGAATTGTAGGTGTTCATAAATAAGAGCTAATGACTATGGAAGGCTTGCACTGTGTCAGGTGTTGATTACACAAATTAATTCACTTAATCGTCACAACAACTCGATGTGGTAGGGACTCTCATTACCGCCATCTTGCAGAAGAGAAAGCCAAGGCATGGAAGAGTTAAATAATTTGTCTGTATTCGAACTCAGGTTGCACGATGCCACACTGTGGACTACCTGCCTCCTGCAGTAAATAGCTACTGCATACATAAATGGGTTCACAACTCTGAAAAAAGGAGGAGAAAAGTGGGGGGAGATGAAAAAAGGCTACGGAGGCAGGGCTCACTCCACCGTCCATTTGACTGAACAGCCATCTCACGAGCAACTGGGAGCTAGTGCTGCCTTTCTCCCATGAGCAACATCATGACGCTTCACAAAACCTCAATTCCTAGTGAAGGACATAGACAGTTTCATAGGCTTGGTTTTTTTTAAATCCGATAGACACTAATCCTGAAGTTGCAAGCCCATCAGGAAGCACTTATGGTGGAGAAAGGAAAGAGAGACGTCTCTCATTCTGGTACAGACTTGGGAAAATGCATGCTATCCAAGTATTCCAGGGATGTACTGGCAGTAAGGTCAAAAGGGAGAAAAAGGTCTTTATAGCTCTGAATTGAGCTATTTTATATCAGATGTCTCCTTTTGAGGGTAAACATGCTGCAGATCAGCTTCTAACTGCCACCATTTTCTACCTCCTGTACAGAGTAAACCCCTCAGCATACCTTATCAAGCAGAGCTGCTGAACACCAGCATCACAACTTAGGCAAATCAGAAAAAGTTACTCCTTCAGTCTGGGCCAGAATGAATGGGTTGGTAAGCTCAGCATGGGCTGGATTTCAGCCCTCATTGGCCCCCTTGGCTGGGCACCATTATGCAGTGCCCAACCTGAGCAGCCATGTATGGTAGCCTGACTACCAAGCACCATACATTCCAGAAGGGTAGGTAACTCTCTGTATATTAGAGTCTAACCCTGGAGAATATGGGAATCTTGGTGATGAGGGAGCTGCTTCCCATAAATCAAATAATGGATTGTCAAAATCTCATAGCTCGTTATAATCCAGATGAAAGAAACAACCATGGGAGCCAGCAACAAATGACTGATGGAGGCTTTGTCTGACATAATGGGATGTAAAAGCCGACTAAACCCAGGCATACAGAAGCCAAGCTAAAGCCATAGTTCAAAGCCAAACTCATTCATCTTGACTCTAGCAAGCCAGAGTGCCCTTGGAGTCCTGAAAGAATATGGCACCAACAAGGAACTGAAGGTTTGCAGCTCAGGACTGTATGCAAGCTGCTTACCATGGAACCACACCAACTTCCAGCAACACATCTTGCTTCTTGGGCAGTTGATGGGGTCATCTAGGATACAGGCTTTGTGAGGTGGCCCCACAGAGATCCTGGCCAATAACCAGCCACCACCACCAAATAATGTCTGCCTCAAAGCAGCTCCAGGAAGCAGGCCACAGAGGGGGGAGGGGAGGGCGGGTGAGAAGCTGTATGAGGCACCCAAGCATCTGTCAGAGGATGACAGGAAGCACCAGCAATGGCTGTGTCTCTCCAGTGCCCAAGCCCACTGATACACAACTCCAAAGAGTGTGGATGGTGGTGGCTTGCTGAGGGACTGTGGCCACAGATGGAGTAGCAGTATTCAGGGACAGAGAAAGAGAAAGATTATGCACGGACAGCAAGGATGAGCTATATTTTGCAATAGGCAGCACACAAACACAGGCACAAATCTAATAATGCTAATAGTTATAATAAATTTAATAATTTATTATTAAAAGTTGCTAAACTTGTACTGTGCTCTTTACTCATTTTATCTCACTTGCATTATGAAGGCCTACACAGCGGTCTTAAGACATGAGTGTTACTAATTTAAGCTTCTTATGGGTGAGGACACTGAAGCACAGAGAAGCTAAATAACTTCCCCAAGTTCATACAGCTTATAAGTATTGGAGCCTAGATATGGAGACCTATAGTCTGACTCTGAAACCCAAGCTCTTGACTGTAGTCCTGTTTTGCTTCTAAAATGACCAAATAGGTATTAAGGATATGAAGCCACAATGGTCCTTTGGAGCCACTGTCATATATACTGGGCATGTTGTCCTTCCATCCATCCACCCACCTACCCACCTACCCACCTACCCATCCACCCATCGACCCATCCACCCATCCATCCATCCATCCATCCATCCATCCCTCCATCTGTATATAAACACATACAGTTTTTCAAGGAATATTTATTTTTCTCTGCTCTTTGTATTCATTGTTGTATTTAATGTTGCTAACAGCTGTAGGTTGTTAGGAACATAACATGGTTCCTATCTATGGGAGATTGTTTCCAAAAATGGCTGTAATAATATCTTTCATCCCTCACATCTTTTGCAATGGGATTCTGTCAATCTTCTTATATACAGGTGGAGCCTATTTACTCTCACCTTGAATCTGGACTGCTAGTGATGCTTACTCTGCTCGGCAGAATACAGTAGAAGAGATACTCTGAGACTTCAAAGCCCAAGGTTTAAGACAACTGGTAGCTTTCATGTTTCTTACATCTCAGTGGCCATTTAATTAGTCTGACCACTCTGAGGCTTCCATGCTGCAAGGAAGCCCAACCTAGCCATGCAAGGGAGAGTGGCCGCATGAAGGAGAACCAAGGCACCAGACCATGGGGAAAATCTTATGGACCTTTCAATCTGTATTAGTCAGGGTTCTCCAGAGAAACAGAACCAATGGCATGTGTGTGTGTGTGTGTGTGTGTGTGTGTGTGTGTGTAGACAGAAAGATGTATATAGAGAGACAGAAATATATATAAAATGAGATTGACTTAAGGAATTGGTTCACATGATTATGGGGCCTAGCAAGTCCAAATCTGCAGGTTGGCCATCAGGCTAGAGACCAAAGAAATGCAGATGTTACAGTTAAAGTTCAAATTTATATGGTGTACAATTCCTTCTTGCTTGAGGGAGGTCTGGGTTTTGGTCTATTCAGACCTTCAACTGATTAGATGAGGCCCACCCACACTATAGAGGGCAATCTGCTTTACTCAAAGTCCACTTATTGAAATGTTGATCTTGTCTACAGCCATACCACCCTGAATATGCCTAATCTCATCTTAAATGTTGATTTCATCCAAAAACACCTTCATAGAAACAACAGAATAATGTTTCACCAAATATCTTGGTACCATAATCCAGCCAAGTTGACAAATAAAATTAACCAACACAGAGTCCAACCCAACCACCAGCATAAGGCAGTCAAATGAGCCTTGCTGATACCATGTGGAACATAAGAATCAACCAGCTGAGTCCTGCTCAAATTCCTCACAGAATCATGAGAAATAACAAATTCTTGGTTTTAAGCCACTGAATTTAAGGGCCATTTATTATACAGCAACAGAAAACTGACCCAACAGAACTTATAATTGAGTGACCTTAATAAACAAGTAAATAAACACATAGAGGTACAATTACATTTTTAATACACATTAGGATGGAAAGATCAGAATTGTTCCTGTATTGCATTTTAACCACCTACCAGTAAAACCCCCATGGTGGTTCAGACAGGCACTGACAACACAGTCTTCCTTTTCCAGCCTCTGGCTTTAACTTGAAGTGATAACCAGGCAAATCACTGAATCTTCTGGACCTTAGCTTCTCCATCTGTGAAATGGGCATGCTAGCACTCGTCCTCCCTGCCTCACAGGCTTTTGTGAAGATAAAGTGAGACAAGAAACAGAAGTGCTGTGGTTGCTGAAAAGTCCTTGGCCAGCTACATCACAGCCAGATAAATGCTCCCTTGTGCTAAAATGCAAACTTGTTTTATAATTTATTGCTGAAATGGAAACATCTGGCTAAGGAAACTTGAAGGAAGCAGCAACCTTTCTGACCAGAGCAATTTCATCTAATAGCTGGTCTCTGGAGTCTCTTCCTTCAGCTCTGATTTGTCCATTGCTTTGAGTTGTATTTTGAAATATATGGGCCTTGCTTTTTTGGCACATCTGTTTTTCCTATTTTTACTTTTGACTAGAAAACAGAAAGAAAACCTTGTAAGTGGTAAATATCCATTGTTGGGCATTCCAGCCAAAGTATAGAAATCTCTCCATGAATCCATTCACTGATATGTCTTTTAATTCTAGTTATACAGCAAACTGGAGCGGGCCAGAATTGTATAGAATTTTATTAGCAACCTCGGCACACTGTGATTAGTCTACACATGAATGAGATTTCCACCTGGGTTGTGAACCAGCAAACCCAGGAGTCAAATCCAGCTATGTCTTGTCCCTGTTTGAAAACTCTTTAGTGACTCCTCAATGCCCTCTGTATAAAGGCCAAGCTCTTTGGCACAGCACTGATGCCTTCCATGATCTGGCTGTTGTTTCTCTCTCCTGCCTTGCCTCTCACCACTCACATCCTTGGGCTTCGTGATGTGTTAATACAGGTGTCTCCTCTCCAGCCTTTGCATAAACTATTTCCTTCTCTCTAGCGCACCACCCCCCTTCCATCTTTGCTTAACCAACTCCTTCAACCCTTCCTGTCTGACTTTAGATGACCTCTCTGAGAAATCTCTAAGCCAGCAAGACTGGATTTGCTGTCCCTCATCTGGGACACCTTAGCATCTTACCTCTAAGGTAGTGGCCAATTATGATCCCCAGAAAGTTAAAGGCACAACTCTCATAAAGTACATAATGAGCCTATGCAAAGATTTTTTTAACTCTTTAATGAGGGAACCAGCAGGGTGATAAGGCTGGATCAAAGGGACATATAAGAACCCGATTAAGATGTAGCCAGTGGAAGAAAGAATGTTGGCTTCAGATTGCTAATTTAGATACTGAACTACATGAAATATAATGTCCTGTAGGCAATAAAATCATAATCCTTAGGAGATGTCTTTTCCCATGGACAGAAAATCATCTACGTCTCTGCCAGACAAAAATCATTTACAACTTACCAATTTCCTGTGAATTAAGATCTAATTTTTCAAGGTCTAGACCCTAACCAGTAGTAATCATTAGCCAAATTAAGGGTGTCAGATGGCCTTTGGGCTGGCCTATTAGACAATGCTTTAGTATGACATTGAAAGGGCACACAGTCGTCTTTCTGGATCATTCTGTATTTTTTGTTTTTTGTTTTTTGTTGTTGTTTTTTACCGGTGGCATTAACACTCTCCATTACAACAACTTGTTATCTTGTCTGAAATTCTCAGCAAATGGAAAGCTTGTCAGAGGCCAGGAATGTGTTTTGTTCACTCTTGTAGCCTCTGATCTTAGTTCAGTGCCTAGTATGGCTTAGGCTCAGATAATTATTGTTGGATGAATTAAAAGGTTTTTTCTTTGAAGATTCAAGTGCTTCCCCCAAGAAGCTTATCAGTCCCCGTAGATCAGGTTACAGTGATCACAGACCCCAGCCCAGGAACCCCTCTCACCCCAGCCAGCCTCCCTGCCTCCAGCAGCCTTAGCCCCTTAAGCATTTCTCCCACTTCTTACCACTGCATGAGCCCTAGCTGTCAGTTGGATGGCCAGATGCTCAAGGCTAGATGAAAGAAAGTCTCCTCTACTGTTTCCATTTCAAATCAAGGCGAATCAGGTGGTTCCCTGTTAAGGCCCCCTGCCTGTCCCCTGTCCCAGCAGGTTGGCTGGAAACCACAGCCTCTCTAGCTGGCTGCCTCCCTTCCTTGTACTGTTCCTGAGAGCACACAGGCTGATTCTGTTCCTGGAGTCAGCTTCCCAGGGACAGCTAGTGGGGCTGCAGGCACGAAATGCATCATTCTAAAAGGTGTATGGGGCAGCCCAGGTTTCTCACAGATAATGAGCCTACGTAATTTAAGTCAAGACTAATTTATGCACTTAAACACTTGTTGCCAGCAGGGATAAACTGCCCTGTTTGTGGCTTGTTTTCATTAGCACAGGAGGCAGGTAAAGCACCCTCAACCTGATGGGGGCGGGGCGGAGGCAGGCCTAATTTTTGGTCAGTTGGGGTCAGGAGACGTGCATGAAAAGGGGGAAGCAGGGGTGCATGCACACTGAACATCTTCAAGTTTTGAGGAGTCTGAAAAGGTCTGGAAAAAACGGACTTGAAATAGCCTGAGAGTGACTTTATCACTTTACGTAACACCTGTGTCAATCTTGTGGTCACCTTGGAAATTTTTCAGAAAGACAGGGAGTAACTGGGTTTGGACAAAAAAAAAAAAAAAACACAGGCAAGAGCTTGAGACTCCTTTGGCAAGTGGTGGGCTCCTGTAAGCCCCTGGGCACCGGTGGAAGGTGGACTGGGTGTGTGGAGAGAAAATTAGGAAAGAACAGTAACACGGCAGCAAAGGCTTTGTGTGTTCTTAGGAGCAGAGTAGATCACTGGAACATCTAGAAAGTGGGTGAAGTTTGCCTTTAGAGCTCCCAGTTTCTTATTTCTGGAACTTGTCCCTCCTCCAGGAAACCCTTCTCACACTGTACCTTCTCCTTTCCCCCCTATGAAACCCTGGTATTAGCCATTTACCCCTTTGTTGTGAACTGAAAGCTAGGCTCGCTCGCTCGCTCTCTCTCTCTCTCTCTGCCACTCTCTCTCGCAGTGGGGTTCATACTTAAGCCTTTTCCCTTTGAAAAAGGAATAGAGTGGCCATATAATTTATCATCCATCTGAGAATATTTTTAGCACGCTTTAAAATTACCCCCAGAACAATAGGGATAAATCAGAACTGTTGCAGAAGAATTCTGGGCTAACTAGACCTAAGTTCATCCTAGAAATGCCAAATCTTGTCTTCTGTTTGAGGAATTGTGGGCATCACTGAGCAGGTGGAGAGAGGTCTCTGATTTTTTCCAAAGGCAAGGGTAATGGAAGGAAGCAGAAGGGAGTAGAGATGTGTTAGAATGTTCCTAATGGCACATAACAAAGTATCCAGCTATGTTGGCTTAAATTAAAGAGATTTATTTTTCTCACATAAATCACATAACAAGTGGTCCAGAGGGAGGTGATTCCAAGCAGAGTCAGTGGCTCATCCATGTCAGGGTTTCTCTGAGAATCTCTTGGTCCTCTCCCTCATTATTGCAAGATGGCTGCCAAGGCTCCATACATCATGTCTTGACAAAAGCACATTCAAACATAGGAAGTAGATGCAGCTTTTCCTCTTATCTCTTTTATCACAAAGTTTATATCTGCCCAGGATTCCCCCAGCAGAGTTCCCCTCTAGTTTAATTTACTGATATTAGGTCACATGACAATTTCCAGCACTGCAAGGGAGGCCATGAAAGTGAGAACTTGCATTTTCTCCCTCTGTGGTGAGCAATGAATTCTGCTGGCCCAGAGAAAGGGTGAGAAAATGGCTTCTCGGTGGGCAACCAAGCTTCCCCTAGGCCCTGCACCAAACCTCACTGGGCCTGCCTAGAATATAATCTTAATCTGGGCTCTCCATGATACACAGAAAGTTCCAAAGCAGACAATGAAGTAATATGCTTGATGAGATCCTGAGAAATACCCCATTGACTGCCATAGTTCCTTCAGGAATGCTTTGTCTTCATTTATGATGGATTTTCTGATGCCCTTGGCTCCTAGGGCTTTATTCAGCTGGAAGTCACTGTCCTCCTGAATCTGACAAGTGATCTCCAAGTGGGGACTCTGTAATCTTCCCAGCATCTCTATGCAATGGGTGTCATTGTTAACACCATTTAACAGATGAAGAAACTGAGTTTTAGCAAATTTTGGTAACTTGCTCAACGTCACTAAATCTCCCAACTCCTTAGTTAATGCAAGTGAAGGGTATAGTACAGGTTTTGTGAATTATTGGTAATTTTATTGGTAAATTTGTTATTTATAATTATTATTAACACTTGCTCTTTACTCCCAAGTCCTTATAGATCCTGTGTGATTTTTTTTTTTTCTCTTTCCTTTGTCCACTTTTCCCCTCAGCCACTATGGATCTGCAACAAAGGGATTATTTCTGTTTCTTGACTGTCCCGACCTTGCCCTGCTTCAGGACCTTTGCACTTGCTGTTTCTTCTGCCTGGAATGCTCCTGGCCCAGCTCCTCTCTTGTCAAGTTTTAACTCAGAGAAGCTTTCCCTAGCCACTCTAAGTAAAGTGCCTCTCTTGTTTTCTGTAATAGCCCCTTAATTATTTCCCTCATTGGGCTTAACAATGACATTGTCTTCCTACCTGTTTATGTCTCTCCTCCATCCCCATCAAAGCCTCCCTGATATCAGAGACTTTATTCTTGATTTATCCCCTTTTGGCTAGAACAATGCCCAACACATAGTAGTTGTTCAATAAATTTGCTAAATGCTCACATGATTTTAAAAGTTGAGGCCAGGGGCACCTAGGTGGCTCAGTTGGTTAAGTGTCTGACTTTGTCTCAGGTCATGATCTCATGGTTTGCGAGTTCGAGCTCCACGTTGGGCTCTGTGCTGACAGCTCAGAGCCTGGAACCTGCTTCAGATTCTGTGTCTCCCTCTCTCTCTGCCCCTCCCCCTATTCATGCTCACTTTCTCACTCGCTCTCTCTCTCTCTCTCTCTCTCTCAAAAATAAACATTAAAAAATTGGTTTTTAAAAAATTGAGGCCAAAATCCAAGTCTGAGTAGCTGAATAGCCTGTGGCTATAGAAACTATCTTAGAGCACAATTAGAAAACACTGGCCTGAAAATAAAAATAATAAAATAAAATTAAATAAATAAAAAAGAAAACATGGGTCTGATCTAACCCTTGCATCTTAACATGAAAATAAAGATAAGAATTTTTCCCTGTAAGATTCTAAAGTAAATGAGTAACAGAGATAAGGAAAAAACATTGGAATTAGAAACTGAATACTCCATGTACAAGCCAAATAGCCTTTGAGAAGCCATTCAAGCTACCTCACCTCAGTTTTCTCATTTGTA
The DNA here is from genome assembly GCF_014898765.1 of Herpailurus yagouaroundi. Lineage (NCBI taxonomy): Eukaryota > Metazoa > Chordata > Mammalia > Carnivora > Felidae > Herpailurus > Herpailurus yagouaroundi. Next base: position 26,711,572 of record NW_024412413.1, on the reverse strand, counting down.
AAACATCAGTTAGACAGCCTGCCTCACAGAGTAAGTTTGAGATTTGCATGAGATCAGGGAGGCACTAGACTCTACCATGGTACCTGAAAGGAAGTGCTTGGAAACAGCTTTACTTGAATTCGATTGGCTAGTATCTTATTGAGAATTTTTGCATCCATATTCATCAGGGATATTGGCCTGTAGTTCTCTTTTTTTTGCTGGGTCTCTGTCTGGTTTAGGAATCAAAGCAATGCTGGCTTCATAGAATGAGTCTGGAAGTTTTCCTTCCCTTTCTATTTTTTGGAACAGCTTGAGAAGGATAGGTATTATCTCTGCTTTAAATGTCTGGTAGAATTCCCCAGGGAAGCCATCTGGTCCTGGACTCTTATTTGTTAGGATATTTTTGATAACTGAGTCAATTTCTTCTCTGGTTATGGGTCTGTTCAAGTTTTCTATTTCTTCCTGTTTGAGTTTTGGAAGTGGTTGGGTGCTTAGGAATTTGTCCATTTCTTCCAGGTTGTCCAGTTTGTTGGCATATAATTTTTCATAGTATTCCCTGATAATTGCTTGTATTTCTGAGGGACTGGTTGTAATAATTCCATTTTCATTCATGATTTTATCTATTTGGGTCATCTCCCTTTTCTTTTCGAGAAGCCTGGCTAGAGGTTTATCATTTAAAAAGAATTATTCACCATGATCAAGTGGGATTCATTCCTGGGCTGCAGGTCTGGTTCAACATTTGCAAATCAATCAATGTGATACATCACATTAATAAAAGAAAAGAAAAGAACCATATGATCCTGTCAATCGATGCAGAAAAAGCATTTGACAAAATTCAGCATCCTTTCTTAGAGCGACCCTTCTCACCCCTTCTCGAGCGACCCTCGAGAAAGTCGGGATAGAAGGAACATACTTAAACATCATAAAAGCCATTTGTGAAAAGCCCACAGCTAATATCATCCTCAATGGGGAAAAACTGAGAGCTTTCCCCCTGAGATCAGGAACACGACAGGGATGTCCACTCTCACCACTGTTGTTTAACATAGTGTTGGAAGTTCTAGCATCAGCAATCAGACAAAAAAAGGAAATCAAAGGCATCAAAATTGGCAAAGATGAAGTCAAACTTTCACTTTTTGCAGATGACATGATACTATACATGGAAAACCCAATAGACTCCACCAAAAGTCTGCTAGAACTGATACATGAATTCAGCAAAGTCGCAGGATATAAAATCAATGTACAGAAATCAGTTGCATTCTCATACACTAATAATGAAGCAATAGAAAGACAAATAAATACACTGATCCCATTCACAATTGCACCAAGAAGCATAAAATACCTAGGAATAAATCTAACCAAAGATGTAAAAGATCTGTATGCTGAAAACTATAGAAAGCTTATGAAGAAAATTGAAGAAGATATAAAGAAATGGAAAAACATTCTGTGATCATGGATTGGAAGAATAAATATTGTTAAAATGTCAATACTACCCAAAGCTATCTACACATTCAATACAATCCCAATCAAAATTGCACCAGCATTCTTCTCAAAGCTAGAACAAGCAATCCTAAAATTTGTATGGAACCACAAAAGGCCCCGAATAGCCAAAGTAATTTTGAAGAAGAAGACCAAAGCAGGAGGCATCACAATCCCAGACTTTAGCCTCTACTACAAAGCTGTCATCATCAAGACAGCATGGTATTGGCACAAAAACAGACACATAGACCAATGGAATAGAATAGAAACCCCAGAACTAGACCCACAAACGTATGGCCAACTCATCTTTGACAAAGCAGGAAAGAACATCCAATGGAAAAAAGACAGTCTCTTTAACAGATGGTGCTGGGAGAACTGGACAGCAACATGCAGAAGAATGAAACTAGACCACTTCCTTACACCATTCACAAAAATAAACTCAAAATGAATAAAGAAACTGCATGTGAGACAGTAAATCATCAAAACCTTAGAGAAAGCAGGAAAAAACCTCTCTGACCTCAGCCACAGCAATTTCTTATTTGACACATCTCCAAAGGCAAGGGAATTAAAAGCAAAAATGAACTATTGGGACCTGATCAAGATAAAAAGCTTCTGCACTGCAAAGGAAACAATCAACAAAACTAAAAAGCAACTGATGGAATGGGAAAAGATATTTGTAAATGACATATCAGACAAAGGGCTAGTATCCAAAATCTATAAAGAACTCACCAAACTCCACACCTGAAAAACAAATAATCCAATGAAGAAATGGGCAGAAAACATGAATAGACACTTCTCTAAAGACATCCAGATGGCCAACAGGCACATGAAAAGATATTCAATGTTACTCCTCATCAGGGAAATACAAATCAAAACCAAACTGAGATATCACCTCAGGCCAGTCAGAGTGGCTAAAATGAACAAATTAGGAGACTATAGATGCAGGTGAGGATGTGGAGAAACAGGAACCCTCTTGCACTGTTGGTGGGAATGCAAACTGGTACAGCTGCTCTGGAAAACAGTGTGGAGGTTCCTCAAAAAATTAAAAATAGACCTACCCTATGACCCAGCAATAGCACTGCTAGGAATTTACCCAAGGGATACAGGAGTGCTGATGCATAGGGGCACTTGTACCCCAATGTTAATAGCAGCACTTTCAACAATAGCCAAACTATGGAAAGAGCCTAAATGTCCATCAACTGATGAATGGATAAAGAAATTGTGGTTTATATACACAATGGAGTACTACGTGGCAATGAGAAAGAACGAAATATGGCCTTTTGTAGCAACGTGGATGGAACTGGAGAATGTGATGCTAAGTGAAATAAGCCATACAGAGAAAGACAGATACCATATGTTTTCACTCTTATGTGGATCCTGAGAAACTTAACAGAAGAAACTTAATATGGGGGAGGGGAAGGAAAAAAAGTTAGAGAGGGAGGGAGCCAAACCATAAGAGACTCTTAACAACCGAGAATAAACTGAGGATTGATGGGGGTGGAAGGGAGGGGAAAAAGAGGTGATGGGCATTGAGGAGCACTGGGGTGGAGCACTGGGGGAGTACTGGGTGTTGTATGGAAACCAATTTGACAATAAATTTCATATTAAAAAATTAAAAAATAAGTAAATTAAAAAAAAAAAGGAAACAGATTTGCTTGAATCTCAGGCTGGTGCCCTTCCTTTCCACTATGTTCTTGTGGTCGTGAGTCTCTTCACACGTGATGGGTACATCATTGTCAACAGACAGGTTCAGCAAGGTGGTGTTCTTGCAGACTCTGTTTCTCATGTGAGGACTATAGGAAACCCCAATAGTGGGTCTCTAATCATTCATTGTGAATCCCTGTTTCCAAGCTCAGAGCACAGTCTGCTGTATCTGGGGTCTGAGGCCAGCCGATGGAGGATGAACTGCCCCTGTACCGCAGCTGAAGCCATGATGGAGAATATGTGGAGATAGCACCTTGCAGAGCCCAGTAACTTCCCAGGGACAAAACTAGCAACCTGATGTGTCAGCATTCTGGTGGGGTGACAGAGACCTGTGAAGGGGAGGAGGGAGTGGGGAGCAAGTCTAGATCAGCTTACTTCACGGGAGAGGCGGGGTTTCCCCCGCGGGGTCCCCTTTGCTTTCCACAGTACAGATGGCCATTAGCTGCCAGCCCTGGTGAGGAGAGGCAGCTGCAGGTTTGCATGCAAGCTCTCCATTGTCCATCTTAACAAGCAGTAGGGGATAGGGGTCGCAGGCTGGGGTCTGGGTTCAAATGCTGGTTCTGCCTCTTACCAGCTGTGCTACCTCAAACATACAACCTTGACTTCTCTGAGCTTCTGTTTCCTCATCTATGAAATGGGAATAACAATAGCACCTACAGCAATCAGTGGTTGTGAGGTTCAGAAAGCTCTCTGCATAGTTCTTGACATAAACCTGGGTTCGATAAGGTCGGCAATTTACATCAATGTATACAGTTCTACATGGAGGGAGTTTTTAAAGTCAAAGAATGAGAGATGGGGGGGTACAGCTCTCACAGGCAGGTAGCTTTGCTTTCTCTGCTCATCCTTTTCCATTGTGCAACCAAGAAGGCAGGCAAGATTCAGCCTGTACTCAGCCTTTATGCCCACTCCATTGCAAGACAACCTCGGGCTACAGAGTTGGAAACTTTATCTTTCACAGAAATCAGACTTTTGCATTTCAGCCTGTATAAATGGACCATGAGAACACCCCGCAGCCTGTATTTGCTGCATGTTTCTACAGATGCCAGCCAAGGACTTCTAGTAATGGGATCAGTAACCCAAGTAAGACTACCAAAAAACCAAGTCTGAATTTATCCCCGCTTGTCATGTGCTGGTGAACAATGAAAGCACAGTAATGGGAAACTCTGCCTGCTGTCTTGCATGTTTGAGCCAGCCCACCCCTGCGAGGTACTATGATTCGCACTGATATTAATAAATGCTTCTGACACGCAGGAAAGGTTCAGAGTGCTGGAGAGTTGCAAAGCACGCCAAACACATAAACTGACTGCCTCTGGCAGCTCACAGGCATGAAGGATTCAAGACAAGGCCTAAATGGCAGAAAACATGATGACTGGGGAGGGGTCATTGCAGGTGAGGCAGAGAGACCTTCCAGGGCTGTGTTGGAAATGCAAGAGACGAGGCTCAGCCCCCACTCTCTGGCCATTCAACTCATTCGAAGACCCATTCTTGGAAAATCACTGGAGAGATGATAGAAGACAAGTGAAGTCCACTTTGTCACCTCAACCACCTCTCCTTGAAAGAAGAGGTTAAGATGTGTCCAGCCTTCCAGCTAACTGAGGTTGGGTTGGAGCAGGCATTGCTAATTGTTCCCCAGAGGCTACTCCTTCTTTCTTACTTTTAGAAGCACAACTTTCCAAGTTAGCAACAAATTCTTGGAAATAGGACTCCTCCAGCAGTAACTAGTGACCACCCATTCTGGACTCCATAGCAACAGGGGTAGTGACCTGGCTGAGCTCTGGCCAATGGGTTGAGAGCAGACACCCTGTGTGCAACTTCCAAATCGTGCTTTTTTTTTTTTTTTTTTTTTTTACGGAAGCTCTCTGCCTCCATTTTTGCTTCCTCCTCCTGTCACTGGCTGGGGCATGGCACCAACTGGAGCAATTGCCTGGGACTCAGAGAAGGAAGACACACAGTTAAAAATGGCAGACCTGGGGTACCTGTGTGGCTCAGTCAGTTAAGCATCAAACTTCGGCTCAGGGCATGATCTCGGGGTTGGTGAGTTTAAGCCCCACGTCTGGCTCTGTGCTAACAGCTGAGAGCCTGGAGCCTGTTTCAGATTCTGTGTCTCCCTTTGTCTCTGTGCCTCCCTGCTCTCTCTCTCTTTCTCTTTTTCTCTCTCTCTCTCTCAAAAATAAATCTTTTTTTAAAATGGCAGGTCTGTCCGGCAGCATTCCATGCTACCAGCTCTAGACCTCTCATCTTCTTTGCTCCATTGGATGGAAGGAAAACAAACTTTTATCCTACTTGAGCCATGATATTTTGAGGTCCTTTTCCTACAGGAGCTTATCCCATGCCACATTCACAGGCCTGGCTTTGGACCCAAGCAGATGTTTACACATATCCCCTTCATCTCGCTCTCCTCTCTCCTTCACCCGCTGGGCTCCAGATGAACTGGGTGCTTTTCTGTTGCTTGAACTCATTAACTTCTTCCTCATCTCAGAGCCCTGTCCTCCAGTATTTATCTGCTGGGGGCGGTGGGGGAGCGGGGGCTGCTGTAAAAAAGGACCAGAGAATAGGTGGCTTAAACAACAGAAATGTATTGTCTCACAGTTCTGAAGGCTGGACATCCACAATGAAGGTGTTAGAAGAGTTAGTTCCTTCTGGGGCTGTGAGGGGAAATCTGTTCCAGGCCCTCTCCTTGCCTTGTAGATGGCTGTCTTCTCCCTGAGCATCTTCTTATTGGCCTCCTTCTATGTGTGCCTCTGTCCAAATTTCCCATTCAGAACGACACCTGTCATATTGTTTTAGGGCCTACTCTAATGACCTCACTTTTACTTAAATACCTCTGGAAAGACTGTCTCTCTCCAAATAAGTACTATGGCTTAAGACTTCAACCTGTGAATTTGGGTGGCAGGGAACACAATTTGGACCATAATAACTCCACCTCTTAGAATATAAGCTTCTTTTATCTAGTACACAGAAGTATTCAATCTTTACTGAATTAATCAATATGCAAATATTCATAATTTTGATTATATCAACATCATTATCATTATCAAGTAGAAATATTTAACTGGCATTTCTATACTTCTATACAGTTGATATTAACATTTACCCGATAGTTAATAATTCATGTTAATAATAATATTGCAGAATCATGGAAAGATCCAAAAATGCAATTCAAATAATTGGACAAAGATTACACTCAGTTCAGTATAATTTTAATGTTGATTTTATTTTATTAACATAAAATTTGGTCATTCATAGATGGGATTTATAATAATCACCAAATATCAAGAATGTTTGTTTTTACTCTAGTCTAAAATAACTTGAGGGTTTAAGTAATGTGCCCAAAATAGGATTTTAATAAAATGAGAATAAAAACAGATGAAGTGGGATTAAGCAAAAATAAAAAAAAATTAAAAAGCAAATGTTCTGACCATTGGAGTCACTATAATTGCTCTAGCACATAAAACTATATTTAAAATTTGGGGCAACATAGTTGCAGATACAAACAATGAGCCTGTTTGAAACAAATCCAAGAGGCAAATTTATAGCAGTTTTTCAGGAGACAGAAGGTTTTTATCTTGTAGTAACTCAGAGAAATTTCCATAGGGCATAATCAGTAGGGCACAGCTGTCCTTGGATCCTTTAATGTCTTCCACAGAAGTTTCACCAAGAATTCAAACAAGGAATTTAGGCTGTTTCTTGTACCCAGCATTATAATAGTCAAGCAACAACATTAAAACATGATACAAAATAGATGAACATAGAGGAAGGGAAGCAAAAACAATACAAAAACGGAGGGGGACAAAACATAAGAGACTTTTTTTTTTCATAAGAGACTCTTAAATACAGAGAACACACTGAGGATTGCTGGAGGGGCAGTGGGTGGGGGGGAAGGGCTAAATGGGCAAGGGGCATTAAGGAGGACACTTGCTGGGATGAGCACTGGGTGTTATACATAGAGGATGAATCACTGGAATCTACTCCTGAAATCATTATAACACTATATGCTAACTAACTTGGATATAAATTAAAAAATAAATAAATAAAAATTAAAAAAAAAACATGATTTAGTGAAGGTAGTTTTTGAGGTGTGTGGTGTAGATACGAAACCTTCCACCCAAGAGCACTTAGAATATATGCATGAATAAATAGATATGACATCCCTTAAATCCTCTCCCCTAAATCTTGTTTCCATTCCACTGGGCTCTTTGCAGGAATGGGCTCAAGTGCAGTGGTCAAAGGAGTCAGACATCTGGAGTTGACTTCGGACTCCCCTACGCCTAAACTGTGTGACATTAGGTAAGTTACTTATGTATAAAATGAAGATGATTATAATACTGATTTTACATGTTTGTGGTGAAGATTAAATAATGTTCACAAATCTCTTAATACCGTCTCTGGCACGTGGTAAGCACTCAGTAATGTTAGCAGTTAGTAGTAGCATATTCTTGGATCATAGGTGTGTATATATATGGGTGAGTGGTAGAGTTCACATTCCCTTATGAAGATCAAAGTGCTCATATGGCCCTCCTGCTTAGCTGGAAGACTGTTTAGTGGAAGGCTTCGTGTTTATGTATAGGAAGAGCATAGAAGAATCTGTTCTGTTTTCACTGGAATAGCTTGATCTCTGATAAAAAACGGTGTGTTGACTCCATTGACAACTTTCCAACAGCAATACCCTCATTATAATCCCTAGTTTTATTTCTTGGCATTTTATTCACCTGATTAAATAGAAAATAGACTTTAATTTACCCAACTATAATTATAACAAACAAACAAACAAACAAACAAAAAACCCTTTGTATAGATAACCCATTTGTTGTACAATAAAGAGTTCGACTTGCCTTTGTCTCTGGTTTCTGGGAGGGAGACTCGAAGTCCTTGAATTCCCCATGTAACAAGAATGTCTTTGTTACTCATGAGCCTATTGGGGCACACCTGAGTTTGAACTGAAAGATGAGATGACTCAGAATGGAAGTTAATCACCAGAAAGATCAACCATGTAATTAGAAGGTTGGGGCTATGAACCAGCCTCGCCTCTGGAGGGAGGAGGAAGGCTAGAGATTGAGTTTAATCATGTAGCCAATGATTCAATCAATTATGCCTATATAAGGAAACCCTAATAAAAACTTTGGACACAGATGTTTAGTGGAACTTCCAGTATGCTTGATGAATGCATTGATGTGCCAGACGGGTGATGTGCCCTGATGCCCTGGGAAGAGGGCGCAAAAGATCTGCATTCAGGACCCTCCCAGACCTTGCCCTATGTATCTGTTCCTTTGATGGGTCCTGACTTGCATCCTTTATAATAAAACTAAAATCATAAGTACAGCACTTTCCTGAGTTCTGTGACTCATTCCAGCAAATTATCAAACGTGAGGTGTTCTGAGAACCGCCCCCCAGATTTGTAGTTTATTGGTCAGAAGTGCTGGTAGCCTGGGGCACCTGGCTGGCTCAGTCAGTTAAGCGTCCGACTTTGCCTCAGGTCATGATCTCATGGTTTGTGGGTTCAAGCCCCGTGTCAGGCTCTGTGCTGACAGCTCGGAATCTGGAGCCTGCTTCGGATTCTGTGTCTCCCTCTCTCTCTGTCCCTCTCCACTTGCACCCTGTCTGTCTGTCTCTCAAAATAAATACATTAAAAATTTTTTCTTTAAAAGGAAAAGAAGTGCTGGTGGCCTGGGAACTGATGTGGGGGCAGTCTTGTTGGGGACTGCACCCTTAAACCTATGGAGTCTGATGCTAACTCCAGATGGTAGTGGAAGAATTAAATTTCAGGATGCCAGTTGATGTCAGAATACCATCTAAAGGCCCCTAGGCCTTCAGAGCCCCTGGTCCTGTCTGGGGAATAAAGACCATGAGAGGATGTTTGGGGTCCTAAGAAAGGCCATCAGCAACCCCTTACTGCTCCCCCAGCAAGGGATCAGTAGAGCATGGCAGTCAAACACCCCCAACAACATCGCTTCTGACTCAGGTTTTCTGTTTATTGTAAGACAAAAATCCTTCCATTAAGAGGGAACTTGAGAAAGCTTAAAAGATTAATGAAACAGTTTCTTTTAGATCATGGGCTCAAAGTAAGTCCATGTTTATGATGATGGAACATCGTGAATATCTTATTAATGGTAATAAATCACAAAATAGTTACTAATTTTTGTAGATTATACTAGTTATTTCCTTGCTCCTTTATGGCGTTTCCTACATATTTCTTCTCTCCCCTTTCTTCTGGTAAAGATTCTGCCTGTCTTCCATTCTGCTGTCACAAGAATGAGCATGAGACCAAGCCAGTCCAATCACACTCCGTGTTTTAGTTAAGGTAGGTCACTTGCTGTAACAACAGGCCTCCAAATGTATCATGGCTCAATTACAATAGAAGTTTGATTCTTGCTCACAAAAACAGTCCTAAGCCATCAAGATCATATTGGGAAAGGGGTGGTTTTGCTCCACACAGTAATTCAGAGATCAACTGTCCTTCAACAGATATTCACAAGATATCCCTGGGCATTAATATCCACTGATAGAATAGGACCAAGAGGATGGAAAAGGTACATTGCTTCATAACCTCCATGGCCTGGGAGTTACACATATTAATTTTGTTCACATTCCTCTGATAAGAATTAGTTAAGATGAAGCCATGTAACTAATGGCCTCATCTGGATGCAAGTGGGCCTGGGAAATGAAGTCCTTGTCTGGGTGGCTGCTTCCCAGACAGAGCTCTGTGATTTGGAAAAGGGAGCATGAATCTTGATGGACTATTTAGCCATCAGAGGTTGGTTAAAGGGTAGACTCATGATATGACCCAAACTGGGTGAACCAAAGAACACTTGTGATGTTGATATTTGAAAGCTAGGAGAAAAGAGAGATTTTTGTTTTGTTTTGTTATGGGTGGTCAGAGAGAATATCTGAATTTGGACATCTGCAGCCATGTTCTCTGCCATGAGGTGAAGGCATTTGCAAATGAAGCCAGGCAGAGAGGGAGAGAGACAGAGGTCGAGAGACACATACACAGAGAAAGAGAGAGAGTGAGTCCTGGTGATCTCAACTTGCAGCTCTGGTCCTAGAGGCTCAGATGCCCATTCTTCCCCTTCAGTCTTCTGGGTCACCCTAACTCTCCTTCCCACCCACATGAGTCAGTGAATTCTCCTTTTTATTAGAGTTAAATTTGGGTTTCTGTCATTTGCATCATCCTTTGAGCGTCAGCTGTATGTCAGAAGCTACAATGGGCATTTTACACACATTTCTGAATGGATCCCTCAAATGATCAGCGATATCACCAGGTCTATTTCCTAGATGAGGAAATAACACTCGGAAATGTGAAGTACGTAGGAGAGCAAGGACAAGTCTTTGTTGCAACTACTCCACTGCGTCCTTGTAGCACAAAAGTAGTAGGGACAAGAGTAAACTAATGGGTGGGGCCAGGTTCCAATAAAACTTTATTTACAAATCAGGTGGTAGTCTGAACCTGGCCTGCAGGTGGGTGTTTACTGAGGAGGACTTGGGGAGGGGGCGCGGGGAGGGGGGGGGAAGTGAGCAATGCTAACCTGAAAGTCAAGAGAACTGTGGTTTGGTCAGTAGTGAAATTGGTGACCTTGAACAAATCACCTGATGTCTGAGGTCTGTTGACACCAGTTTCCTTATTTATTTTAATACCTTCATCAGCCTTTTTATTCTGTTGTGTCCATCTCAACGACCACACGCAGAATGCATGGAATTAATTCGTAATGGTTCCATTTTTAAGTTGGAGCTCAACCGAGAACTACAAATGTATTTTAATCTTAACTTTGCAAAGTTCAAACATGAAGTATTCTTCTTTCTTCACATACCCAGTTCATGGAAGGTGCCAGTCGTTCTGTGCGATTCACTTCCTTGGGTGCCCCTGGGACGTGTGGGGGCACGGGCTCCACATTACATGGCCTCAGCCTGCTGTGCTGTGAAGTCTCCCAGTCTCTCTGGCCTCACTGCTCATTTCCCACTGCTGTCTGCTGTCATTTCTCGTCGCTGCTAATCTGCTCCCTAATGACTACTCATTGCTTAGATCAAGGTCCAAGAATGTGTCCTTGTCTGCCCCTGCTTCGAGTAAACTACAACTATGCCCCTAGAGACCCTTTCCTCTGACTTCAAAGTCAAGCTCTAGGTGCTGGGTATTTGGCATTCCTAGAAATATGATCCCAGGAAAGCAGGGCATTATTCAAATGCCTGTCTGTTTACCTATTTAGCAAAAAATATGATACTCAAGTCACAAGACTGATGTTACAAACCACTCTCCCCTTAAGCGATTAGGCTTCCAGAAACCTTCAGCACGTGAAAATTTCCCATACACCCTGAAAGCCAATGAAAAGAGAGGCAACCAAAAGCTGAAGACTCCGTATTCTTCATCCTCAGGAGCAACCCCCCCCCCCACCCACCCACCGCCACCGCCTGGGGTTTTCTGGAGAACTCCCACACTTGTGTGTTGTCAACGAGATCAAAACAAGCATCAAGTCTCTTGGGGGATATGTAGAAACAGAGATCTGAGGGTTAGAATGAGTCAAGGAATGTGGGATACTAAATGTTCTCCCTCCCTGATAAAGGATGGGTCGCTGACAGACGAATTGTGTAAAGGGCCAGACAGGAAAAATTTTAGGTGCTGTACTGTACATATGGTCTTTGTTGCAAATTGTTCTTCCTTCTCCGGGGGTTGTTTAAACCCTTGAAAAACTATTATTAGTTCCAGGGATGTAGAGAAACAGGCAACACTCGGCCCACAGGCTATAGTTTGCTGACCTGTCTCAGAACACTGAGACAAGTCCTGGCTTTGCTACTACGTGCAATATGATAAGGGATGGGTAAACTAAACTTTTAAAGCCTCACTTTGATCACCCATCAAATGAGAATACACTGGCTTGTTGACTGTGATGCTTTATCATGGTGCCTCACACATGGCGGAATTCAGTCTGTGCGTGGTGGCCAGGCCTGCTATTTCCTGAATCATTGTGAGTCCGTTTTAACTGATATATACACATAATGGAATATTATTCAGCCTTTAAGAGGAAGCGAATTCTGGCCCACGCTACCCCATGGACGAGCGTTGAAGGATACTACGCTCAGTAAAATACACCTGCCACAGAAAGACAAATACTGTGTGATTTGTGTACTGTGTACAGGAGATACTGAGCATAGTCAAATTCATAGAGACAAAAAAAATAGAGGCTGGGGGAGGAGAAAGGACATTTGTTTAATGAAGACAGAGTTTCACTTGTGCAAGATGAAAAGAGTCGTGGAGACGGTTGCACAACATTGTGAAGGTACTTAATGCCACTGAGCTCTATTTAAAAAAAAAAAGGTGGCATGTGTATTTTATCACAGTTTCAAAAACACAGAGACACATATCTCAGATACGGGAAAATAAAATGAGGGGAGCAGAGGGGCGCCTGGGTGGTGCAGTCGGTTAAGCGTCCGACTTCAGCCAGGTCACGATCTCGCAGTCTGTGAGTTCGAGCCCCACGTCAGGCTCTGGGCTGATGGCTCACAGCCTGGAGCCTGCTTCCGATTCTGTGTCTCCCTCTCTCTCTGCTCCTCCCCCGTTCATGCTCTGTCTCTCTCTCTGTCCCAAAAATAAAATAAACGTTGAAAAAAAATTAATAAAAAAAAAAATGAGGGGAGCAGAGAGTATTGGGGGTGCAGTTTTAAACAGGGCCTCTCTTTCGGGTGTCTGGGTGGCTCAGTCGGTTGAGCGCCCGACTTCGGCTCAGGTCAGGATCCCACAGCTTGTGGGTTCGAGCCCTGCGTCGGGCTCTGTGCTGACAGCTCAGAGCCTGGAGGCTGCTTGAGATTCTGTGTCTCCCGGTCTCTCTGCCCCTAACCCACTCACATTCTGTCTCTGTCTCTCTCAAAAATAAATAAACATTAAAAAAATTTTTTTAAATAAATAAACAGGGCCTCTCTGAGAAGGAGATATCTGAGCAAAGACCTGAGGAAGGGAGGGAGGAGACCACATGGGTTTGGAGGGCGGGAGAGTGCTCTAGGTAGCCAGCCTACCTAAGTGCAAAGGCTCTGAGGTAGGAAGTGTGCCAGGGCACCCGCATCCCCCTTGTCCCCAAGCATACACTGGAGCAGATTGAGTAGGGGAAGATGAAAGCCAAGAAGAGTGTCAGGGTGGGGGCCGTGGTGGGGGGACAGGTGCCCAGGACTCACGAGCCACCAGAGGCACTTGACTTTTACCCTCAGGGAAATGGTGAGCCACTGTAGAGGTTTGAGCAGAGGAGTTACAAGAGCTGAGCTATATTTGAACAGAATCATTGTGGCCGCTTTGTTGAGGGAAGACCACAGGGACCAAGATTGGAGGCTGGAAACCCAGACAGGAGGGTCTAGAATCATTCGGGCCAGAGATGATGGAGAAGAGAGGAGAGTGCTGGCAAGGAGAGAATTGGTGGGATTAGGGGTATATTCTGAGGTAGAGTCAACAGGATTTGCTGCAGGATTGGACCGGGTGTTAGAAGAAGACAATGGACGACCGCTCCCAGGTGGGGCCCGAGCTAAAGCTGGTTAACTTGGCTTATGTGACACATCCATGTTAACAATCTCATTTCCACCTCATGGTCAAGGCCTCATAGGGGTCACAATTCCAGGGCTCACGCCTGGGCTAGAATTCCACTTCTGGTACTCAGCAGCGTGGCCTAGGCCAAAGCCCTTGACATCTTTGAGCCTCAGTTTCTCTGTCTATTAACGGGGACACTGATGCTCAATACATTACTTAATGTGAGGACTGCGGCATCTGGTACACCGGAATTGGTCAGTAGTGGCAACTGTTATTATTTTATCAGCACAACTGGAGTTGGAAAGTGGCCCCCAATGCTTTGTTCTCCACCATGAGTTCTTTTCCTGCTTTCTGGGCAGCTTCTAGTCCATTGATCATTCTTGGAAACAGCATTCCATTTTCAAACATTTTAAATATACTCTGTCTCACTGAGGAAAAGTTTTCGTCAACTAACAGACTCTTTCCTAAGGGTCAGAAGGAGTTCTGGAGTGGGGGCATGGTTAGGGGTGCTTGGTGACAGGGGTAAGCCAGCTCTTTGAGTGACTTTTGTTTGGTAGCAGCAACAGTGTGCTTGGACCCTTCTTCTCCTCTGGCTTAAAGTGCTGAGTTGAAATGACCAGACCATTGAACATTTATCAAGCATAGCCTTGCGCTAACCAAAGATTTAATTCTAACGTAACAGTATGCAGAACCTTTTCCTCTCCCTCTTTTCATAATTTAGAACCTAGACAAAGAGATGGGAAGAAATGCTGATGTCATCACCTAGCGGGCCTTGTGGGCGGAAGGTAGGGTGGCAGGGGCTAAAAGAAAGAGCACTGCCCAAGGAGTCTCAACTCGCGGGTACTTCCCAGCTGTGAATCCCAAATCACAGCATCTCTGAGCATTAGAGTCTTTGGCCATAAAATGAGAATAACATCTGCCCCTATACCTCACAGAGAATCAGATTCGAGAAAGCAAGTGAATATAAGGTGTCATAGGTCATGATATACAATATTTATTAAATTCAAGTGTGTAAACCAGAACCCCAACCATCTTCTGCTATGTCCCAAATCATAGTCTGTGGACTTCCTTCATTAGAATTGTCTGGGGTTGCTTAATAAAATGCTGAATTCTGGGGCCTGGTCCAACCCAAGCCTCCCCCCTCCCCCCTCCAACAAGAAATTCTTAAATACAATAAAGCTTAGACCCACTAGTCCAGGAGTTAACTTTGATGAAATAGAAAAGGGATAAAGAATAATTAAGTGCCCATAGATCCTTGGCATTCAGATAGGTGCTAACCTGTAATAGAAATGATGGACCTTATTCACCATGTTTGAATCTTCCCAATGGGTGGTACATAGAGTTTCATTAAAAACAGCTGGATAGGGGCACCTGGGTGGTGCAGTCGGTTAAGCGTCCGACTTCAGCCAGGTCACAATCTCGCGGTCCGTGGGTTCGAGCCCCGTGTCACGCTCTGGGCTGATGGCTCAGAGCCTGGAGCCTGTTTCCGATTCTGTGTCTCCCTCTCTCTCTGCCCCTCCCCCGTTCATGCTCTGTCTCTCTCTGTCCCAAAAATAAATAAACGTTGAAAAAAAAATTTATAAAAAAAAAAAAAACAGCTGGATAAGGCCACGTGTCAGAATTTTAAATAGGCAATGTGAATTGTTACACACTTCCCTTTTGAAGGGAAATTTTTTAATGTAGCATCTTGTTTTTTTAAAGATGAATTTCCAATGTTCTTTCCACGTGTTTCTTATGCCCCCAGAACACTCAGCCTTGGCTTTTCTTGGTACTTGGCTAAGTATCACAAAATCAAGGACTCACTGCTTTTATGCCAGCGTTTCAGAACTGGGCCCTTCTCCCGCAGCCATCCCATCACCGTGGCCAAATTAGCAATCGCACCTGCACTATTGATCTGGGCAAGTGCCCAGAGGACGGCCTGTGCTGGTGGGGAGCAGGCCCTGAAGTTCCTGTGGCACACCAACGCAGCAGGACCTAGATGCTTCCTCAAGCCAGATGGGCACCGGGAATTTCTAAGCCCTCAGCCTGCAATCTTTTAACCAGATAATAGGCCCATCAATTCAGCTGCCAGTCCCAAAGCTTCAGCTGGGCATCTCTCCATCTCCTCAGGAGACAATAAGTTTTGTGGACACACAGATGCTGCAGAATCCATTTGGAATAAATTGAGCATGTGGCAAAGAGGGCCGAGGGATTGTAGGAATGACCAGCTGCACTGGGGGTGGGGGTTGTTCCTCACATGGTAGCCACGGCTCCTTTGCTGCCCTGATCCTGTGGTCCAATGTGGAATGACTGGGGACTTCTCTCCAAGGACACTGCACATGCACACACACAGGCACAGGGGCAGCACCCTGCTGCCCCTGAGGCTCGGCCATTTCACTGGCCTCTAGAAGTGAGGTGGAGCAGACACACTGCACACCAAAGCAGAGCCCAGAGCCTGGGGTGACTTAGGAAGCTAATGTCTCTTTGCTCAGATGATACAGAAGTCTTGGGAAAGGTGCCAAATGTGTGCCTATGTTCAGGTTGTCTAGATATCTGGGAGCCAGGATACTCCAATGGATAGCTGGCTTGCTTACGCTATTGTTTTGGGTATTATCTTCATAACTGCCCTGGACCCACTCTGGAATACCCTTATTTTCCCTATCTAAGTTCTACCTATGCTCCTCAGGGCTCACCTCCTCCACGCTGTCTTCCCGGGGCCACCAGAGACCTCAGTGACCCTGCCCCCAAGCTCCACGAGCTCCCAACAGTCATCTTCCTCATGTTATTCTTTCTGTGCATGTGACTGTTAGGTTCCCAATTAGATT
Source organism: Herpailurus yagouaroundi (assembly GCF_014898765.1). NCBI lineage: Eukaryota > Metazoa > Chordata > Mammalia > Carnivora > Felidae > Herpailurus > Herpailurus yagouaroundi. The sequence continues at coordinate 26,695,111 of NW_024412413.1, read as the reverse complement.
CCATGGCGGGCACCATGCCTGGGTGTCCTTAGCCATCTCCCTCACCAGTTAGCACGATGTTCAGTCACAGCAGGTGCTTGCTGAATGCCTGCTGACTCATTAGCAAGGGTTGGGACATGGAAATAATCTTTAAAAACCAAGTTGGGTAATAGAATAGGCTTTATGAAAATAAGATACTACCTGAACGAATAACGAGAAACAAACTTTGGCAACAGGAGCGCGGTAGGATTATTCCATGATTCTGCACCCAAAAGAATGAGAGGTTGAGAGCAAATGAAAGTCCCTGGTGACATCAGTTTTGGCAGTCCCTAGTGGAAAGTGACCTTGCCAGAGCCCTGCTCCCTCATTCAGTCCCGGAACGCTTTCCATTAATGCTATTAACCCAACACAGCGGTCAGGAGCGTCGCGGGCCAGCCAAACATGCCCAGCTCCAATTGCTGAATCATCTCCATCTCATCTGCCCTTTCTAATATCTTCAAGAAGGAGAAGTAACAGAGGAGGGAAGAGGAGCACCAGGGACTATCCACTTTAGCAAACCCTCAATAGGAAGCAGTCTGGCCCATTCCTTCCATCCCTGAGAACTCTTTCCATTAAAAATATTTCTCCAATGCAGCCATGTTTTCAACTTCTCATTGTATCCTCAGCCCAAAGGGAAATTTTCAGCTCTCCACCCCCAGCCACTTACCGTGAGCGATTCCCTTCTAAGGGCATAAGTCACCCTTTTCAGTGGACAGCTTGATTGCTTGACATCAACCAAGAGACCCAGTAACATCCTGACCTTCTGAAAGACTGGATGATCAGAGAAGGCTTCCCTTGCTGTCCCTGGGACTCAGCATGATCAAGAGATGCAAAAGGACCCCAGGACTGAAGATGGAGGACAACACCAAGAAGGAAAGGGAAGTCAGCCATAACCAAAGTAGGTCAATTCAGCCTTCTCTGAGCTGGAAAATTGGAGCCAAGGGAATTCTATTATTAGGAGAGGCATGGTAACCTCTTCTCCAGGCAGGATGGAGGTGGGTTGCAAAGAAGGCTACACTGCCCCCTACTGGAGGCCTGTCAGCATTCAGCTAAGGCTTTCATTTATGATGGTTATCACACACCCATGGGAGCCATTATTACTATCTGAAACAAACAGCTGAGACCAGATACATCAACTAATCTGTCCAAGGCCACACAGCTAAGACATAGCACAAGTGAGGATGCTAAACCAGTGATAAGTGACTTAAAATTTCATTTTCTTGCCATTTATCATTAGAAATAATCTTTCCTCTTTGGACTCAGCCTCCTGCTCTGAGAGTTGGCCAGTGCTTCTCCCTAATGTGGTGGCTCTCAGAGCTAGCTATGTATTAAAATCATCTGGAGACAGGCTCTAGCCTGCCAAGTGCTCAAGCCCCACCTTTAGAAATTCTGATTTTAATTGATATGGGGTAGATCCTGGCTTAGGTAGGTTTTATTTATTTATTTATTTTACATTTATTTATTTATTTATTTATTTATTTATTTATTTATTTATTTTTAAGAGACAGAGAGAAACAGAGCACAAGCAGGGGATGGGCAGAGAGAGAAGGATACAGAGGATCCAAAGTAGGTTCCAGGCTCCGAGCTGTCAGCACAGAGCCCGACGTGGGGCTCGAACTCAAAAACCGCAAGATCATGACCTGAGCCCAAGTCGGATGCTCAACCGACTGAGCCACCCAGGCGCCCTAGGTAGGTTTTAAAAGTTCTCTAGGTGATTCTAATACATAGCCAGCACTGAGAATTCCTGCTCTAGCTGCAAAGAGTTGGGGGCAGAAACAGGTGGTCCCTCGAAACTAGGATGCACTGTTTAATAGAGAATAAGTTTGGCCTCACTAAAGAAAAATCACTCTTGAAGGATGTAGGCTCGCTAGTGGAAAGTTATGGTTACACTCTGTGACATTGTGGTAGGGTGAATAATAGCCCCCCCCCCCCCCGGTCAAAGAGCCCCACATATAAATACCTTACCTGACACGGAAGAGGGGCTTTGCAGTTGTGATTAAGTTAAAGATCTTGAGATAGGGAGGTTAACCTGAATTATTGATGTGGCCCTGAGGTAATCACTAGGGTCCTAAAAGGGATGCAGGGAACTCAGAGAGGATGTAATGACAGAAGCAGAGGCTGGAATGGTGTGAGAAAGGGATCCAAGGATGTGGCAGCCTCTAGAAGCTGAAGAAGGCAAAGGAAACAGATCTTCCTCCTGGAGCCTCCAGAAGAAACAGCTCTGCCAATACCTTGCCGTTAGCCCAGTGAGACTAATTTTGGACTTCTGACTTCTAGATCTATAAGAATAAATACATCCATATTGTTTTAAGTCACTAGGTTTATGGCCATTTGTTACAGTACCAGTAGGAACTAATACAGCTTCACTTGTCTGAGACTTGGTTTCCCCATCTCTAAAATGGGATCATCTTACTTCTGTAGGGTAGTTGTGAGGATGAAATGCATTAATTAAAAGCAGAATGCTTGGTACAGTGTCTGGCACACAGTAAGTGCTCAATAAACAGGGCTATTATAATCATGGCTAGAGGTCTCATGGGGCAGAGAGTGAAATCACGAAAGGAGATGTGAGAAGAGAGACACACCTAAGTGTCCCCAGATACATTTCTATAGGACAAGGGACTGAGGGGAAGGGAAAGCAAAGTAGCAAAGGCTAGTGCAAAAGAGCAAAGCAGCAGGCCTCCCCACCTTTGGAGGGTGCTCACACCTGCCTGTTTTGAACATCTCGTCACATTCCCAGCACAATTGGGTCTACCCCCCACCCCCAAAAGTCAACTCCATCATGGTAAGGATTCACCCAGGGAAAGAGAAAAGGGATAAGAATCATCAAGACAACTATGAGGCACGAAAATACGGGTTCCCAGCATTACATTCACAGTCCAAATACAGCCACCAAGTCAATTTCTGAGCTTAAAAACAATTTCAAGTTCTTAAGTCTTCCCAAGAATAAAACATTGTTTTCTACTATTTTGTTCCTGTTGAATTATGAAAAGTCATAGGCACTCTACCACTCATTAGACTTGTGATCTTGGCAAAGGACCCATTCTTCTTCCTCATCTGTAAAATGGGGACAGAGATAACACCACCCTGTAGGGTTATTGTAGGCAATAAATGCTTTATACATGAAAGAACATAGTACAGTACCCAGTACACTGTCAAGTGCTTGGCGAGTTAGCCGTTAACATTCTCGTCATGGTTATTTTTATTTGGGGGGAAAAAGTGAGGATAGGTGGAGGAAACCCCCCACTTAGAAGACTGGATATGAAAGACAGTAATTTTTAATATGCTTTCATCATTTTATTCCGTTTCTTTTAAGGAGCTACAAGAGACAGTGGTCCAAAATAAGAGCCAGATACAGCCACGTATTCACTCAGCCAACATTTATTGAGTGCCTATTATATGCCAAGCACTTTTCTCAGAAGCAGGAACCTAATGATGAACAAGATCCATTCCCTAGCCTCAGGGAATGTCCAGTCTAGAGGTGCCAAAAGATATGGTAGATTTCCATTACAGACAGAAAGATACTACAATTGGGGTAGGTAGGGTGTGGTGAAGATGCGCAGAGGAGAGACCTAACCATAGATCTAGGGGAGGGGACAACAGGGAGGGCTTCCTGGAAAAAGTGACATATAAGTGGCTGAGTAGTTGTTTCCCAGATGAAGGGATAGGGATATGGCGGGGCGGGGGGGGGGGGGGCAGGGAGGGTGGTCACCAGCTCTTCTAAAGGCTTGAAGTCAAGAGCAAGTAGTTTTTAGGGAACTACAGAGAGTCAATATAAGCATGATATGTAGGGCCAGACCTGGAAAGGAAGGATGGTGAGAGATCTGGCTGGAGAGCTAAGTGTCATTCAGACCACAGAGCAACTTAAGAGCCCTGATAAGGAGTTAGGATTTTGGACTGGGACAGCGAGGACCTGTTGAAAGCCTTTAAGCAGGACAGTTTTGCAATAAGATTTGAACTTTAGAAAGATCACTGCCAGGGGAGTAGTTGAAGAGGGAGAAGATGAAAATCAGAAGACGAACTGGGAGGTTATTGCAATATTATCATGGAAGACCATGGCTGATGGCACCAAGGAACTGGCAGTGGCATGATCAGGGGTGGGTAGATTTAGAGATATCGGGGCAACGGAGCTGCAGGATGTGTGGCCAGATAAGGGAAGGGGAGACAAAACCTGCCTTCCGTATTTCTGACTTCCACGAAAGTTAGGAACCAGCAGTTTTGAGCGGTGAGTGATGTGCTCAACTTTAGACACATTGACCTGAACACACTGCAGTCCTTCAGGAGCTTTAAGCTGTAACGTGCAGTTGGCAGTTCGATGTGCATCTGGAGTTCAGGAGAGAGATTTGGGGTGAAGACAGATTTGAGCATCATCAGCCCATGGGTGGTCTACTTGAAACCACACAAGTGACGAGGGAGAGTCACTTTTACTCTCCCACTTTTTACTCTCCTACTTTTACTCTCCCTAGGTGAGAGTAATGACCTAAGGTCAGAGAGAGGAAGACAGGACAGTCAAAAAAAGGAGACTGAAGCTCAACACCCCACGAGGAGAAGGACCAGGGGAGGGTGGTGCTTGGAAGTCCAGGAAGTGAGTGCTTCAGGGGCAGAACTGGTTCACCCTAGTGCCAAGTGCTTCACTGAGGTCAAAGGAGACAAGGGCATGACATTGACAAAATGAAAACCGTTACCAACTCTGGCAAGAGCAGTTCCTGTAGAGTTTTGGGAATGAAAAAGCCCAAAGGACATAGGCAAGAAGCAGGAGACAACAGGTGGAAAAAGCAATCAGGGACCTCTCTTTTAAGATGAGGACTTGACATTCTCTGGCAAGAACTTGATCTGAGAAGACGAGCAGAGAGATAAGGCAGTAACTGGAGGGAAGCAGGAGACAGAAGTTTTTCAACATATGAAAAGTGAGAAGAGCGAAATGCTGCTAATGTGGGAGAAGGGGAGAAAGGAAGGATCAAACGTACGTGGAGCCCCATCACTATCAGATTCCGTATCTGCAAACTCTCCTACGTAATCAAATCTATTCGTAACTCCAGAAGCAATATTTGCAGTGCTGACCATGCTCATGCTCGGAGCAGGGAAAAGTTGGAGTCTCTCAATGCACATATCCCCAGCCTAGCAAGACAGCGCTCGGCCTTCTCGCTTTCACTCCCATACCGCAAGTGAAGACTGCCATGTTTTTTGCAACTTTTGTGCTCTTTGTTAGCGATGTTTCAAATTGTTCCACCCATGATGCTAGAGTGTTGTCTAGGGTTCCTAAGTGTGAGACAGCTGTGGTGTGCCCTATGGAGAAAACATGTGTGAGAGAAGCTTTGTTCAGGCTTGAGTTATGATGCTGTTGGCAGTGAGGTCAATGTTAATGAATCAACAGTATATATAAAACAAGGTGTCTTTGAACAGAAACACCTGTGAAAGTAGGTTATGTATGGATTATATATGGATGTTGTAGCCAGTCCCTCCCAGGCACCTAACCCTGTATTTCCCTTGGAAGCACTGGTTCAGGACTCACTAATTCAGTGTTCACGGTGACTTTATAGAACATAACTATTATGAATAATGCGAGTGGACTCAATATGGGTAGAAGGAAGGAAGTGATATCAATCAGAGGACATTGAAACTAACATGTGGGGAAAGAGAGAGAAGGTCTCATTTTGTTGTGCTCTTTCTACATTGTACAATCTATTAAGTTAAAGGGGGGCTTTTTTGAGGATTTCCCAGGGAGTCTCAGATTTTACTTTTCCTGCCTCTTCTAGTGATGCCAAACTTTGTTTTGACCCCTATTCTAAGACAATGTAGTTTAATTTTTACTTTGTCCATACCTGGATCAAGGCAGAAGTTAATTCCAGGCAACTGAGACTTGACTTTACACAGTAATCTCCTTTTTATTAACTCATCTCAGCAGTTGGAAGCATTGGAAAACACTATAAAAACATTGCAAACAAAAACCCAAAAAGCACAAAAAACAAAAAAACCTTTGCAACCAAATATGTATCCTGTGGGATACACTTAAGAACCTCTTTCTTCCCCTTTTCTGCCACTATCCTATATTAGAAAAGCAAATCTTCTCCACTCCCAAAGTGAGTTCAAATAAAGGGGAAATCAGGGGCACCTGGGTGGCTCAGTCGGTTAAGCGTCCAACTTTGGCTCAGGTCATGATCTCGCGGTCAGTGAGTTTGAGCCTCACATCAGGCTCTGTGCTGTGCTGATGGCTCAGAGCCTGGAGCCTACTTCAGATTCTGTGTCTCCCTCTCTCTCTCTCTGCTCCTCCCCTGCTCAAGCTCTGTCTCTCTCTGTCTGTCAAAAATGAATAAACATACGTACATACATACATACGTTTTCAATGGTGCTGTGCACATTTTGAAGATGGAAGGGGGACTTCAGACAGAAGAAAACCAAGTTCTCCTACATTGACCAATCCTTGCTGGTCTAGATGGAAGTATAGTGAAGTTCTAATACTGGGGGAACTGACACCTCATATATTTCCATGTCAGGTCACAAAAAGTGGGTGCCTTCTGTTGGCAAGTATAGGGAACCACACTTACTTGACCCCAGTGACGTGTGATTTATGATTTATCAGAGAGGCTGGACCAAAGCTCACTTTTGTTCTATCTGGAAAAAACTTCTCTTAGCAGACCGACAGGGTAAACTCATTCAGTTTAGTGTGGAACAAAATATGCCTTTCCTTGGCAGATTATAAATTTAACAGATTGGTAATACTAAAGACCTTTTTGATCTTTTTTTAATGAATAGAGTTTATTTTTTTAGAGCACTTTGGGGTTTACAGAAGACTTGAGCAGCAGCACCCCGAGTTCCTGTATTTTCCTTCTCTCCCTTGTCACACACAATTTCTCCTATCATTAGCATCTTGTACATCCAAATGCAGTACAGTTGTTACAATTGATAAACTAATATTGACACGTTATTGTTAACTCTGGTCTGTAGTTTACATTGACTCACTCTTTGCATGCAAGATATCCTTTTAATACGTTTTAGAAGCCTGGAAGTCATAATAATAAAGCTAACCATTTATTGAGGCATTTCAGGATCACAATACATCATTAACTCATCCTGACAGTCCTGAAAGAGGCTAAGACTCTTACTTAAAGAAAAGGAGATGAGGGGTGCCTGGGTGGCTCAGAAGGTTAAACATCCCACTCTTGATTTCGGCTCAGGTCGTGATTTCATATTTCGTGGGTTTGAGCCCCACATTGGGCTCCGTGCTGGCAGTGTGGAGCCTGCTTGGGATTTTCTCTCTCCCTCTCTCTCTGCCCCTTCCAAGTGTTCGTTGGTTCCCCTCCCCCAAAAAATAAATAAGTAAAACTTTTTTTTAAACCTTAAAAAAAAAGGAAAGAAAAGGAGCTGAGGCTTCGAGAGGTGTGTGATTTGCCCAAGTTCACACAGTGATTAAGTAGGAGACACAAGACAAGAACCCCGGTCTTCTTACTCCTTTTCCTGTTACGCTAATGCTAATTTTTAAGGTGCCATTCTTAGCCTCATGTCTTTCTCAAATCCAAGTTTACATTTCTAAGCAGAGGATTACAATGCACACTGCTAGTATTTCCACTGAGGAGCAAACTGTGACAAAGTGAACAATATGGAAACTTAGTCAAAGGCTTGGCAGGGGAGCACACACACGAGCTAATTCATCTTTTGGGCTTAAGTATTCAGGGTCCATGCTTCCTGCTAATTTGTGTGTCTGTTTCCTCTACTTTACGGGAAGCTTTGGGAGAAAAGAAACCATGTCTGTCTTTTCTCTTTTAATGTTTATTTATTTTCAGAGAGAGAGAAAACATGAGAGGGAGAGAGGGAGAGAGAATCCCAAGCAGGCTCTGCACCTGCGACAGGGCTTGATCTCACAAACTGTGAGATCATGACCTGAGTGGAAATCAAGAGGCAGTCATTTAACTGACTGAGCCACCCAGGTGCCCCCTGAACCATGGCTGTCTTGCTCCTATTGTCTCTCCATTGCTTATATTTACCTGGAACATAATAGTGCCCAAACAGCACTTATTAAGCAAATACACGTGTGCATGCGTGCACACACACACACACACACACACACACACACACACACACACACATGGTGGGGGGGTGGGGGGAGAGAGAGAGAGAGAGAGAGAGAGAGAGAGAGAGAGTTATATTATGAGGGATTGACTCATGTGATTATGGAGGCTAAAAAGTCCCACGGGCTGCCACGGGATCTCGCTCTCCCTCTCCCTCTCCCTCTCCCTCTCCCTCTCCTCTCTCTCTCTCTCTCTCCCTCTCGCTCGAGAGGAGCGGGAGCCCATGAAAGCTGGTGATAGTTTCAGCTCAAACCCAAAAGCCAGAGAACCAGGGGAAACAGTGATTAAGTCCCAAACCAAGTCCAAAGGCCCGAGAACTCGGTGTAGGGCAGGAGAAGGAGGACTTCTCAGCTCGGAAGAGAGCAAATTCACCCTTCCTCCACCTTTTTCTTCTATTCAGGCCTCCGACAGACTGGAAGGTGCCCACCTGCATTGGGGTGGGTAATCTTCTTTACCTGATCTACTGATTCAAATCTAATCTCTTCCAGAAACACCCTCACAGACTTGTCCAGAAACAATGTTTTATCACCTCTCTGGGCTTCCCTAGTTCAGTCAAGTCGACACATAAGATTAACCATTCATTTGGATACAGTCATCCGTGAGTAATAATAACCATACATAATTGTCTCTGGAATCCCTTTTGATATTCTCCCTTTTGCTTTTCTGGTGATTTTCCAATTACTATTTCACATGGCCTCTTCTACTTCTTACGATATGCTGGTCCTTACAATTTCAACCACATCCTGTAATTACAGGATAACGTGAATGAACACCAAATTTCCCAATCATTTTCTTTCCCTGCTATGTAACAAGGTTCAGACACTGCCTACTAGGCTGCTTCCAGCACTGAAATCCACGTGCACGTGGACACGTCGATGAGAGTAGCTTTGGCCTGGGACTTTCCCATCAGTATGAATGGCAGAAGGAGATGATGGCAGGAGCACCAGGTAGAGTCAGGAATCTAAGCTCTGAATCTAAGCTGTGTGTGCAGCTCTTTTGAGTAAATGGGAACCTGCTTCCTTTTGGTTCCTTAACCACAAGAGGGAGGTAATATCATGTGTTCTTAGGACACCCCCTAAAATGATCTTTTTCCCATATAAATGAGCAAACAAGGGATGTTAAAATGCTTGGGTATTTAATTAAGCTGTTTATTAGTTTTAGTAAACATTGACTCCAAGGTCCTAAAGCAAAGATTACAAACTGTTAACTTGGGGGACCATATCGAGTCAAAGAAGTGTTTTGTTCACCCGGCAGTGTTGTTTCTTAAGTTGGAACTCAGCTACTAAAATGTTTAAACTTTCAGAGACTTCACATTAAAATTCTACCTTCCTTTGAAAAAATCTGGAGATTTGGCACCCCAGGCCCACATTGCTGTTTGGCAACTACAGCCAGAGCCAACCGATGATTGCCTCCTGGTGAGGGCACCAGAGCCCTCTGGCTTCCCACAGCCCACACCACCCCCTATTTTATTACACCCAGTCTTTGCCACAGTCCCCACCACTTCCATTTTATTATACCTGCTCTGTTTGACTTAGTTATGTTACTCTCTAGTTCCTGAAGACATTTGAATTTGGCAAGTCATGTTTTATTTTATTTTTTTTTTAATTTTAATGTTTATTTATGAGAGAGAGAGAGAGCAGGCAGGGGAAGGGCAGAGAAAGACGGAAACACAAAATCCAAAGCAGGCTCTAGGCTTTGAGCTGTCAGCACAGAGCCCAATGTGGGGCTCAAACTCACAAACTGCAAGATCATGACCTGAGCCAAAGTCAGATGCTTAACCGACTGAGCCACCCAGGCACCCTGGCAAGTCATGTGTTAAAGGGATATTACCCAGCCCATACTTGACTCCATAAGCTGCAGCTTGATTGATCCTATTCACGTAATTCCAGAGAAGAAAATCCATATTACTTGACAATCCACTAGAACATTAGAACCTCTCTCTTCTATTCAGAACATTTTACTCACTATAAGGAAACCAGTCAAAAGAATATAATTCTAGAGCTAGAGGACATTTTACAGCTCAGCTGGTCCAACCCTCCTTAAGTAGCAGATGAGAAAACTAAAGTATCAGATGGTGAAGATGTTTGCTTAAAGCCCAAGGGCCCAGGACACCTGGGTGGCTGAGTTGGTTGAGCATGACTCTTGATTCCGGTCCTGCTCATGATCCCAGGGTTGTGGGACTGAGGACTGCCTTGGGCTTCATGCTGGGTGTGGGGCCTGCTTGAGATTCTCTCTCTCTCTCCCTCTGCCCCTCCCCCTATACTCTCTCGCTTTCTCTCTAAAACAAGAAAAGAAAAGAAAAGAAAAGAAAAGAAAAGAAAAGAAAAGAAAAAACTCAGTGGCCCAATAGAACTGGAACCAAGAGGCAGAACTAAAGGCAGAACCAGCCTCCCAATGGAAAGCTTTCCAGGCTTCTCATTCTATGGGAAGTCATTATTTGGCATTTTCCCTTTCTTAGTGATACATAAAATAGTGGCATAGCTATTAACAATGGTGTTTTAGAGCCAACATAATATGGTATTTAAAATCTAACTCAGGGGCACCTGGGCGGCTCAGTCAGTTAAGCGTCCGACTTTGGCTCAGGTCATGATCTCGCTGTCCGTGAGTTTGAGCCCAGCGTTGGGCTCTGTGCGGACAGCTCAGAGCCTGGAGCCTGTTTCAGATTCTGTGTCTCCCTCTCTCTGACTCTCCCCCATTCAGGCTCTGTCTCTCTCTGTCTCAAAAATAAATAAACGTTAAAAAAAAAGAAAGAAAATTGGGGCGCCTGGGTGGCTCAGTTGGTTGAGCGTCCGACTTCGGCTCAGGTCATGATCTCGCAGTCCGTGAGTTTGAGCCCCGCATCGGGCTCTGTGCTGACAGCTCGGAGCCTGGAGCCTGCTTCGGATTCTGTGTCTCCCTATCTCTCTCTGACCCTGCCCCGTTCATGCTCTGTCTCTCTCTGTCTCAAAAATAAATAAACATTAAAAAAAAATAATAAAAAAAAATCTAACTCTAGACTTTTCCAGACCCAATATAAGAAACAACTATTTAAACACAACCTCCATACTTTCTGCAGAATTATTATGCATCATGTGTTTTAGGATTTGATGCCTCTAATACAAATCTGCCAAAATAAATCTCAGAGTTCAGTGCTATGTAAGACACTTGTATCTCTTACTGAACGGCCATGCCTCTCTTGCCAGATGGCCATGGCCATGGAATCTTGTGAAACCAGCCAAGAAACTCAGAGATAAGTTTTGTGCTAAGTTGAGATAGTCTTCTTCAACCTAGGCTCTCCCTTCTGAATTTCCATTTACCATCTTTACCCTTGTTTGATCATAATGAACATGGTGCTGCTTTGTTCTTTCCAGACGTGGGGCACAACTAAACAGATAGAATATGGATGTTTTGTAGAACACACAAGCTATGGCTGACACACCCTCTTAGATATGTGATTCTCAATCTTTCTTTTTGCATCTACACATGTTCAACAGACTCCTGGCAATGCCATCTCATTACTCACCGTGAATCAGCATGAGGGTCAAGGGAAGAGGAAGCACAACATATTTGCCTACAGGAGCACATCAGAGTCCCTGAGTGCCGTGCAAAGAGCCCTTTGTGGTTCTAACGCATCTCCATCCCTGCTTTTGGTCATCTAACTATGCCCGGTATAGTGACTTACACATAGTCACGGCTTAAAAAATTATACCTGAAGATGATTGAAAATAATATAAAGTTAGGAATGCAAACTTAGGCATTAACATTTGGAAGAGACCCTAGAAATGAATGGCTCGGAGGTTTAAGCTTTCTTTGCCTTTAGGTGGGGTCATGTTCGCTTCTTGTTCTAGCCAGTGAGAAGTGAACAGAAGTGCTGTGTGACAATTCCTAGAAATCTCTTTAAATGGAAAAGGTAGGCCTCTCTTGTTCCCTTCCTTCATCCTGCTGCCTGGAACTCACCTAAGATGGTTAGGGCTTTATCAACTATCTTGGGACAAGAAAATGAAAGTCCTAGTTCAGAGAGTGGGAAACAAAGTTGGAAGAATCCAAGTCTCTGGTGACTTTGTGAAGTTGCCCTACATCCCTAGGCTTCTTCCCTTCCAGTCCTCTTTTTTTGTGGAAGAACAAACGCTTGGGTGTTCAAACCACCATGTTGGGGTCTCTCATACTATCCACCAAACACAGTTCTTCACTGAAATAGAATCATAAAATGATCCGTACAAGGTCATAGATCAGGGAAGGGATGAAGGTCATCAAATGAGCCTAGGCCTGGAGGTCAGAAAGACTCTTTCTGCTCTTTGCTATGATAGTTGTGTCTTTAGCTTGCTTCATGAATTTAAGTAACCCACTTAACCTCTATTTACTCAAGTTTCCTCATTTAAAAAAAATAGAACTTCCTCCCACAGAGCTATGATGTCTGAATGACATACACATGGGAAAGTCCTTTGAGCTGGTGAAACCATTCATCTTTATTTATAGTTAGTTGTAGTCGTGATGCTCTATGGAACAATCCTTCCATTATCCCATTTCCTGCCAAATGGGTTCAATTCTAGACTCCCATGTCCTGGGCAGTGGTGTTGACATTAAAATGAAACCAGGGTGGTTAACAGAGCTAGAATTGTTGAACTGGAGAACAGAAGTTGGGAGAGAAACAGGCATTTAAAAAGTCTTCAAATAGAGAGGGAGTTGCAAAGAATGATCGGCTGTTTTCTATAACCCCAAGGATAGCCTGTGATTAGGAGAATAAGAATTTCCTAGTTGGGTACTGTTTTGGAGCTGGTTCCCTAGAAGCAGATATTGGTATTCTTATATGAGAGATTTCAGGATAAGGATGTAAGGACGTTAGGGAAGCAGGTAAGAGCCAGGGAAGACAAAGATGTAGGCTCAGAGCAAGTCTAGCCTCAGCCCAACCCCAGAGGAAACTCTGGAGCCTGAATAGCACCAAGGAATCATGCCACTTCAAGGCAAGGGGACCAGGCTTGTATACCCTAGTATCAGTTGGTCACTGGTGCAGACCACTCCCGAGAGGGAGGAGGGGGCATAATCTCCCAAGCATCTCTCAATGAGGAGGCCCCCACTGGCCAGGGACAATTCTTGAGAAACGGTGCAGCTGACATTGGATAGTGGCCAAGACTTAACAGCAGCTGAGGGATGGGAGTACTGGCCCAAAGAACGGGAGCTGGTGGTGCACCCCAGGGTCTCCTATAGGAACAGAACACGGAAACACTAGAGTGGGTTATGGAGGAAGCATCTGACTATTTCTCTAGAGACACTTAAAAATAGAACCAACTCACCTGTCTGGCAGAGTCACAATAAATGGGTTTGCCATGAAGAGATGGGTGGATGAGACACCTTCACAGTAGATTATAGAGGGCTGCATGTCTGTTTTCTGCATCCTGGGAATTCAACTGCAAACCTTGGAGAAACGAGAATGGGTGGGACTCAAGAGCTCCATCCGGTGAGTGGCCACAAACAGAGGAGAGAGATGAGCCAGGGATACGTTTTCTCCTAATTCCTTCTTCTTTCCCCTGTAATCAGTGCCTGCTGTCACAGGCAGTTTGGAATGACCATTAACATAGCAAGCTCTATAGTCACCCCCTCTTGGTTCAGCTCTTGGGCTAGTTAATTAAGTTTCCTAAGCCTGAGTTTCTCCATCTGTAAATAGGGACAGTTCTTGTGGCAGAGGCAGCTGACTGGTGCCAATTCACAGGGGAAGACCATGGCTGCCCCATCAGTAGGAAACTACATTTCCAGTCCCCTTACAGCCACATGTGTCTTATGCTCGCCAGTGGAATGTGAGTGGGAGCGATTGTCTCTCGTCAGAGTGGTTAAAAAGTAGACGGCTCCCCCACCAACTCTTTTTCCAACCAACAGCTCAAAGGAGAGAATTCTGAAGCCCTTAGAGGAGGGCCGAGGCTTAGGTGGAAGGAACCTCAGCTCCTACACTATACAGGAGGCTGCCTGCCCAGGATTACTCAGAAGAGACTGAAGCAAGGGAGAAATCAACTTTTTGTTACGTTAAAGCACAGTGATTGAGATATCTGTAAAGAATTTTAGGCCCCTCAATAATCACCATCCTCTTCTCTCATAAAGTATGCAAAAATGAACATAGAGTCTGGGTAAGGTCAACATGCTGACGTTTCTCAATATTTGGTTAAAGAATATGCAAATGGGGCTGAAAGACAAAGCCCATAGCCACTCTTAAAATCTGATATACAGAAACTCTGGGTCACTGTTGCTTAGCAACCTGGCAGATAATCAGCACTTACAATCGTTAGTTATGAGTATTAACAGAGAAGGGATGTAATTTTTTATGGAAACAATAAAAAAAAAGAAATAGTTAATTGAATGCTTATTGTGTACTAAACAGTGTACTAAGAACTTGGTTATGTTACTCATTTGATTCTAACCATAAACCAATTGAGGTATGGATATTATTATCTCCATTTTATGGACAAGAAAGCTGAGGTTCAAAAGATTAAGTAATTTGCTGAGTTAGTAAGGGGCAAAACTGGATTTGAATCCAGGTCTGTTCAGCCCCAAGGCCTGTGTCCTTTCCTCTCTGCTACATAACTGGTTCCAAGGCTGCCCCTCAAAGCCCAAGCAAGGGCTCCAATCACTGAAGATAATCTAATCACTAAAAAGCCATAGCCAGATCCCTACCCCTTGGTAGATTTTTTTTTTTTTATCTCCCTAAAGTCAAAAGGCCATCCAAGATGGAAAGGTTGTTCTAAGCCATAATTTTATAGGTCATCTTACTGTGACATTTTCCAATCTTGTCTTGATTTCAACCCCTCCCCATAAATCAGCACATCATGGAAGAAAAAGAACCAGAAAGCTTATAAGGGGCTGAGCTAGGAGGGATAAGTGATTTTTGCACCAAGTTTAAAGATGCTGTCCTCAGAGGTCCCCTCTGACTTCCCCTGTGAGCCCTTGGCTTCTGTGATTTTCACCATCACCCTTCAGAGCTGAGGTTTCTGGCTGCCAGACATCTCTACACAGGAGGGTGACCCAGATAGGCCCTTGGGCCAGCCCCATAAACCAGATGGAGACAATGTTCCATGTCACCCTGGCAAAGGTAAAGACCTTTGTAGATCATGAGTATACCTGACAGAAGGTGGCCCAGTGTGACAGACTGGGAAGACAGGGCTGGACCACTGCTGACAGTATGTGATGGGGGGGTTTGGAGTTGGGGGTAGGGGCCTAAAACACTGTCTCTTCCTAAAGATCGGGGGCACTGTTCTCCCCAGAGCCGACTGGACATGCCTTAGGTGCTCCACGCTTTCCTGTTCCGACATTCATACCTTTAAGCCTCCCCGGCATGCTATACACACAACTTTGTGTCAAGGATAGGTGCTCTCAATGCTAGATTCTGATCTTATTTCTTAGTAGCAACTCAAGGCAAGGGGAACAAGGAGAATGTTATTGACACTCACACTTGGCATTTCACCTCGTGGATTTCTCCACAGCACTGGGATATTTGAGGGTGTTATTGAATCACATTTCTCTTCACCTCTGGATTCTGAACCAATGGAGAAACAATACACGAGAATCAAAGATCCCAGGAACGGCGTTCTTGCCGAGAAAGCTGGTTTGAAGACTTGGCTGGGATCCAAGGCCAAAAGAAAAGTCTTTTCTTCCCCCCAAGGATGGAAAGTATGCACCGGTCCCAAGGGGGGCAGCAGTGGGACCCTCAAACACAGGACTCGGCAGAGCTGGGGTCGGGGTGGGGGGGGCAGTGCAGATAATGGGTGGTGCTCAGCAAGATCCACTTCATGCACCCTCCCCACTTTTCCAAGGAAGACAAGAAAGAAGGGTCCCAGCCCTTTGGGGAGGGGTCCTCTATTCTGCAGGGATCGTGAGGAGTGGGGCACACAAGCCTGCCTCCCAACAGACTGCTGAAGACAAAGAGAAAGGATCTTCTAATTTTGGAGGCGGTATAGAAACCCTGGAAGCCCCTGAGAATGAAAGCCAATCTGGACTTCTGAATCAACCACACCATCTCCATCTGTCAGCTGCCCCGGGTCTCCTTTTTTACACCAAGAAGCTGACTAGCTTCGTAACTGTTGGCTGAATAGCTGAGACACGCAAGCGTCTACTGATCCAAATTGTCTCTGTCAGAGTCCTCCAGCCTGCGCCCGATGGCTGTTTGTCTGTGTCCCCTCTCCTGAAAGCATTATGCAGCCCTAAGTGGAGCTTGACATTTCCAAGTATTGCTTTTCCTGAATTTGCTGCATTTTCCCTTCTTGGGGTAATAGATGGGCTGCTCTGCTTTCCTTCGCTGCAGACACAGCTCTGTGGTCGCTGGAGCTCCAGAATGCATTAGCAGATTAGGCAGGGTGAAAATTACAACATCCTGGGCTCCACATGCTTTTCTGATTGGCGTGGTGTTTTCCAATCTGCTAGCATTTCACAAACAAAACATTATTTTAATTACTTTTGGCTATACTGGTGGGTCATATTTTTCTCTGCCTTTTTTCCTCCTTGGTCCCCAAACCCCCATGCCTGGTCACTGCACTGTCTCCTATAATGACACACTCTAGTTACAAGGAGCACCATAGGAGGCCAAGGACAGGGCCTTTCTGGTCCCATTCCCCGGACCTTGGGATCTTAAGAAACTGTTCTGGCCTAGCATTGCCCTGTGAGGTTGTTTGGGTGCCTGAAGTGTCAAAGATATCTAAAATGGGCTTGACTCACCAATTTAGTTGATTTGATTTTCTACCCCCCATAAATGACCTTTTACTGAAAATACTCGTGCATTTCAAACTGAACAGTAGCCCAGGCAGGGTGGAAGGTGCCAGAAGAAGCCACGTAAGTGCAGGGGTTTAATGCGGTGGGTTCTGCCTTGTTGTGCAACTGCTGTCTTCTTGACAGGCCAGGCTGCTGCCGGGGAGTCAGAGAGGGCCAGATCACACAGGAGCCAACAAGAATTGTAGGCAAATATCCTTAGGCTGAGTACTTGCGATGGTTATCTTGAATTTGTCTCCCTTCCAGAAACTCCACAAAACAAAGAAGGATTTTACATATATGTGATCTCTGCTTCACAGATTTTTTTTTTCTTTTCTTCATTTTAATGAGGAAATGTCCTGTAAAGAGTCTCTAAAACACCCCCTTAGCCCACCCAAGTTCAGACCGTTCCGTCTCTCACCTAGATTGACCTCAGTTCTCCCCTCTTGGCTCTTGACCTCCAGCCCTCCCTCCCACAGCTGCCAGCTTCAGTCTCCTAGTGCCCGGTTTTAATCATGTTTGTCTCCTGGTTAAAACTTGTCGGAGGCTCTCCTTCCTGCATGGAGTACAAGTGCCCCAGGGCTGGTCCAAGATCCCCCATGAAGCATTGCGGACTTAACTTTCTGAGCTTCGCCTGCTCCCCAGCACTTACCCTCTGCACAGAGTTCACTCCGCATCCGCTCAATAAACACCTCTGCTGTGCCTGGACAGCCCCCAGCTCCTTCTTCTCTCAGAATCCTTCCCTCCGTTCTAGGCCAACCCTAAACGCCACCTTCTTCCAAAAACCTACCCTGTCCTTCTGGGCAGACATACTTTCTTTGGGTGTTGATGGGGAAACACCATTTTCCATTCTGTTCTCCATCCATTTGTGTGCTTGTCTCAGCCTTCTCTTTGAGGACAGTTTCTCTGTTTATCTTGTATTCCCCTTAGCCCCGAGCACAGTGTCTTACACTTAGTAATGGCTCAGTAAATAGTAATTGAATTGACTTGGAGTTGGAGTAGTCACTTTAGTAATCACGTGCACTGATCCACTATCTTCGCAAATATTTTGTACCCTACGTTCAGAAACGATATCCATTCAAAATGGCATCAAGGTGGGAAGCTTCTGCTCTTCAGTTTTTATTCTTTATTCTTTTTTAATGTTTATTTATTTTTGAGACAGACAGAGACAGAGTGCAAACAGGGGAGGGGCAGAGAGAGAGGGAGACACAGAATCCGAAGCAGGCTCCAGGCTCTGAGCTGTCAGCACAGACCCCGACATGGGGCTCAAACTCACCAACTGTGAGATCATGACCTGACCCGAAGTTGGACGCTTCACCCACTGAGCCCCCCAGGTGCCCCAAGCCCTTCAATTTTTAGAACAGCTTCCGTTTCTTTCATCAGATTTTAGGAGGCATAGGGACATGTGGGGGCTGGGGGGTGGGGGTGGGGTGGGGAAGAGAGCCTAGCAATTTAGTGGCAATTTCAAGGGCTCTGAAGTTAGGTTTGAATCCTTGTTCCATCGTTGGCCACTCGTGTGACCTTGAGGAAGTTCCTCATCTCTTTGAACCTCAGTTTCTCACCTCTAAATGGAGACAGAACTACCTATTTGACGTTTATTTGTGAGAATATTAAATTAGAAAGTTTCTATGAAGCACTCATTCAGTGCCCAGTGTACAGCAGGTATAAATCATAATTCTCATAATCATCCTTATCCTAGCAGAAAATAAATTTCTATAATCATCCTACACTACTCATATTTTACTCCAGAATCAATCGCTGAATCTTTTAACGGGTATATACTGGGTACCTAGATACTTACCCAGCATGCTATTGACTGTGGGGGCGAGTAGAGATGGAGATCCAGAAATCACATATGACAAGACTGTGATCTGTTTGAATGGACAGTATTGGCAATAAGAAGGTTTATTGACCTGTGGAATCAACAGGTTTTCAAATGCACGTTGAAACGTAAAAATTTACTTAAACCGAGGTGAGATGCGATATAATGTGACAATGAGAAGCCCCTGGGGTTCACTCCCTGCCGTCCTGACCCCAGTCAGCAGACAAGCATTTCTGTTGCCCTGGGGCTACATGGGCCCCGCCCTCTGCAGGTGCCTAACCCTTCACACCCCCAACTCCTGCGCTTGGAAGTACCCCGTGCTTGGCTTAGCGCTCTTCTGTCATCACCTTGAAACTCTTCACGCTGTTCTAGCAGGCTGCACATCTGCATGTTGTGCTGGGCCCCACAACTTACGTAGCCAGTCCTGCTTATAGGAATTGAGGGGTTATGCTGACTTCATTTTCTGCACGTCATGTGCTCATAAATATTTCTGAAAGGAGTGAATTTCACTTCCACAGTCGTATGGGTGCCCAATGCTCATACGTCTGCTTTTACCTAAAGTTTTACACTTGGAACGTACAAAGTTAGGCACATCCGTGCCTCAGACTTTGAATTTTGTCAATAGGACATTTACAATCTTCTACAAAACCTCCATGCGGAAGAAACAAAGAGAGAAGCTAGAAGAAGCTGGGTGACTTCTCCACCTCGGTGGTTAACACCTGAGCTCTTTTTATACATGTGGTATACATCCCATCACGCTCCAACACACACACACACACCCCCCACTCATGGGCACACACACGTCTTTTCCTGAGATTGTTTTGGGACCAACTGTCACCCTGAAGTAAACAAATTTGTAGCACGTATTTAGAAAGCAATTCAAGTACAATTTACGAAATCTGTCGGAATAATAGACAAGTAAAAGATATATTTGAAAAGACATTTCTTTGTTGTGGCAAAATACGCATAACACAAATTTACCATGTTAGCCATTTTAAGGCTACGGCTTAGTGGCGTTAGGTACATTCACACCGTTATGCTACCAGCGCCACCATCCATCTCCAGGCCTTTCCACCACCCCCAACTCAACATCCAACAATAACCTCCTATTCCCCGCTGCCCCCCAGCCCCCAGTAACCACTGTCTACTTCCTGTCTCTATGAGTCTGACCACTCTGAGGACCTCGCATAAGTAGAATTGTGCAATATTTGTCCTCCTGTATCCATGTTGCTTTACCTAGCATGTCTTCGAAGTTTACCCACGTAGTAACACGTGTCAAAATTTCATTCTTTCTTTAAAATTTTTTATATGTTGATTTATCTTTGGGGAGGGGTGCAGAGAGAGAGGGAGAGAGAATTTGAAGCAGGCTCCAGGCCCTGAGCTGTCAGCACAGAGCCCGACGCGGGGCTCGAACTCACAAACCGTGAGATTATGACCTGAGCCGAAGTCGGAGGCTTAACCGACTGAGCCACCCCGATGCCCCCAAATTTCATCCTCTTTAAAGGCTGAGTAATATTCCACTGGCAGTACATACCACATTTTCTTTATCCATTCATCTCTCAATGGACATTTGGGTTGTTTCAGGTATATTTTTTAAAAGAAAAAGTCATAATATTCCCTGAGAGTTTTTAAATTTTACAACACGCAACATGAAGTTTTGATGATGGTGGTGGTGGCCAATTTGTCTCAGCACCAGTGAGCTAGCAGCCCTTCTTTCCCACACAGCCTGGGAGATCTTCTGTGATCACAAAGAGGAAGAAAGCTACCAGAAAGAAAGAGGAAAAGGTAACCTCTCTGGAGATAAACTTTTGGTCAAACCTGGGTTTATCAGCATTGTCTCAGAATGTCCATCAAATACCTACACTCCCAGCAGGAACACGAGCCTTAATAAAAGGACACAGATGCGTTCACCAATGACATTCATCAATGTCAGAGTGACAGTCTTATACCACTGGAGGTCATTTCCACATAACCCAAATGAGTCCCACCCAAATCATAGAATTAAGTTTGCCTTGAAGTTGACTCAGGCAAGTGAGATATAGAGCCTCTCTCTCATCTGGGAAAATTGTTTTTTCATACCCAGAGCTTGTGGTATATGTGGGATGGGGTACAGATTGCAAGAGTTGATGTAAATACTCACATCTGTGGCTTATCTGTTATGGAACACGCCAACCTTGTTACCCTATTAGATTTACCCAAGTCAATAAAAGGCCTCAACAAACCAAACAACAACCCAAACGTTGAATAACAGTGTCTGCTGGAGTGTGGTGATAGCTCTCCTTCTTTCCTATTCCCCTTCATTTGTCACATACCCGTAGAGCACCTACTCTTCATGTGCCAGGAACTCTTCCAGTCACTGTAGAAGTGAGCAAGATGGGGAAGGAGGTTGTACATGTATGAACAGTAAGCAAGCAAATAAACAGGATGACTTCAGAGCGTGTCATTCCTACTAGGGACCTACCTGGGGACATGTGACAAGGAGTGGCTACGGGAAAGGAGAGTCACTGTTGACCAGGGCATCAGGGAAGGCTGTCCTTAAGAGGAGAGCCTGGAGCTGAGACCCAAGGCTAATAGGAGTAAGCCATAGGAGGAGCTGCAGGGAAGGCTTTCCAGGCAGAGGAAATTGCAAATGGTAAGGTCTACATGTGGAAAGAGTTCGGTGTGTTCGAGGAGTGGAAAGAAGGCAGACAACCATGGCAGGACACAATGGTGGAAGAAGGAGGACCGTGCAGGCTCAGGGAAGGATTCCGACCAATTAAGGGAAGCTGGAGGTAGATGACGAGCAGGAAAATGACCGGAATCACTTATTTAAGGGAGTGCTCGTGTTGTAGCTGCCGGGTTGAGAAGGCAGCATGTGAGTCTCTGCTTTCCCCCTTGTTTCTTCTGGGAAGATCACAGGTCGCAGAAAGTTCAGCCTCGCCTCACCTTCACTCAGCAGGACCTCTGTCAAAGTCTCAAGCCAGATGCTCTGTCTACTGTAGCACGAGCCCCTCTGGAGGTGGCAGCCTGGGGGGACATCTGGATGCCTTTATCAGGAGCTGCCCTGACTCATTGTTGGGTCTTTTGTCTTGAGTATTCTGTTGCTTCACACTTGCCTTGGATAAAAATGGGGAGGAAGTTTTTTGTCTCCGAAAGAGCTCCTGAGGGAAATGACATGAAGGCCAGAGACTAGAAGTGCTCAGAGGGAAAATCGTGGCTGGTGGCCCTTTCTAGATGAGTGCACACCCTGCACCAAGGAGCAAGCAAAGGCAGAGGGTCATTTCCCAGACTCCTGGCCTGCAGTAGGCAATGATACTTTGGGGTGAGGGTAGAGTCGGCTGGGAGGGTGAAGCTTCATTACTTCCTTTTTGAAAACTGGCCCTCCCTATTCCATGTTTTCAATAGATGACATTCATATCCAAGGATCAGAAGAGAAATCCAGTTTGGAAGTAGAGAATGAGAACTCTGGGGGTGGTACCTGAAGTCACAAAAGGGAATGAAGAATCTCGGGGCATGTATGTGGAATAACAAGGGAAGACCAAAACCTGATCTCTAGAGACATCAACATTTCATAATGAGCAGAGTAAGAAGAAACACAGAAAAGGGGAAGAAAGGGCCAGGGGAATAGGCAATGACCAAGGAGAGTGACAGTCTTTCAAGAAAGGGTGTGGCCAACAGTGCAAACCAGAAATCCAGGAGCCCCACTGCAAATGTGGCTGGTGGTTCAACCATTGGCTGGTACTCACTGTTACCCAGGCAACGGCATCCCGTTCTTTGAATAGATCTTGCTTTGTGTGTGGAGGTAAGGGGGTGGGGAGGAGGGAGAGGGAGATGTCAGAGACATACGACACAGAACTGGCAAAGGTTTTCCAATGAAGATGGACCTCAGCAAAGTTCTGTAGAAATGGGCCAGTTGCCAAGATATTACAGAAGAACATATTCCAGACAGAGGAGGTGGAAGGGGAGCATCCTGGCAACTGCCAGTCACCTAGTATGCCTGGACTGTGGGGTGCGTGTGGGAAAGTCATGAGAGATAAGGCTACAGAAGACACCAGTGTGAGATGACAACAGGACTTCCAGTCTTATTAAAGAGTTTACATTTTCTTTCAAGGCAATAGGGATCCACCAAGACATTTTAAGCAGAGGGCTGTTATGATTAATTTTACATCTTGGACCGATCACCCTGGCAACAGAGAGAGGCTGTTGCATTCATTCAAGGTGAGAAATTACAAAAGCCTGTGAGAGTGAGGGTGCATTTGTGATATATTGGGGAAGAATTGTCAGGGCATTTTATACTTACTGGCAAAATTAGACATTGACACCCTAAGTCAGGCTCAGTGACAAAGACTGCTAGTAACAGAATTTCCAGTAATTAGCTGGGCACGTGGCTCACCAAAATAAAAACTGCATCTCCCACCTTCCTTGTAACTTTAGGGGCCATGTGACTAAGTTCTGTCCAATAACTTAGAAGTACATGAGTCTTAATCTGGGAACCTTCTCTGTACATTACCCACTACCCACCCTTTGCCCCTCTTCATTATCCTTTCCTCCTTCCTACTGAAAGTGATGACTGGAACTGCGGCAACCATCTTGGACCTTGAAAGGACCATGACCTTCAGAATAGAGGTCAAACATAGCAGAGAAACAAGACAGAAGGAGTCTCTGGGTCCTGGAGAGCTGCTTGGAGCAGAGCAGCCCTATCAACCTGGGAGCACCTACCTGGAGCACCTACCTTTCATGGTAGAGATAAACTTTTTTTTTAATCTTATTTAAGACACTGCTATATTAGACCTCTTAACTAATAAAGCTCTCATTTTTAGCTGTTCATAAAATCCCAAATTCTGGGAGCCATTATTCTATACCACCTCTTACCTTTTAGCATATTCCCCCTTTTGTCTTCTAGTATCTTGTCTTTTTTTAAGTTTATTTATTTATTTATTGAGTGGGGGGAAGGGGAAGAAAGAGAGAAAATCCCCAGCAGGCTTCCCTCTGCCAGCACAGAGCCTGGTGTGGGGCTTGATCCCACAAATCGTGAGATCATGACCCAAGCCGAAACCAAGAGTCAGGCACTCAACTGACTAAGCCACCCAGGAGCCCCTCTAGTGTCTTTTTTTGATCCTTGGCATTGAACACACAGGCCCATACCTAGTAGGTGCTCAATAAACACTGAAAAGGAGGAGGAAGAGGAGGAGGAGGAGGAGGAGGATCCAGAACTGTCTTCTTGTTTTCAGACCTTGTTAATCATCAGATCGGAAGAAATTTGCAATGTAAATTTCATCACGCAAAATAGTTAATGCCTTGCCAAGCTGCGCCCTTCCCAGGAGTGTAAATGAGGAGGGAGGAGACTCCAGAAAGACTCTGACTCTGGTTACCTCACATGCGAACATGCAGCCTTGAAAACACTGACGCATCTGCTCCTGGGGCTTCCTGATTTGTAAGAGTTTGCAGCAGGAAGAGGAGGAAAGACAGCATCAGGGTAAACATGGAAAATACCTGTGGCTCAGATTCAGGAGAGGACTTCGGCTGACTCCACCTTCTCCCCAGAGCCTGTGCTTCTTCTTTGTGGTAAATATCTCAGTTATAACAAATTAATGTTTCCTACACTTATTTGTTCAACATGTCTCCTCTACCAGAGCCCTAGTTCCACCAAACTCAAGAACCAACCCTGCCTTCTTCACCCTGGTACCCGAAGCACAGAGGTGCTCAATAAAATACAGGTTGAGAAGGGGCGCCTGGGTGGCTCAGTCGGTTAAGCGTCATGAACTCACAGTTCGTGAGTTTCAAGCCCCGCTTCCGGTCTGGTGCTGACAGCTCAGAGCCCGGAACCTGCTTTGGATTCTGTGTCTCCCTCTCTTTCTGCCCCTCCCCCGCTCGTGCTCTCTCTCTCTCTCTCTCTCTCTCTCTCTCTCTCTCAAAAATAGAAATTAAAAAAAAAAAACTAAAAAAAATACTGGTTAAAAATAAATGAATCAACCTTTTCAGGCAGAGAGGAAAGAGATTAACAAACAGAATCAGTCAAGCTGTACATGGGAAAAAAACCCTTTGCAAGTTTGAAAGGAAATTACTGTATTGGTAGATAAGATTATTCTATGGATGAGCCCAGGTAGGAGTCTGGATCCGGAGCCAACTTCTTTAGTTCAATTCCCATCCACCCAAGTAACCTCTCTTACCCAGTGCTCCAGGAAATGCGAATGATTTTCAGTATTCACTTAAAATCAAAGTGAACAGTAAGTCAACTGGGAGCAAGGGAACAGGCCAGTCAAAGGCTGTTCCCAAGGTCAGACAGAAATGAGTTTGAAATTATCGCCTGGGCCTGGGGTTGGGAGCCTGCCTGGACGAGGCAGGGCCCAGGGCTGAGGTGGGTGGGGAGAAGAGCCGGTCTGCCCCGAGGGGAGCGGGTACGGGGGAAGGGCGCCCCCTGCCGGGGGTGAAGGAAAAGGCATCCGCACGCGCGGCGAGGCGATTCCCCCCCTCGGTCCCGAACCTCGGGAGTAAACGCCAACTTCTTCCAGCGAGAAAAGGTAGAGGGGACGAAAAACCGACTCAAACTCCTGCCTTTTTCGATCCTCCCCCTTACAGCCCCAAACTTCCCCCGCCTCAAGGGGAAGGACTGCGATTCATTGCAGATACTGATCGCCCGGGTCCCAGGAAGCTGGATGCTCCCCACTTCCCATCCCTCGAATCCAAAGAAAGAAGAGATCGCTTGGGACGATCCGCAAAGGCAGGTCTTAATGGACCCGCAGGACCCTCGTTTGACCACGACACCTTCCCCTTCCTGGTTCCTAAGTACAGGAGCAGGATTCCTTGGGCTGGGTCTCCGTGTAGGAAGAGGGACTGAGTGCGGCCTGAGCGCCTGGCTCTTGATCTGGGGGCACACGGCCGGCCGGGATCGCCCAGGACACCCTTGAGGCTGAGAGTCGGGACCCCTGTGCCTCCAGGAGATGGCCCGAAGGCAGGGAGGGGCGCGCAGGGCCAATGTAGGGGCTGAAACCCGGCTCTGTTCCCCGCCTCACAAGCCCCCCAATCTGGTCGCTCATCTACAAAATCCGGAGGCTGAACTGGATGGCGGCCCCAACCCTGGTAACTCCTGATCTGTTGTCCTTTTTTAGACCCAGACTGTGTCAGTGGGGGGAAGTTGGAGAACAGAGGACGATTTGGAGCGTGAACTAGAAGAAAACAATGGGTGGGACCCACTGACCAGCTTCTTTCACAAGAAAGGCTTAGAGGGCCCTCGAAGGAACTGGTCTCTCTTTATTGAATCGGGAGTGACACCTAGTGGCTCATCCGCCTCACCGTCACCGTGGTGCTGGTTCTCTCTGGAGCACTTGCCAGGCCCTGGTAATCGTGGCTAAAAGCTTTGGAAGCACAGGCTAGCTACCGCTGACGTTTCTTGGGACCTCCCCGGGCTCCAATCAACAGCCCTTTTCGTGCAGTATACGCAAATCTAATTTGAACGCTGTTCTTGGTCGAGCCGACTCGGCGCATCACTCACCCACAGGCAGCAAGTAGGTAATGAGCTGGCTGCTGTTCTAGGTGCCGGGGCTACAAAGAGGGCTAAACCTTGGTCCCGGCCCTCAAGAAAGTCACAGCCCAGCGGGGAGGGGGGCGGGAATGGAGCTGTAAAGAAATATTATACTACATTGGGCAAATGTCAAGAGTGTTTTGTTGGAGGCGGTGGGGGTAACAGAGGTGGGCCCTCTGCCTAGAGGCACTGAGGAAGACAATAATCCTTGAGCCGAATTTTGAAGATTAGATGGGGTGGTAGGTAGAAGTCTACAGTGACCCCAAGGTTCCCCCCCCCCCCCCCCCCAGTGTACACACACCTTCTTCCAATTATCCAAACACTGATTTCGGTTCAGCTGCAAGAGGGTTTGCAAATGCAAGTAAAATCCCAAATCGGCTGACCTTAAAATCTGGAAATTTTGCTTGGTGGGCCTGACCTAATCAGGCAACTTTTAAAAGAGACTAGTTTGTCCTGGCAGAGGAAATTTAAAGCATGAAAAGAACTTATCATAGGTGAGATTCTCATCTGCTAGCTCTAGAGATGGAGGGGACTACATGGCAAAGACTGTGGGCAGCCTTTAGGAGCTGAGCACAGAGAAACTGCAGAGAAGAGAGAAACTGAATTTTGCCAATAACCAAGGAGCTCGGAAGAGAACCCTGAGCTTCATGTGAGAACACAGCCCCAGCTGATTTCAGCTTTGTGGGAACCTGAGCAACGAACCAGCCACATTGTGTCTGGCTGCTAACGTCGTGGTAATTTGGTCTACAGCCATAGAACTTATACCAATGGCCATTTGAAAGAGGGGAACGGCATGGACAAAGGCTCCGAGGTATAAAGCAGCAGGTGCATTTGGAAAACTGAAGTCACTCAGGGTAGCTGAATGGGAAGCAAGGGAAGTGGTAAAATGTAATGCTGAGAACTTTCGGTCAAATAAACCGTGCCCTTGGGCTAGTTAACCTAGTTCTCTGTGCCACCGTCTTCTCAAAAGTGACATGGGGCTCATACTAGTAGTTAAGACAAAGGGTTGTTTAGTGGGACCTATGCATATGGAGGGTTCAACGCAGTCCTGAGATACGATAAGTGTTCAACAAAAGTGGGTAGTAATAGCTGTAGTAAGGGAGAATGGACCAGAATAAGGGGAGGCTAAGTAATGCAGTTTCTTACAGTGTGGTCGGAGACCCCCTTACTGGGATTGTCTGGGGAGCTTATTAAAAGTGCAGATGCCTGAATCCTATCTTGAGTCCAGACTAAATCAGACTCTCTGGGGGTGGGGCCTGAGAATCTCCGCTTTCAGGAAACTTCTCGGGTGACCCTTATGAGATAACTAGGCCTTGGTAATAGTCCAGGTGACAGCGAGTGGCTGACAGAATCAACCAGGGCCTCGGCAGTGGGAACAAGAAGATGGTAGACCCCGAAGGAGGTAAGGCAACTGATTAGGAGGGTTGGTTGAAGACAGAGGGCAAAGGATGAGCTAGGGACATTTGGGGGAGGTAGGTAGTTACATTGACTCAGATTGGGTCACGAGAGTCCCAGCATCAAGGGACATCCCACTGGAAAGTCGTGTAGACAGTTGAGACGACTAAAATTTAGGAGGTAAGTTGGGGCCGGGAAGACAATTTTGAACATCCGCGAGGATGAGAAGTCATGGCGTGGTGCCTGTGGAACCAGACGGTGGTCAAGAACAGGACCAATCAGAAAGGCTGACTGCACGCTGCGTGCAGAGGGGTCCAGGAAGGAGGCCGCGACCAGTGTCCCTGGTCTCGGAGCAGTCCAGATAGACAAAGTGTGAACGCACCCCAAGACCTAGCTACCAGCAGCCTACTGGCGGGATCGGTGAGGCCCATTTCAGCAGGTGAGGAAAGAGGAGGCCAGACCTCCCCAGGCAGGAAGTAGGAACAGTTCTTCAGAATTGTGGCTGTAAGGAAAAGGAGAGACAGAGGGTGCAATCTTGAGGGCACAGCCTTCCCCCGGAACCACTGGTGTGAATCTAGACACAGGGCCCACAACGTGGCTGGAAGCTGGGCAGCCCTGTACCCGCCGAACCCGGACCGAGAGGTTCTCGAAGAAGGGTGCCTAGATGCCAAAGATTGAGGGTGCAGATACGTGTATCGGTGTGGGGCTGGCCCCATGAGGCAGGAAAGAGGAGTGGGGTGGAGACGGGCTTCACTCTCTGGAGAACAAGACAGGAAAGCTGAGGGCCCACAGGCTAAAGGGTCGCTGGGCTCTGTTGAGAGCCCAGCCGGGATTAAAGAAGCAGAGTCTGTGCTAGTGACGGGTACCTGGGATGGCACCTGCCGTGATCAGCATAGAAAGCCCTCATAAGCAGCGGCTACCCCAGGGTTACCGTTATTGTTATTTCATAAGCCGGGTAATGGCCCCAGAACCCTCTGCCTGCTTCCTACCTCACACAGAGTGAGAGCCCAAGTCCTACAGTAGGAGCTGAGCCTTCCTGTGTCTCCCTCCCCCAGTCCTCTCTGCTCCGGCCACATGGGTCTCGGTGCTGTTGATGAA
This sequence comes from Herpailurus yagouaroundi, assembly GCF_014898765.1. Taxonomy (NCBI): domain Eukaryota; kingdom Metazoa; phylum Chordata; class Mammalia; order Carnivora; family Felidae; genus Herpailurus; species Herpailurus yagouaroundi. The sequence goes on along the minus strand of NW_024412413.1, from coordinate 26,666,511 downwards.
GCACGACAGACTTGCTCCCACCTCCACGCCTTTGTCCCTGACGTCCCTTCTCCCCGCAACGCTCCTGCTCCAGTCATCCCCATGGTTCATTCCCTCCCTCCTCAGAACTTTGCTCAAATGTCACCTCAGCAAGACCCGCCTTGATCGGCCCAATTTCAGCTCGCGACGCCCTCGTCCGTGCCCCGGACCTCCCTACCAGCTTCTCTGATTTCTTTGGCCCCACAGCGCTTTCCACCACGGCCAGGCCCCAGGTTTTATTTTTCTGTCTACTGCCTATCTCTCCTCAATAGAACGCCTATCCTTTTGCTCACTGCAGTGAGCACCCCTCGTGTACCTGGAATGGCACACTCTGATGCTCTATAAATACTTGCGAAGTGAGTGCACGGGAACTTCCTGGAACTTTAGAAGGCTCTGCATCAACACCAACATTTGGTCAGTCTATTCTTGGACGTGAACCAAGCAGCACTTCACTTTCAAAGTGAAATTCAGTTGCTAAGGCAAACTCTGGGGTTTTCCACAAGAAACAGAGCAGGAGCACCTGGGTGGCTCAGTCGGTCAAGCATCTGACTCTTGACATTGGCTCAGGTCACGGTCCCAGAATTGTGGGATTGAGCCCACATTGGGGTCCACGCTGAACATGGAGCCTGCTAAGATTCTCTCTCTCTCTCTCTCTCTCTCTCTCTCTCCCCCACCCTCTCCTTCTGTCCCTCTCCCCTGCTGATTATCTGTCTCTGTCTCTCTCTAAAATTTAAAAAAAAAAAAAAAAGATACCAGAGCCATAGTGCCTGGTCCACTACCCACTTGGATAACCTCTTGTACCTCAGTTTCCTTATCTGTAAAATAAGGATAATAGTAATACCTACCTCATAATGTTGTTCCGTGAGCAGATGTCTAATATACCTATGCATATATATTTAACAAATACATACACACACACACGTACTTTTTTTTTTAACACTTCCTGGTATTATGCCAAGAACTGTAAAAGCTTTGAGAATTTACCCAACTTGTAAACTCCCAAGTTACCCTACCACTCTTTCATAAATGTTGGCAGATGACACAGACTCTGGTCAGAGGCGAAGGATGAAGGCCCTTACGAGTCACATCAGTGGCCGTTGCCAGAGTGTATGTGTGCTGGTTTCCTGAGCCTGATTCACATGGAGTAGTGCAAAAAATACTACCTGTACATGCAGGGGGTTGCATTATCTGAGTGGAACCCTGAGCTTGGTGAGCCAAATATTTCACAATTTTTTTCAATGTTTATTTATATTTGAAGGAGAGAGAGACACGGCATGACTGGGGAGGGGCAGAGAGAGAGGGGGAAACACAGAATCCAAAGCAGGCTCCAGGCTCTGAGCTGTCGGCACAGAGGCCGACGCGGGGCTCGAACTCACGAGCCGTGAGATCGTGACCTGAGCTGAAGTCGGACGCCCAACTGACCGAGCCACCCAGGGGGAGCCAAATATTTTATAATGGGCAGTAAGCATTGCTCTTTGCTTCAGTGGGAGACACTATCTCTATCTTCCAAGGCCCTTTGTCGATAAACATCTTTGAAAAGATAATCTGGAACAGAAAGAGTCAACGCCCCTGCTTATGGGATGTACAGACATATAAGAGATCCATGAGAATTGTCTCCCAAAAGTATGTGGTAAGAACTATTATTATTATTATTAATAGTAATAATACAATGGAAATTGTATCCATACAATATAACTTCGTCTTCTTCTTCTTCTTCTTCTTCTTTTTTTTTTTTTTTTTTGTGACTCTGAGACTGACAGAAATTATAACAAAGCAAACCAAGGTAGGGACTAAAGAAAAGTTACAAAGACTAATGGCAAGTCTTGGCATATGAGTTAATGTTCAGTGACTAGACTACCAAATGCACTTCACAAATGGGTTTCTCGGGGAAAAAAACTGCTGTCAGCAATTGATTGTGATATTGGGCAAATGAGTTTGCAATTTCATGCTGAATAATCTATCACTCCATATCTTGGAAACTCAGGCACTCAATCTTTTTTGACAGGCAGCATGTATATTCTATTGCCAGGAAGGAAGGCGATTGTCAAATTTCTAATTTTTCTCTGTGAAAAATTAACATTTAACTCAAATATAAGATCTGGAGGAACACATAAGACCTTAATTACATAGCGCAATCCATGATTTGTGCTAATTAATAAGCTGATGAAAAATTCATTGGAATTCAGAGAAGAATCAAGGGGGAAAACTGGCCAGTGTTAACACTGAGTTTCTATAAAATGTTTAAGTCTTTCCAAATGGGCAGCCACTCCTCTGTCATAATTATAATTTAATCATTCACGTGACTATCTCATTTTGTAAGACTTTAGTTACACATCAAAAACTAGGCAGAGAGAATATTTCTTTAAACTTTGTGATTTCTAGGGGCATCCGGTGGTTCAGTCAGTTTAGCGTCCGACTTGGGCTCAAACAAGGTCATGATCTCATGGTCCTTGAGTTTGAGCCCTGCATTGGGCTCTGTGCTGTCAGCTCAGAGCCTGGAGCCGGCTTCAGACTCTGTGTCTCCCTGTCTCTCTGTTCCTCCTCCACTCCCACTCTGTCTCTCTCTCTCTCCCTCTCTGTCTCTCTCAAAATTAAGATTAAAAAAATAATTTAAAAAAGAACTTTGTGATTTCTAGCAGTTATATTATACTAGCACGTTAAGAGAGTTTTGAAGAAGACCAGTTCAGCTACCTGAGATAATGAATTTTTTAAAGATGCGAGAGTAGCCATCCGTTTGAATCCTGGCTTTGCCATTGCCTGGCTGTGACCTCCAGCAAGTTCTTGGAGCTCTTTGAGCCTGTTCCCCGTCCAGGTGGAGGTGATAATGACGCATGAGGTTATGGTGAAGTTGAATGTTATTGCTGTGAATTAATCCCCTCCAGAATCTTAACCAAACCAGACCAGGAACCAGATGGAGATTGAAATGCAGCGACTGGCTTGTTATCAGTACAGCTGGACTGGTTAATAAGGTAGTACTTAGGCTGAAATCGGGCTCCCTGCATCCACTCTCCCCACCCTGGGGCCTGGCTGTGGGGCGGAAGAGTCTGCGCGATGACACCCAAAAGTGTCCCAGGGAGGGTGCACTGCCCCACACATACCCTTTGGGGAGCAGGAAAGACAGCAGCCAACGGGAGGCCTCTTCTTCTCTGTCCTTCGTTAAGATGTTCTGGCTTCTTGAACGTGGGTTGATGTGTCCGATTACATTCATGTGTTCACTTATCCCACAAATAATCATTGAGGGTGTTATGACTTGTCAAGGGCACTTGCAAACCATTTGCAAACTAAATAGCGAACCAGGCTTTGGCACCTGCCTTCATGCACCTTACAATCTTGCGTGCAGATGCACGTGCGATCAAACCGCTGCACTTTTTCACCAGGAATCAGGCGTGGAGGTTATTATACAAGAAGCAAATCTGTCAAATGTTTACCAAAAGTACCTGGGCCGTACTAAGCACTCTAGGTCTTGGTGCTTAGTACGGCTCCTACAACGTACGGCTACTACTGCTCCTACAACGATTAGGCACCAACTTTTTGGGTTTGCATATCACAATACCGCTTGGTCTATTAATAATTATTTCGTTAACTCACCTTCACCAGGCCCCTGAGCAAGTGTCTGTGAGATTACAGGCTGGAAGGGCTGGCTATGCTTATATGATACACATGAGAATAAAATATGTAATTATTCAAATAAAACCTGACCATCTGAAGGCCTGCCACAGTCATCTCCTCTCCCAGCACACATGGAGAAGCCCTGTTTTATGAACGGCTTCGATCTCATTCCATCTGCCTGCAGATTTTAAACTGCATGCAGGCAGGCATCAAAGCCTGGTTTATTTTTTTAGTTTGCAAATAGTTTGCGAGTACCCTTGACAAATAGTACACCCTCAATAAGTGTTTGGGGAAGAATGAATGAATGGATGCATGTAATTGAATGCATCCTCTGATGTTCAGGAAGCCAGAACATTCCAGGGCAAAGAACAGAAAATAACAGGCAAATTAAGAATTGCAGTGAGCTGCCTTCTGCTTCTCCTCGCCTCTGCCTCTGGGATAACTGAACTGACCTGCCCTCCCAATTTTCCCTCTCCCCTGTCAACAAACAAACCTCCTGGCTTATTTGACAGCAAGTTGGACGGGGTTTAGGATGGAATGGATCTTGCAGTTGTAATGAATCAGAAGCAGGACACAAAAATCAGATCTCGGCAGCAGCGGAATGCTCTCTGTTTAAAAAGCACTCGTCCCTTAGGCTTGAACAGATTAGAGGCTAATAATTTATGTTGAAATCCTGCAAAACCCTCCATAAAGTCCTATGGCTTGTCCCTGCCTTCTGACTGACAGATATGAAAATAGAGACTGATTTGAAAACCTGAGGTTATTTAGCTAGAGCAGCATTAATTTCTCCATTAGAAACTAAGAAATGGGAGGGCGGGGAGGCCCCAGACACCACAAAGAAACAGATGTTGCCAGTGGAAGGCCACGCCTTTTTCCAAATATGAAACTCACACCGGCTCTTCCAGCTTGAGTTAGCTTTCTGAGCCTCCAGGACCCCAGATTGGCAACAATCATTTTTTCCATGCTAGTTAAAATGCCCTTAAGCTACAGTCATTAGATTTGCTGGACAGCGGCATCATTCTGATGTTATCGGCTGTGTCTTCCTGTTTTCATGAATAATGTATAAGAAGGAGCTGTTAGAAATGTATTCTTCCATGGCTGACGGTATCGCCACCAGACAGGTCCTGAATGCTCAGTCACTTCATCTGCAGCGCCCACAAATCTCCGTCCTCTGCTGGCTACCTCCTGGTTGCCTGCCATGCTTGGAGAACCTTCCAAAGACACCCTATCTCCCCTTCTAACCTCTATAGTAAGGAAACTGAGGTGGGGGGGGGGACAAGAAGGGGTGGCCACCACCTTCCTTCCTTTTCATCTTTGCTCCATGTCAGAGGAACAGCGCAGGTGCTACTGATGCCAAGTTCATGGGTTTGATTCCTGGCCCTGCCCGACGTGGGCCGGCCAGCCTTGCTCTGTGTCTGCTGAGAAAAGGCTTCTCCTTGGGCACGGGAGAGAGCTGGAGGAGAGCCTCTGCCTGCTTGTTTGTGTCTATATTTCTCTCTGCTCGCATCTGTCATATCTTCACAAAGAAAAGGCACATCTTTCAGCCCTGCCCCTTCACTCACTCATTCATCCAACATATTTTTATTACCTGTGAACCTCTAGCGGAGGAGGCATGCAGCAATCAAGGATTATAGAAATGAATAGAAAATGAGTACAAAGAAGACCATCCATTGTGAGTGTTTAATAGAGGGAGGTAGCCGAGTCAGGGAAGGCAATGAAAGGATGTAAGACTGAGCTAAGAGCGGAAAGATGGGGGCCTTAAGTCAGTGGATAGAGTCCAGGCAGCAAGGGCAGCATGTGCAAAGTCCCTGGAGCAGGAGGGGGCAGGGCCCCCATTAGAGGAAGTAGAGGGTGACCTGGGGGTCACAACACAGTTTGCAAATAAGAGCCAGGAATTCTCTGCCACCTTTGATGTCTTCTCCACTTTCTCCTTCCCAACAGTCTCCCCCTCCCTTGAAGTCCAAGAATTGCTCAGTCCTGGCTCTTCTCCCCCTTCCTGACTGTTCCTTCCCTCCCAGGTTCATCCACCATTGCCTCTTTTTTTTTTTTTTCCTTTTTAATGTTTATTTATGTATTTATTTTGAGAGACAGCGAGAGCAAGCACAGGTGAGGGGCAGAGAAAGAGGGAGAGAGAGAATCCCAATCTACACTGTCAGCGCAGAGCCCAATGGGGGCTCAATCTCACGAGCCATGAGACCACAACCTGAGCTGAAACCGAGTCGGATACTTAACCCAGGCACCCCCTATCCACTATTGCCTCTTAACTGTGGGCGTTGACGTAGAGCTTTCCCACCTCTCTGTGCCCTGGTGTCAGATACAGTGCCTGTCTTCTAGAAGGAGCCCAGTGACGGTGATGATCATTTATTGTTCTGAGTCCCAACTGAGACTTTGAAAGCATTCTGAATACCCAACATGGGAATGGTTAAACCTTTAGACCCACGCCCTAGAGGGTCACACAGTCATTAGAAGTGATGTTTTTGAACACTAATGATCTTGGAAATTTCTCATGATATAACACGAATTTAAAGGCAGAATATAAGATTAATCTTAAAGCATGATCTCAATTTATGTGAAAAAGAATGCATATGCAAAGGAAAAGATTGGAAACCAGTTCATCAACATACTGATAGGGTGTCTCTGTGGGTAGAATCATTGGTGGTTTTCATTTCCATTTTCATACTGCTCTTTCCCTCAAATGGGTTAATTAATTTAATTCATAAATAATTTAAATCAGTTAACTTAATTGAACTAATAGTCAACTACTTATTACATGCTCGGTGTCACTACCAATTCAGTGATGGGAAGAACACAAACATGGTCCCTGTCCTAAAGAATTGCTTTCACAGGGGCGCCTGGGTGGCTCAGTCGGTTAAGCGTCTGACTTCAGCTCAGGTCATGGTCTCGTGGTTCATGAATTAGAGCCCTACATGGGGCTCTGCACTGTCAGAACCTGGAGCCTGTCTCAGATTCTGTGTCTCCCCGTTTCTCTGCCCCTCCCTGCTTGTTCTCTCTCTCCCTCTCTCTCTCTCTCTTTCTCTCAAGAATAAATAAAACATTTCAAAAATTTAAAAAGAAAGAATTGCTTTTATAAATTAAAAAAAAGTGTTTTTTAAAAACAAGATGGCTTAAAGACATCACTCCGAGAAAACTACCCAAAAGAGGCTTTCTCCTGCAGGTGTCAGTGGGGAACCTCCATCCAGCAGCGTGTTTATATCACCAGCTAAGGGTGCCAAGGACTGAACCTTGGTGAGTGTCCATTTGTCACTAGTGCCTGAGGCAAGGTGCTGCCGAGGACTCCTTCCTGTCGGCATCTGTTACCCCGCAGTGGACACCTCTGCACCACCACCTTATAAAATGTAGTGCCCCCTCCCTGGATGCTTGCAGTCACTTTATTCCAGCCGTCCTGTGGGTATGTTTCCAGGGATTTTCTTCCACTGGATTCCGGCCTCATAGATGAAAATGCCGCCTCCTCCCACATCTGAAGCCGGCTCCACTACCTGTCGCTTCCTAACGGCACCCAGAGCAGGGGCTGGGGATCATACCACAGCGAAAGCATGAGCCCGAGTGAGCACGAAGACAGCAGAAGCCCCCAGACTCCCGCGAACTAAGAGTCCGATTGTTTTCACGCAGACTGTTTTTGGTAGTAGGGAGATAACAGGCCAATGAAATACGGGGAGGTGGGCAGAGGCTTTCCTAAACCAATGGTAGGGGTGGGGAGTTCTTTAATAAGACCACGGCACATCTTTGAACAGTTAACCCCCCAGGTTTCCATATTTCTTGTCAGGCGGGATGGAATTTCTCTCCTGTAGTTCTCTTGTTTCTCTTCCAGCCCAGCAGTCTTGTCTCCTCCTGCTTCTCCAACATTCCATCTTAGCCTTGCCTGAAATCGTCCGTTTCCGAATGCCAGGGCTTTCTAATGACGAGAAGTGTACCACCTGCGAATGAGTTTAAGTGGTAGAACGAGCAGTGTTAGTTCTACCGGTTGTCTATTTTGGTATCAAACCTAGGATTTTATGATAGGCCATGGAAGCCTATGTTCTAAAAAGTACGTTCGTAAGTAGAGCCAATAAAGAGATAGAATGTTGAATAAATTGTGATGCGTGTGGCATGCAAATGTGGGAAAATCGGAAAACACAAGGGGTATTCTGCAGCAGATCCAAGGCGTCTCCTGGTTCGTGACAGTAACTCAGACGCAGCCATTTGCATTAATTCTGGATCCTCGAAAACCTTTACAGTTCTGAATCCCAGAACCTCCTGAAGTCTAAGATCCGAGTTCTCAAGCTGGTAGACTTTGTCTCCATCAGGGAGCGGTATTTTGTTTTAAAAAGCAGGGAATCTCGGGGCGCCTGGGTGGCTCAGTCGGTTGAGCGTCCGACTTGGGCTCAGGTCACAAACGATCTCGCGGTTTGTGGGTTTGAGCCCCGCGTCGGGCTCAGTGCTGACAGCTCAGAGCCTGGAGCCTGCTTTGGATTCTGTGCATTCTCCTCTCTCTGCCCCTCCCCTGCTCATGCTCTCTCAATAATAAACGTTAATTAAAAAAAAAAAAAATCAGGGAATCTCACACAAAAATGCAGATGTAGTGTCCTCTTTAAAAACTCAAGTTCCAGGGCGCCTGGGTGGCTCAGTCGGTTGGGCGTCCGACTTCAGCTCAGGTCATGATCTCACAGCTCGTGAGTTTGAGCCCCGCATCCAGCTCTGTGCTGACCGCTCAGAGCCAGGAGCCTGCTTCAGATTCTGTGTCCCCCTCTCTCTCTGCCCCTAACCCACTCACACTCTGTCTCTGTCTCTCTCTCAAGAATAAATAAGCATTAAAAAACATTTTTTTAAAAATTGAAGTTCTGGAACCTGGGTCTATGTCCCTGCATGGCAGTAATCAGGTGACCACAGGCCCCAGGCATCACCGTCCTAAGACGCAAGGTCCTATTGTCACTCTTCTGTTACTGGGGCTGCCCCAGGACAGAGGGTAAAAAGAGACGAGGTTTCTTTTCTGCTGCTTCTCACCCTTTCTTCTGTCTCCTCTCTTCCTTAGCAATCCGATCCACCCAGACATACACACTCATAAATACACCTCCAGGAAATGGCTGCAAGGGTAAAACTTGTCTTCTCCCACTGATTCCCATGGCCATCCTTGCCTGAATGGTGGCCCAGATTCACTGACCATTCCCAGCTTGATGACTCATTGCCTTTTAGCCATTTGATTGGCACAAGATCACCTGAAACTGCCTTATATGTTATTTTTGTGTTGCACGTGTGGTGGGGGTAAAAATCTCATTTGCTCCCACTTCTAAGGCTTAAGGAAAAGGACACGTGATTTGGAGCCAAAGTGGCTGAGTTCAAATCCTGTCATTCGCTGGCTATGTGACCTTGAGAAAGCCATTTATCTTCTCTGGACCTCAGTTGCCTCATCTGTAAAATGGGGATAGTAGCGTCTATTACACAGGATTTGTGTAAAGATTAAATGGGGGTGCCTGGGTGGCTCAGTCGGTTAAGCATCTGACTCTTGGTTTCGGCTCAGAGTCATGACCTCACAGCTTGTGAGATCAAGCCGCGGGTCAGGCTCTGTGCTGACAGCACAGAGCCTGCTTGGGATTCTCTCTCCCTCTGTCTGCCCCTCCCCCTCCCCCACACGAGTGCACACGCACTGTCTCTCAAAAATAAGTAAACATTTTTTAAAAAGGATTAAGTGACTGAATATATATAAAGTGCTTACAATAGAGCCTGGCACACAATAAGGGTTGTAAACATGTGGACGTATTTTATGAACAATAGTCTTCCATTCTATGAACTGCCACTGGGATAGCCTCTAACTCTGTACCCTAGATATGATAATATTAGTCATATTTCTTTTATCCAGCAATGCCTTATTGCTGTCACATAAGTGCCAGGCACTACACTGAGTATTAGAAACACACAAAAAAATAAGAGTGCCTTCACCCTTCAAAAAGCTTCCTATCCCTAGTTGATTTGGAATCTAAGGTTAGGCTAAATAAATATCAAATGACAATTGTTTAAATAATTATAAGGTTCAATTAAGCAAACATCATATGGTAATTATTTAAATAAGCAGGAGGCTTATGGAGAACAAAGAACTGAAGTATTCTAGATTCAGTCTACAAGATCCAGTCTTCCAAAGAGTTAAGAGACAAATTGGCCTCTTGAAAGGTACCCCTACTGCCCGAACTTATGACCAGAGATTAGTGGAGGCGATCACAAGACGGTGACCAATAGTATGTGGTCACACACACACACACACACACACACACACACACACACACGGGCTCGGCTTGGGATTGCAAGGGAAATAGATCCCGGATTCACAGCAGCTGGGATCCGTTCAGTTCTGTTTCTTTGTGTGACTGAAAGTTAATTGAATTCACTCTGCCTCAGTATCCCCGTCATAACGGAAGCATGTTGCGCCTTTCCTCGTTGGTACTGAAGTCCTTGATGATGCTCAGGGTGATACGCATCTGGTAGGTGGTCGACCCATTAGGAATGCAGTCTGAAGCAGGGGCGACTGACGTTATCACAGAGCTGGCCAACTCCAGAGGCAGCTGCAAATCCTTCTGCAATCGATATCTCAATCAACAACCAGTGATTTGTTAATTAGCATATTGAGTATCAGAATTATGGTTTTGTTGCCGAAATTAGTGACTTGTTAATTTGCATAATGCGTGTTAGAAACAACTTTCATCAAAGACAGTCAAGACGTGCGATTGGGCTAAAGTGGTTCAGAGACAGCCCCACCCCCGGCCCCACCCCGGCCCGCCCCCCCCCCCCCATACCTGGAATGATTAGGGAATAAGAATCCAGCCAGGCCCTAAACCCTGGGATGGCACTTGAGGCTTGACCCCTAGTCAGTTTCTGGCCACTGGCATGGGGGATTTCTGATGGCACTAAGCCTGCTGGGAACCCAGGGTCCTGCCTCAGAAACCCAAAAGGACGGAGAGCTGGTACTTTGTCAGGATTGTTTCATCGAGGTTTCGTGCCTTGGCGGCTAAAGAAATTCTGTCTTAAGGTGGATGCATGGCAGAATTTGGCTTGCAACTCGCCTCAGTTCAGCCAGGACATGAGGTTTGGGGAAAGAGCCAGCATCACCACCTGGGGCTCTCTCATGGCTGCTGTTACCATCCAGACATCTAAGTGCTGAGCCTGACCAAACTGGCCTAGTCTGTTCCCAAGAAGCGGTGCTCTGTGGGCTCCAGGGCCCTGCCCAGATGACCTCTTGGATCTTCTGGTGCTTCTCTTCCCACCAAGCCCTACTAGGCGGATCCTGAAAGGCTCACGGGGGTGCCAGCAGCTGGCTGGTGTCTCCAGGGGACTGGCATTGAAGGAAAGCTCTCTGTGGTTTTCCTCTGGTTTTCAACTGCTTTTCATTTCCTCCTGGCTGTTCCCAAGGGATCAAGGAAGGTCCTCAATCTCCTTGCTACCTCTAGTCAGTCCCATCCAGGACTTCCAAACTCCGGTCTTACCTAGAGAGTGACTGCCACCAGTGCCTCCCAGTCTATCTCCAGGATGAATCGGAGGGAGGAGTTGAGTCAGGCCAGAAAGAATACAGACATATTCTAGCTTACCCAGGCCTGGTGCACTACTAACATTAGAATGCTGTTCTCGGACTGAAATCCGGCCACATCATGGAAAAGGTCAACCTCTGTTGACCTCTCAGAAGTTCTAGAGCAGTACTGTCCGATAGAATTTTCTGCAGTGATGAGCGTGTTCTCTATCAGCACCGTCCAATATGGCAGCCGCTCGCCACACATAGCCGTTAAGCATTAGACATGTGACTAGTGTGGCCGAGGAACTGAATTTCAATTTTTATTTCATTGTAATTCACTTAAATACCTACATGGGGCCAACGGCTACTGTATTGGAAAGCACAAGCCTAGAGCCCGGCGCCTCTCCCCAGCCCTCGGTACCTTCTGTCAAGCAAGCCCGAACCAGTCTGGTCTTATTACCAGCCTCTTTCGGCCAATCTCTTATCATGAGCTGAGTGGCCTGGCTCCCTCTCCTTACTTCAGCTCTCTGGAGTGTTCTGGGTTGGGCCGTTAAAAAGAGAGAACCCAGTGCTTTTCAGACACTCTCACTGCAGAGACAGACAAGAGATGAGGCCTCCAGGAAATAGGATATTTAAAGATATATACTGGCACTAATGAATCTAGTGGTGCTATTTATAGTAAACGTGCATACGTGTGCGTGTAAATACATCATCACAGTGCATCCTGCCTCAAGTAGAGAAAGAATTAGACTCCCCATTTCAAGGATGAGAAAATTGAAGGTCAGTTCAGCTGATGGGATCACACAGCAGGGAACGAGAGAGCTGGGACCAGAACCAGGTGTTCTGACTCCTCACTCGTGACCCCTGAGATATTTGAATCACCCGGATTAGAGAGGGAACACGGGTGGAAGAAGAGAGAAGACCGTATCACCCCAACAGATTGACAGTGTCTTAAATGGGGCTCTTTTCTTTTAGACCTGCAGAGAGCCCCTACCGGATATATTGCATATTGTTTCACTCTCTAGTGTTACAGAAGCCCAATGAGTTAGGAGAATTTAAGTGGGCATCTGCCCTCCAGGCCTCCAGGGAGTCGTCTTGATCCCTCTTGCATTCGTACTGTTTTCTCAGGGATCTTATTAGCAAATCACTTCCCAGCAGGTTCCCTGCCCTTTGCACAACTCCATAGGGTGCCTTCATATACGATACACTATGCAACACAGTGGTATGGCTCTAATGGATGACTTTATTCCTGAATGGGACACACTAGGTTTCTTTCCTTCTGCTTCAGCTAAATTCATTTTCACGTTCTTTTCCTTGGGTGTTCCACTGAAACACATGTTAGGCTAAGGGTTCACAACCTTGGCTATTTATCTGAATTTATGGTGCTTGTTAACGTTTATTTATTTTTGAGACAGAGAGAGACAGAGCATGAACAGGGGAGGGGCAGAGAGAGAGGGAGACACAGAATCGGAAGCAGGATCTGGGCTCTGAGCTGTCAGCACAGAGCCCGACGCGGGGCTCGAACTCACGGACCGTGAGATCATGACCTGAGCCGAAGTCGGACGCTTAACCGACCAAGCCACCCAGGCGCCCCTATGGTGCTTTTTAAAAAAATAATTGTTCCAGGTTTCATCCCTTGGGAAGCTGGGCGTGGGCTGGGCAGCTGCATTTTCTCAAAGTTCCCCCAGATGATTCCAATGCTGAGAGCTGAGACTCCTAGAACACTGGACCAGGAATCAGGACACTCATGTTTGCCACACGCGAGTCTCCCTGAGCCTGTTTCCTGTTCTGTAAAAGGAGAGACATGAGAGGTCTGCCCTACTTTGATTACTTTTCAGCATGAGAGTTTGTCTGAGAGAATTCTGAAACGTAATCTGTGTATTTACGGTAATAGGGACCTAGTGGCCAGCAGTCGGGCCCCACCTGCCAACAGGCCGGGGATTCAGCCGGTTGGTGACATTTCCACATGGGTTCTCATGGCCTGCTTGCCTCCATCACACCATGCTAAAAACGGGCAGAGGGTGGGTGGAACTCAAAATACTTTAACTAGAGTGTAATTGTGTGGGCAGCTTCCATTCAGCTAGGTAATTCTGGACAAATGGAAGCTCGCCTGCATGATGCTATATTTATTTCCAAAATAGCTGGTGAGAGCCCCCAGGAATTTTAGACATACATTTCAGTTTTATCTGTTTTGAGACCTTCAGGCCCTGGGATCAGAGAGCCCCAGGCATGAATCAGCAGGCAGAAATACACAGTTATTTATGCCCAACCTCAGAGCTAATACTCAGGGTAAACCCACGGCCATTTGAGGTGGGAGCATTTTAATCAGACAAATCGAATGCAGGAAAGATGCGACCCCCTTAGTCCCCATTTCAAGCAACACGCACACATTAGATGCCCAGCATTAGGCTGCCATTAAACCCCAGCTGTAAACGAGTTACAGATTACATAACACTCCAAAGATGTTGACAGTCCTTGCTTTTGAAACTTCATGGTTTTACCTCTAGGACAAACAGATCTGTGTCGTTTCCATTGATTACGATTTGTGTATTCAGTGTACCACAAATTGGCCATAGCAGGAAAAGAAATGTGTTAAAGATTATGATTTTGCAACAGATTGATAAAGATACTAGGAAGAGGAAGTCAAGCTTTTGATGGCTCTGACACAACTCCCAAACTTCTTATGGAGCAAACCCAGATTCTTTCCACTAAGATAGACATTTTCAAATTATAACTTCTACCAAAATTACTATGAGAAATGGTTGTCAGGATCGTATCCCGGACCAAGAGAACCAGAAACTATTGGATGGGGGCTGAGGCATCTGCGTTTTTAAACAAGGGCTAAGACGCAGTCACCCAGTATGCCTGCAGGGAGCTGTTCAGAAGTATCAAAGTATGATGGGGTAAATAAACCAAGAGAAATCGCCATCGCCATCCCCATCTGAGCACCCCTGGAACACCTTAAGCTAAAGACTACTGGCATGAGAGGGACCCCAGAGATCCTCTGTCTTCCTGATAGATCTTACGTTGGGTATCACTGAAGCACATTAGAACTTTGGATTTCTGACAGGGTTGCCCAGTACAGTTGTGCAAGATGAGCACTGCACAAGAGGACCACATCTAAAGGACCACCATTTATGGCAAACACAGTTGATGTGTGTATTTTTTACATCAGTTTTATGGCAGGTGGTTTGTGTGTATCGTTCCAGCAAATCAGCCTGTAACAACGGTTTTCCAAAAGATGTAAGCAAAGCGTCTTGAAGAAGGGGAGAGGGCTGTCCCTTGATAATTCATACCCAGGTGCAGTTTAGGCTCGCCCCAGCCCCATTCTAGTTCCCATCCACTGGCTTCTTCCCTGGTCGTCCCTGGCCTAGAGGGAAAGGCTTCTTTTGCCTCTGGGAAGGCTACGTGGCTTTCACACCCCAGGAGCCTCTCCACCCACTCCAGGGCAGGCTCCGCGCCTGCACCGCGGGCCTTAACAGAAGGGCGGAGCGAGCAGCCTGGCTTCCTATTGGTCACTTCCAGGTGTTGCCATTTTTTTTCCTTCTTTACCTTGCAAGAGCAGGAAACCTCACCTCCTCTTTTCTAACCTTCCTTCCCTAAGTTCTGTTCGGGTCCTCCCTGTACTATAAACAGGCCCGCTCTTAGACTCCTTTTTCATTTTTTTCCTCTCCTTCACGTCTGGTCTTTACCTTAAAGACATCTGGGCCATTCTTATAGCTCACCCCGGGTGTCTGAACCCTGATCAGGGATTTTAGGGTATTGTTGATTACCCTAAAACTTTGAGGTTTGGGCCTGTACTGCCTGCCTCCCAAGGAAGTATCAAAAAGGAAGTGTTTCTCAGCGAGATGATGTCTTGCACCTGCCCCTCGGCCTTCACAGCCCCGCTGCTGTCAGGGTAACCTCCCTTTCCATCTTCACACCTCTCTTTGTAGGCCAGATCAGAATGAGGAAGTCTGTGGTGATAGGGCTAGTTCTAAATTCTTCGGAGGTGAGCCACACAAATCCCAGGACCCTGGAGGGTGCTCTAAGAGGGTACAACATTACATTACCATCTTTTGGGGGGGGGTCACTTTTTTAAGTGCTGGTCTGCTTTTGAGAGGCAAATATCTCCCAGAACAAGTGGATGCCACGCTGGCGGAGGTAGCCTGGCCGACAGCAGGAGCCCTGCTACAATCATGTATTTCACTTGTGTACAACAGGTACGCTGATCATTCATTCATTGAGCATCTATATGCGCTGAGCATTTGCTGGGAGTCGAGGATAATCCGGAACACAGCCAGTTCCTGCCTGCGGGGGGGCGAACACACAGTCTAGAGGTGGGGACAGTCCATAGATGGGTAAACAAAGAATGCCACAAGCAAGTACACACTGCAGTAAATGCTCTGAAGGGAACGAACCCTGCACTGAAAGAGGGAATCATATGAGGGGGCTACTTTAGACTGAGCCGGGGAGGGCTTTTCTGAGCAGATGCTGTGAGATCTGGAGAATGAGAGAGACCCAGGAAGCTTATTCGTAGGGAGACTATGAACTGAGAGCCTCCAGGATTTACGTTTCTACCCTTCTTTTTCTCCTCTGTAGGTTTCTTTCCATCCTGGCTCCTTTGTGGTTTCTCCCGGAAAAGTATGAAAGACCATTCCTGGCATACGTAATAACTGATACTTTTTAGTATCAGTTTCACTAAACCGATATCTTTACTAGTATCAGTATTACTTTTACTAAAAGGTATCAGTTATTAAATATCAATTGCTCTTCTAAGTGTGTTACATGCATTAACTCATTTAATCCTGATGAAGAGCCCCACGATGTAGCTGCTGTTCAGGTCTCCAACTTTACAGATGAGGAAACTACACAAGTCAGTACGCAACCGTGGTCACTATTAATATTAAAATTAGTACTTCATTCAACAGTGACCTACTGAGCTTTGTCGGGTTCCTGGAAGACTTCATTTTATTCATTTCTGGCCTTTTCGCTACCCATTTAGACCCTCCCTACCGGCTCGCCTCTTCTATGCGGCTTGCAAATTTTTGCTCAAGTTATTGGCGGGATATCTTTTGACACTGCTGATCAGGTTTTAAAAAAAAAAAAAAAAAAAAAAAAAAAAATCAGTTGCTGCATGCTCCCTAGCTGGCCATACCTCTTAGAGTTCTAGCCAGTTTGGTAAATGATTATCGAGAACCTAATTGTCCAGCATGACCACAGATGTCAAGATCAGATCTAGAAATTCAAAACGGAGGAAAGAAAAGCGTGCACACAAGTAGCTGTAATAGGCTAAGATCTATGCCCTCCTTGTCTTATCATTGAAATGCAAACGTAACTGAGGAAGTGATTCTCCAGCTGCTGATTGGGAAAAATAATGGCCTATGGTCAGGTAGACAACCACCCAGCAGTGTTCTTAACCTTAGCTTACTTTTATGTTTTATAAATAATAAATGTGTAGCTGGTCAAAAGCCTTTTCAACAGGAAGGTGTACCAACTCCATATTTGGGAATATGTTGCCCTTGTTAATCTGATTTGTCGGAGAATCGGACAGATGTCTGAGAAATTTGTCTGATGTGTCTGTCCCCCGCCCAAGTCACCTAGTGTTTTCCTAATTACCTGCCGTGTAGATGTAGATTTAGATGTCAAATTGATTTTTACCTTTAAAAACAAATTCACAGGTATGGAAGCTGAACTTGGAAAACACACCTAAGAAATGAAATAGTAATTGTTGAAGAACTGGCGCCTGGTATGTTTATTTCTAAGTTGGGAGGGAACTTAATTTTTGCAATAAAAAAATAGTGATCTGCCCTTGCCAACAGTGTTGGGACACTTCCCCTTGGGCTACCCTCTCCTTCTCATTTAGGTAAGTCCTAAAATAAACAGGAAAGGGGAACTGTGAATGAGCCCCGTCCATTATTACAGCTTTTTGTTTGGAAAAAAAAAAAAAAGATGAAAATTTACAGGAGTTTACAAAATAATTTGTATTTTAAGGGGCACAAAATTCCCCTCCCAGGGGGACCTGGACTTTGCTTCATCCATTTTCAGTGCTGCTTCATGTAACGGATGGTCAAACTGCCTCCCTAGGTGGAGAGGGTGAACGTCTGCTTCCTGAGCCATTTTCTGCCTCTGAAATGTCCACATTTGATGAGGTAAGAATACCACAGACGATGTAAAGGACCCAACAACTACTAAATCAGCAGGAAACGTGGTAACACCCGTGTGAGACAACCACACTCCAAGGAGAGTTGATGCGGGTGAATTTTAAAAAGTGCGCCTGGGTGGCTCAGCAGGTTGACTGCAGTTCAGGTCAGAATCTCACGGTTCTTGGTACAAACCCCACCATGGGGCTCTCTGCTCTCAGTGCAGAGCCTGCTTTGGATCCTCTGTCTCTCTCTGTCTCTCTCTCTGTCTCTCTCTCTCTCTCTCTGTCTCTCTCAAAAATAAGTATACATTTTAAAAAAATAAAATAAAAAGGTCTTTTCCAACTGGCATCCTGATAGGGGCCCATCCCCCTTTCTGTTGTTGAATCTAAGAACCTTTTTTTTTTTTTTTTAAGGAGCAGAATGCAAATTGTAATGTAATTACTCAAATAGGCGGAAGATGACATCCTGGACCTGTGTCCACTGATGACAGGAAAACACATGCTGACCCTGGTTTTCAACTTGGCCACCATGTGGTAGAGGGAGCTTGGGACAACAGTTTTTAAACTGGGTCTGTGACCTTGGATCGAAAACGAAATTACATCTTCACTTTCCCTAACTGAAACTTAGCATTTCCCTCGATTATGAATGTAGGCAACAAATTAGAATAGTAACAGGAGCACCTGTGACTTTCTCACCAAGCGAAACCAGGGATGTTTTCCAATCGCGTGGCAATTGCCACACACACCCGAATTATAGTTATCCCTACTTTGGATCATGACAACACGTTAGAGATGCTGTTAGGTCTTGTTATTTACAGTATTACTAAAGAAGCACATCTGTTACTGTGTCAAAATGTTATTATCTTGTAACTGTATTTCAACATAATTGGCTTCCTTTGTAATTTTATGTATTTTCTTTTAACTGAAAAAAAAATGTTTTAAAATTGAAAAACGTTCTGAGAAGCATCTATAGACTTCCGTGGACTGTCAAAGGAGTACATGCCCACCCTCCCCCAACCCCCACCTCCAAAATATTAAGAACCTCTTAGTAGACTCTCAGTATTGTCCGCATTGCTTCAGATGACTTCAGTATTGCCCCATTGCAAAAACACAGCTTCCATGCGGTGCGGGGCCTATAAAATTAACCATTTGGTACATTTCACTGTGCCTTTCACGTGGTTTTAGTTACCACTTTTCCTCAACGAAAACCTCAAATGCAGTACCATTGTGAAATACAGAATCGTTTGATCTTCAAATCACCGGCTAAAACTGCATCAGCTTTCAGCTATTCAAGAGCTGACTATCTGAGCTGTGAATTACCAAGGTCCCCTTTTCTCCCTGGTTTCCTCTTTGGCTGTTTATCATGTGGTTCTTTTACTATGGGTCACAGGTGCACTGACAGATAGGCAGGGCACCCAGGGGAAATGACATTCAAATCTGACAATTTTCCTACATCATTAAGAAGTTGTGGATGGGTGGAGGTTGAAAGTGTTGATTATATTAAGATTTTGGATTACCTGCGGATTTTAATTACTATGCCACCCCTGTCCCAGGGCCCTCTGTCTCCCCCTGCCACTGCACTCCTGTGGCTCCAATGAGACTCTTATCAGATGCTGTTTTGTATTGTTGGTTATCTTTGCAGTGCACATGCTCTCTGAGTTCACGGAGCCTATGTTATCCTCTGAGATTGCCGCTGGCGCTTAGCAGACAATAGACCTGCCATAAATATGTGTGGTTGAATTGAATGGCTGTCTACTGTGCATATTTAGTGGGCCTTCATGCTTGAAGATGTGGTACTAACATGATTATTTTCTACCTTGGATTTGTTTAGACAACATCTATCCCACAAATACTGAACACTTACTATGTGCCAGGCATCATGGCTGACGTTAGAAACAAAGATGAATGTGATATAACCCCTTCCTCCAAGGAGGCTAGGGCCATCGGGAGACTCCATTGCAATGGAGTGTAATGACAGCAAAGACAGGGGTGTGAACCTGGTGTGTTGGTGGCCCCAGGGAGGGAGTGGTCAATTCTGGAGAATGAGAGAGAGCAAGCTAGAGTGGGAATCCAAAGAATGAGCAGGACTTAGCCAATGCAAGGAGGGGGCTGGAGACCTTCCTGGAATGGAGAACCACAAACCTTTCATCATTGGAGGAACAGAAATCACTCTTTACCTACCCATCACTCACTTCCTCCCCTTCCATCCTTCTTCCCTGCTGACAGAACTTTAGTTTCCTATCTGGAATGATCTGGGATGACCTCAAGGGAGGTATGCTCCTCCCCTCAGACCCAGGCTCAGGAGCCAGTCAGGAGCCAACCCCGGTCATTCCTTTTCACTTTGCCAGTGATTGGTCTAATCTAGAGCGGACATGTGACCACATTCCTGTCAATGAAAACTATGGGGAAGTCAGCTCTGGTCCCTGCTTTGGATACAAAAGGACAGAGTCTTGTTGGAGAAAGCTAGCTTTCCCCTTCTTGGCTTGATATTTGCAAATGTGGCAGTTGTCTTTTGACAGCAGAAAGATAACAAAAGCTTGGGGGTTCTTTGATTTTAACACAGAATAGCAACCAATACTGGCAACTGAACTCCTTGTGTGCAAAAATTTAACCCCCGTTTTTCTCTGCTACAAGTAGTTAGATTTTTTTTTTTTCCTTTGTAGCTAAACACATCATAACTGATTTAGACAACTTCCTCTCACTATTTTTCACAGGTCTCCCTGATGGGTAACAATGAGATCACATGATTCATACCCTTGAGTTTTACCCACTAAGACTCAATTCCTTCCTTCTTCAATCTCTCCAGTCATTTTAGGGAGACCCCAGCCAAGCGTCTTTGAGAAGGTGGCTTCCTCCCTGATACTCTCTGTCACCCCTCATGCCGCAACAGTATTCTATGCAAAGGTAGGAAGGAGGCCCTATTCTCTGCCTCCGTGTTCACTAAGTCACTGACCCCACAGTGGTGTCAACGCCTTGAATATCATAAGCCTTGGTCAAAGTACACCTTCCAGCTCCTGCCCCCCCCCCCCCCCCGCTCTCTGTTGGATAATGTCTGAAGAATAGAAAGCATACTGTTTTCATCTACTTTTCTTTGTGTCTTTCCACAGAAGCCTCACATCAACCTCTTCCTTTAGACAGAAGAAAACAACAAACCCCCAGGCATATCAATCCATACCAAAGGATGCCTCAGAGTTCAGGTGCACTGGCCCCACACAACTACTCTCCAGTGAGCTCAGCCCAGAGTGTGGTTACGTGTGTATATGAAAGAACGGGAACATAAGATTTCAGAGATCGGCAGGCAGGGACCTTATATATCAAGCTAAGAAGCGTAAGCTGTAATTTCTAAGCCGGAGCTTCCCCCAAAATATGCTATATGTGTACTCTCTCCGCCCTTGGGACTGCTGTGCAGAGCCTGGCAGCCAGAGCCCCTAGCCCAGTTGCCTCCAGCAGCAAGTGGCCTCGTGTGGGTCTAGGAGGGTAGAAGAAACACAGTGGAGCCTCATGGGGCCATGACATGAAAAGATTGTAAAACGATGAGGAGTCATTGAAGGATTTTTAAAAAGAAGCAGTCTAATGAACTTTCCATCTTGGGAGAAAATGAGAGGGCAATGGATGGGGGTAGACAGGGAGCTTGGGACCAGGAATACCAATTCACCTAAAACAGCCCAGGTTTGAAGTAAGAACAGACCAAATTATGGAGTAGGAATGAGAAAACAGAAGGGACCTGGGATATGAAAAATCTTAAGGAGATAAAAAAACTACTGGACTTACTAGTTGATTAGATATAGAGAGGGAGGGAAGTATCCGAGATGACTTCCAGCTTTTGGACTAAGAACGTGGGTGGACAATGGTGTCATCAATACTGGGAACATGTGGGGGAAAGGTGTGGAAGAAAGCTGGTTTGAGGTGCATATGGAATTTCAAGAGAGGTGACCACTAGGCATTTTGACATATAAATCTAACACTGAAGAGATCACTCTGGCGTAGAGATTTTAGAGTTTCCAGCAGGTAAGTAATAGTAGAAGCCCATGGGTATTGGTGATATTGACCAGGGAAAGTAGAACAGTGACAAGAGACAGAACGGTGATGAAAGTCCTAATCAGCGGGTCAAAGGACAGTCCTAGTGGGCCTCAATCTCTGTCTCTTTAGTTGTCTCTTCTCTGCTTCTCTTTGAGTGCTGGCCTCATTGTCTACTTTTCCAGACTCAACTTTTCTACTAGGCAGAGAACAAAGGCAACTGGTCGCCCCAGATTAACCACCTCAGTAAGAGACATTTTTTCTCCTACCATCCATATAACAATCCCAAGATAGAACTCCGACTGGCTTTGTTTGGATGATATGACCCATGCTTAGACCAAACACAATGGCAAGATATGGAGCACTGGGATCGGCCAGGCTCGGGCATGTGCCCACATCTTGTTGGGAATGGGGTACAGGGGCAGGCTCTACTACCAGCAAAACAGGGATGGTGAAGCTCTCTGGGCAGGTAAAGATAGTCACCATGATCCCCTCCATATCAACATTTAAAGAGGTAGGTAGAAGGAGGGGAACCAGTGACGAGACAGAAAAATGCTATGTCAGAGTAGATTATTAGCTTTAATGGAAGCCAAAAACTGTGTCTTCTTCATATGTGTTTCCTCCTTCCACCCATCCTACAGTACCTAGTGCTGTATGCCTATAATCAACAAGTGTGTATAGAATGAATTTATAAGCACTCCACATGATAAGTAGTGGGGATTTGTCAAAAGACGTAACAAAGACTAGCACCCAGAAATCAGAGTTGGACATTACACAAAAGCACATTTGTGCTTGAGTGGCCAGTAGCTGGCCACTACTGACAAAGTTATTAACAGATTCTCTGGAAAGAGACGGTTTTTTTTTTTTTTTTTCATGATTTGGATGAAGGTACCATATCGATTTGCACCAAAATACTTACAGTTGAGAATTTGATTGGGGAAGTGTCTTGTGGAAATCAGGTGGTGGTGTTTTAAAGGATGTTCATTTTATTGCTCTGTTCTAGGGCTGACTGTAATTTCATGCTGCATTTGCAGGCCGGCAAGCAGACACCTTAATTACTGCGGATGCCAGATAGAAAGAGGAGTGCTAATCAAATCTTTATTAATTGGTGACATGCTTCCACCTTTGGGGAACAGATGTTAGGAAGGAATGGAAGCTTGAAATCACAGTACCCGGCAACTCCCCTCAGTTAGTGGTGAATGTGTATTCATTTTTATTAAGTACCTTTCATATCCACTAGGGGGAATCCTAGGGCACATCAAAACTTGGCATTTCTATGTGTAATGGAATGATATACCCATGAAAATGTGCTTGTCTGTCAATGGGTGTGTCCTCCACAGTGTAAGAGTTCAGAGATCTGTCATGTTATCATATTTTCCAAACATGAGAGACTATCATTGAAGGTGTGTTCAAAAAAATCAATTGTTTAAACTCGAACTGGACTTAGAAGGGATCCAGTAACCATCTTAGATGAAAGTTTTTACTGTAAACAGATATTTCTAGCATAAGAAGGAGAGTTTTTATTTGTTAGAATCTTTGCTTATTAAAAAAATAGAAAATGCTGAATCTTTGCCCTTTCAATTTGAAAGAGCTTAATTTTAAATACCTGTTAGACACCAGTGTGATCTTAATGCTCAGTGGAGTT
Source organism: Herpailurus yagouaroundi (assembly GCF_014898765.1). NCBI lineage: Eukaryota > Metazoa > Chordata > Mammalia > Carnivora > Felidae > Herpailurus > Herpailurus yagouaroundi. The sequence goes on along the minus strand of NW_024412413.1, from coordinate 26,643,606 downwards.
CTTAAAGTATTATTGGCACTCAGTTGATAATTATTATAATTATTATAAGCTTGTCTAACATAATTACAGTATAAGACTCTTCTCTTTCAACACAAAGCCATTTTCAAACAAAGTTTGAAAGGTGCCGTAAATTAACAAATAATCCAAATACAATGTTCAGACTTACAGTCAGTGGTTGTTCCTCCATATTGTCGGTAATATTTGTGTGGGATGTTGCTTTTCTCCTTTTGTGTTTATTGTCTTTAGCAGAGATCATCAATCCACAAATTGATAAATATGTACTGTGCATTTGCCAGGTTAAGTCACTGTACCTGGGGCTGTGGGTACCCCCAAAGAATGACCCCCGTGCCTAAAGAATTTAAAGTCTTTAGTGTACATTTCAACAGATGTTTCTTGAACATTGAGTCTACCCAAGGCCCAGTAAGCTTCATAGGGGTGGAACCATCAGTTTAGCTCACTGCCATATCCCCCCAGATGTCAACACACGTTTAGTGCATGGTAGGTTCTCAGAAGGGATCTGGTGAAGAAATTAGAAAGTAAATGAGCAAAGAGTTTAAAGCATAAAAGAAAGTATGGAGGGAAACTGAATTAGATACTATCCCTGACCTCAAGAAATCTACAATGGAGTAGAAAAGCTATATCCACAATTAATGTATGTGTGTAATGTAAATTGCAAGATTTAAATGCTATCATGGCATTTAAATAAAGCATTATTTGCCAGTCTATCACAGACTGGCAAATAAAGTGTTATCCCAGGTCAGAGAAGGAACCAAGTGGAGGAATCAGTTAAACAAATTCAACAGGCAAGTCTGAGTACAGTGCTAGAATGGAACCTGGCAAGCAAGAGATAACTCATTACCATTCTGGAATAAATGAATGACCATTTACTACACACCAGGCCCTGTGCTCCTTCCTGGGGGCACAAAGATGAATCAGAACTTGATTTCTCTTCTAATTAAATCTTTTAAGGAACTCATAGTCTTGTAGAGAGCTTCTGGTACACTTATAAGGTAGACTCCCAGGAGGAAGTGGCTTTTAAACCGAGCCTTGGAGAATGAATAGGAGTTTGCAAGACGGGGAAAAGGGGAAGGATATGTTAGAGAAAAGTTACACCCCTTCCTCTTAGAAGTGTATAACACTGGGTAAGTTATTTGTCTTCTTCCAATTTCAGTTTTTTATGCTGTAATATGAAGATAATAATATAAATATCTTGTAAGGATATTGTGAGTATCCAATGAGAATTGTTTGCATTTCACCAGACTTGGTATAGAGTATCATATTAAAAAAATTATTGTGTAATTTTTGCCTTGGATCTATTAAAATGATATACTATAGTCACACACACACACAAAAAGTATAGCAGGGGCACCTGTGTGGTTCAGTCGGTTAAGCATCCAACTCTGGATTTCGGCTCAGGTCATGATCTCGTGGTTTGTGAGTTGGAGCCCCACATGAGGCTCTGCACTGACAGTGTGGAGCCTGCTTGGGACTGTCTCTCTCTCTCTCTCTCTCTCTCTCTCTCTGTCCCTCCCTGGCTCCATCTCTTTCTCTCAAAATAAATACATACATTTTTTTAAAAAAGTATAGCATATGCAAAATCTTGGAGGCCCGAAAGGGCCTGGCTTGTTTAAAGAATATCCCACTGCTAAAAATGAAAGACAGTACCAGGTATATCCCCAGCTCCTCAGCATAAAGCCCTACATATGGAAGTCCCTTAGTAAATACTTGCTGTTTTTGATAATGATGGTAAGGGCCAAAAGATGAGCATACGTCCTAAGTGCTGGCCAAACCCAAGTAATATGCTCAGTACTAGGCACGTGCCCAAGAAATGCGAGTTAAAATTCCTTCCTAAGGATGGGATTTGAAGTGGGCATCATGAGCTAAATTGTTGCCCTCCTCCCCCGTATTCACATGTTGAAGTCCTAACCCCCAGTATTTCAAAATGTGACTATATATGGAGACGGGGGTCTTTGATGAAGGAAAAGGAAGTTGGTCGGGGTGGGTCCTAATCCAGTATGACTGGTGCCCTTGTAAGAAGAGGAAATTTGGACAGAGATGTGTACAGAGGGAAGACCATGTGAAGACACAGAGAGAAAAAAAGGTCATCTACAAGCCAAGGAGAGAGGTCTCAGAAGAAACTCTGCTGACAAGTTATTCTCAGACTTGAGGCCCCAGAACTGTGAGGAAATAGGTTTGTGTTGTGTAAGCCACCCAGCCTGTGGTGTTGTGTTTTGGCAGGCCCTAGCAAACTAATACAATGGGTTGACGTAGCCTTAGACCCCTGGTATCTGATAATGGTAATAATAACGACAATGGTATTATTTGAGCATCTCCTGTGTGCCAGGCTTGGAAACCCAATGGGACGGCCAGAAGATCCCCGAGCCCGAGGCTACATAATTACTGAGCGGTCTGCCTCGGACCACAGCTAGCCTACAGAGTCTCTGTACACAGCAAAAGCATCTTTTCCTTGGGACATACCTCACCCCGTGCCGGGGAGCAGGGCTCGGTGAGCGGAAGAAGGCAAGCTGGAGTGCAGTCCTAGTGGATGGATTCCGGGGATCCTCCAGCCACAAGAGGGTCTTGACCCAGCCTGATGCTGCTAATTGACCTCAGAAGAGCTCTGTCTCTAGTCCTTATTCAGCAAGAAAGCCAACCTGCTGGGACCACACACCTGTCCTGTTGCTAGCCTCCCCTCCCCCAACCCCAATCAAAGAGACTGACAAATCTATCTTTGATTATTGGACTGTGAATGTGAGTGTGTGTGCCTTTCTTAAAGCTCCTGAATGTTCCGAATGTGCAGCTTTCATGGTGGGCAGAAAAAGGCCTCTGACAGTGTAAATATTTAATCACCATTACGAATGTCCAATAAATGAAGGGAGTTGGGTTTCAAATTGGCTGGTTCAGATGATTAAAGCACAGAAATCATAGCAGGGTAAAAATAAAGTACCCTCAAAAAAAAGTACCGTCTTTAGAACTCAAGATGATTTCTATTTCTACTCCACCGAACGCTGTGTGGGTCACCTGTCCTTGAGCCAGGAGGGAACGGAGAATATCCAATTTCTCTTTAAAGGTTAGTGGGGGGTGGCACGGGCGAGGTCTGGAGATGAAATTTGGCAATCCCTTAATAATCCTGTTTCGGTTAATAATGAATAAAAAGGGAATCTCTCGACTGTATTGAAGGGACGGCTGAAGCTCTCCCTTAAGGAGAAATGTCTAAAAAGGAAAAAGCAGTATGTTCAGTTTCGTGTCTTGTTCGAAAATATACTTCAAACGTGCAGCAGTGTTTTAGAGATCATAACCACCCCCGTCCCCATGTCACCTTCTGAACCCTAAGCTCCCGGTAGTTCCTGGTTTACTTGTAAGGTAAAGCTTTCAGCTTTATGATTTAGCTGGGAAAAAAAAAAATGATCCTACCCAGTCGAGTTTCCGTTTGTCTGTATCACCAGGTTGAACTTCGTACAGGACAGTCTGTGCAGAGAGAAGAAAAGTGCCACTTTTCTTCCACTGCCAGATTGGGGGAGAACCAAACATTTGGAAAGACTAGGAGTTCCACTGTGCCCAGCAGTCTCCCATGCGTTCCATCAATGGACAAGCAGAACATCTGGGTTTAAACACCATTCTAGGTCACTTCTCTCTCCACGTTTGGAGGGACGTTGAGGTAAGGTTCTGACAGGAAACAGGGAACACATGCAAATGTGTACATTAATGAAGGGACCACGGCAGATGTGTGGGCAAGACGAAGGGAGAAAGGAAGGGCCAGTGACAGAGGAAGGCATGGGCTCCCACAGGCCTGAGGGTCAGCGAGTGGTTATTACCCAGAGAAGGCCATCCACAGGATCTATAGCCTTCGAAGGGACACAACCAAGGCCAATGAACACAGCCACAGGGAGGGAGCTGGGAGAAGAAATATCTGGGCATCACCCATAGCCATCTACCTCTGGATCTCTTGCTGGGACCTCCCATTGGCCGAACCCAAACAGAAGCCAAAAAAGCAAGGGAGATGCCCATAAACGTCGAACTTCCGGGCAGAGGCAGGATGGGGAAGCGTGGGGAAATGGTATGTGCAGAGAAATGGAGAACATCCAGCACAGATGGGGAAGAAGGTAGAAATAGGAAGGGTTGGGGAAAGTGCAGAAGGCAAGGTGAATGCTCAGTCTCCCACCCATGGGATTTGAGCTTGGGATTCTGTGCACGAGGCTGCTGGCGTCCGGGAGATGCTGTTTGGACTCCTGTACTCCCAGTGCCTTCCTCAGGATGGGTGACAAGTGGGAATGTTCTGACCATGGAGACCATGCTGAACTTCCCAACAGCAATGATCCAAGCACAAAGCCAATGCCAGTTGCTTCTTGCCCACCTTGGTGGAAGCATTTTCTAGGGAACAGCAAGGGTGTAAGAATCCGAAGGGAAGCCAGCTCGCTGGTGAGCAGCAGGCCCCTCACTTCCCAGTCCAGAAAAACTTTATTGTCAGCTCAGAGCATCTCCCTCTGTCAGAATCGCAAGGAAATGGAAGTATGCGTGACTGTGAAGTTATCTGTGTGTTTATCTTATCGTCTGCTATTCATTTCAAGAGTTTGAGTTATTATTAATATGAGGGCCTGGTTTCTGGCAGCTCTTCTCTTTGAATGGGTTTATGCCAAGCTGCCAGTTATCAAAGGATTCGGGGCCTAGGATCATGTTAGCGGGGAGCCTCAGAGCTGTGATGGCAGAACAGAGACGCAGGAAAATACACCGTACTAAAAGGGGATCAGCAGTTTGTGTCCAGTCCTTGATGCCCTTTCGGCTCCGTATTTCAAAAGAACTGCAAGGAAAATGCGAGCAGGGACAGACTGAAATCTTGTGAAAATCAGACAAAAGCTGGTGACCGGGAGATTGCTCAACACGTTACACAGGTTCCGCAAATCTGAAGAAACAAATCACCAGTATTTTGCGTACTTCACTCAGGTGGTCTGGGAAAACACTGGGACGGCTGATGATTTGCCACATTTTGCTTTCAACCAGTAAGGGTCTCAGACTCAGTGGTTACACTGATAATTTTTGTGAATGTTTGGAGAAAGGGCTCGAGAGAAACTTCATGACACTGAGTGCGTTACCTGAGAAATGAGTTACTAGGGTGCCAGGATGGCGTCTCTTAAAAACCAACAACATTTTACGCCCTCTCTATAGGAAATAGCTCATTTGTCCCTAAAGCTGACTGAAGGCTGGTATTTAGCTGAAAGGAAGTCATTGCACCTTGAGTAAAGAATTGTTTATTTGTACCTCCAACCCATTCTCCCGTTGCAACTCTGCTGGTAAATGACCATGAACTATTAAGCAAGCCATGACACAGGAAAGAGGACAACAGTAATGTTTGGGGTCAACCAGAATTCTATCACTTTAACCAAAGGCATGGGGCAGTGTCGCCAAGCATAAGAATGCTCAACACTTGCCTGGGGCCATGTTGGGTGGGCAAGAAGACAAGCATTGTGTTCCTTCAGTCGCATCTTAACTGTGCTGCATTTGACTGACTTGTCATGGTGATTGAGTTGCATTCAACTCATCTCTCTCAGCGGCAATTCAAACTTATTAAATGGTCCTTCATCTTATCTGCTTTCAACCATCTACTCATCAGCAGACGGGGAAAGGAGGCGGGCTCATTTCTTTTTCCTGCCAGTCACCAAAAGGGGCTGGGAGCTTTGATAAGGGCCTGGATGTGGAAGACCACATAGATTTGAGCAAAGCTGTGGAGAAGGAAGTGGCCTGTTTTAAGTCCTAGAAGGACAACACTGGTACTATTCGACCCACTGGGCATTTCCCAAATGCTGCCAAGGGGATGTAGCTCCTTGTACAAGGCAGAGAATTCGTTGACCACTAGAACTAGTATCTTAGCTGCTTTTGATCTCTGCCAGCCCAGTCATCCCTACAGATCACTGTCAGATAATTTTTTTTTAAGTCAGAAAGAAAACTGAAAACACCAGTGATAGCCATCTTGTGACTGTGACCAATCGCCTACCGAGCAGCTCTTAATGTCCTGAGCCTCAGCAGGAAACCACTGAATCTATAAAGTCCTGTCCAGCAGAAATGAGTCTGATTGTGGATGGTCTGGTTAACCCAGATTGCCTTAGATGCCTGAGGGAGTTGATATTTTCTCATTATGAAGACTTTCCCATCTACTGAATGCTACAAATAAAACTGCTCGGAATCAGTCTGAACTGCCTGTTTCCGTGGTAGCAGGCCTCTGTCTGGAGGATAAATCTGCACCATCTTCTTTTTCTCTGGGTTTCAGCCAGTTGTGTTACAAGGAGTTCCGAATGTGCCACGAGTGACGCCCACCAGGATGGGCTCCATCAGTTGGAGAGGAAAGCTTTGTTGCCAATGGGACTTGCCCCCTTGGCCAGACGCCAGCGTCCAGGAGAAAGCCATCAAAGACAGAATCCACATGCTTAAATATTTATTTTTGTTGTTCGTGTTTCCCACACTTTTCAAATGTGAACTTGTGTCCTGAAGGTGGAGCTTTAGTACACAGGAAAATTGGAAAGGGGCAAACATGTTTGTACAAAATGGGGTAGAATCAGCAAAGAATACATTTATATGCTTCCTAGTCTCCTGCATTTTTCATGCCAAAAAGTAGGCACAGATTCTGATTTCTTTCACCATGGGCGCCTGCATCCAATTAAATGGGAAGAAAAAGAAGCGTGCTTTCAAGAGTGGGGCTTATGGTCTCGTGGAATGGTGAGAAACTGTAGCCATCAAAGCCATTTATACCTCTTGCTGGTAGTATTTTTAAGATGTCTCTTTCTCAAAACGAGGCAGCAATGAATTGAGTAGTGATCAAAATGCTGCACCATAGAGTATGCTTAATCCAAATAGCTCCCAAGATGGTCGGCCACTGATTGTACCAACTCGGCAGGACTTAGAGAAATTGCTTGGTTACTAGTGAAGTAAAACTATCTCCGGAATGGAATTGAACTGTTGCTTCTCAGCACATAACAACACTGCCACAGCCGGTTCATGACAGCGGTGGAGATCATCGCCTTCTTCATCGGTCACAGGGAAAATTGTCAAACTGCCAGCACGTAGATGCCCTACTATGCGGTGACGGCTTCTGTGAGCTCCTGCAGATGTCTCTCACGTACCGCTTTCCCCATTTCCAGCCGTGCAGAAGTTCTTAAAATATTTCTGGTGGGCAGGGATTGGGGGAGTGAGGCCTGATGATTCTGGAACAGAGACGGCATCTGAGTTGCCTAACGGCTCATCTCCTGGTGAACATCGGCCTGGTGTCCCGGCTCTTTCCCCTTCCTCCTCCACTCCTACCAGTCTCCCGGCCACCACCACTGCAGTGGAAAGAGCCACCTTACAGCTCACGAGATTATTTACTGCCCCGCGGGTAGGCAAAGACAATGTTATCCAGTTTCAAACGAGGAAATTACGAAGGGATCGATGACCACTCTGAATCCAGAATAGGAGAGCCGCCGCTGGAGTGATCCGATCCTTTCACTGCACGTCAAGGGCAGAAACTTTTCTTTCTCTTCTGCTTCTTACCTCACCTCACCTCACCTCACCCTCAGCTCCTCCAGCCTCTCAGAGCTCCTTCTCCTGCCTTCTCCCTCAGCACGGGGCGGGGACGCGATGCACTACTGTAGACGTTGAAAACCTGTAAGAGCTGTTCCTTCAAGAAGGCTCAGCAACTGGAGGAAGCCCACTTACCCCGTCCCCCCGAGACAGATTCCATCTAGAGTTGGGGAACCAGGAATGGAAGGAAGAGAGGGGATGCAACCAGTTACTCTCCCTGGGCCCTCTGGTCTGGAAAGAATCAGGGAGGGGACAGAGATCTGTTTGCAAGGATGCATAAGGGTCCTCAGGTACACCATCTGGATCATCTGCCAGACTCTAAGTGTGCTGCTGGTGATGCCATCGGCCGCCTCAGGAAGCTGGGAGGCACTCGTGCCTCCTCTAGGAAGCCCCTCCTGCGAAATCATGAACGGACACCCAGGTGTGCAATGATTCAGACATTCGCCGTGCGTCACAAATTCTTGCTGGCTTTGGAGGCACCCCTGGGTGAGGTGGGGAGACCTCGGAGGGTCCAAAGAAAAGAAGTGGGAAAGGATGAGACAGAGGGAGAGCCTCTAGGGAAATAGGGTACCTGGCTCTAAGATTAGAAGGCTGGGCTGGGCAGGGCAGGTTGGAGCATTTAACTTGGGGACCTTTTCAGTTCTCACCTGCGGAGGATGATCTCGCAGCCGGATCGAATGGGCCACAGGTGGCGCTCGGCTAGGGCGGGACGGTAAAGGCAGGGCCCTGGAGCTAGATAGGGATTCGAATCTCACCTCCACTGTCAAACCAGCATTAGGACCCCGGCGGAATTCCATAACCTCTCCATGATCATTCTCACTGCTAAACGGGAGTGATAATAACAGTCACTAATTAAAAGGGTTATTAGGGTATTAAATGAGTCTCAGTCCATGTGGTAAATTTGGAACAGCACCCGGCACACAGTAAGTGCTCAATAAACGTTAGCAAGGATCATTACGGTTAGATGGTGAGTAGAACTTTCTAAGCACTAGGTCTGAGAGCCTGGGACTCCGTTGCCAAGGGAGATGAGAGAACCTTTTCAAATATGGGAGCTCTGGCCCCGGGGATTGTCCAGAAGCGGAGTCTTGGCGCCTGCCTTTTCCTCACCTCACTCCTGTGACCAGGGGAAACCCAACCGCTGTGGCAGGGACGCCTTGGTCCCCTGAGCCTCCCCGGCTCGTCCACGTCTCCCGCGCGCCTCCCCTGGGCCTCCCTCCCGCCGCTCCACACCTGTCAGCCTCCCCGCAGCCTCCCTGTGGCCTGAGCCCTGGGCCTCAGCTGCAAACCCTCGGCGCCCTGGGTTCTGGCTCCCCGTGCATTGCGTATCCCCAGGCTGCTCTCGTAAACAAAACCCGAGCGTTGGAGCAGCCCCGCGGGCGGACGGGCGGGCGCGGGAGCCCGCTCGGCGTACTGCTAGCGCGCCCCGGGAGCCCCGGGAGAGCCAAGGGGCGATGGTGGCGGCCGCGGCGGCAACAGCAGGCTGCTCAGCTTTGTTATGAATAGATGAAAGAGGCCACCTACACAGTAACCCAAATTACGAGACCTTCCTCCTCCCTATCTCACCGAATCAAGAGGGGAGGGGAGATGGGCGTGGAGGGAGGGCGGGCGGGCAGGAGGCGGAGGGCGGAGGAGGAAGAGGATGAGGAAGGGGGCCAGTTGCATCCCACTTTCACAATGGGAAAGTGAAACGCACAAGCGCACCCAACCTCTCCAGCCCTCCCCGCCTGCCTCGCTCCCCTCCGCCCGTCCCCTCCCTTACCCTCCGCGCCTCCCCGCGAGCGCCAGCGCTGCACAGAGGAACTCTCCGGAGAAGGAGGGCGAGGAGGAAGCGGCGCCGGAGCGCGCAGGGCTTGCCGCCGCCGCCGCCACCGCCGCCGCCGCACAGGCTGCCGGAGCGAC
>NW_024412413.1:26602272-26633759 GCF_014898765.1 Herpailurus yagouaroundi | reverse complement strand
GCCCGGGGGCGGCCCCCCCAGCCCCATGGAGGTCTCCCGGAGGAAGGCACCGCCGCGCCCCCCGCGCCCCGCCGCGCCGCTGCCCCTGCTCGCCTATCTGCTGGCGCTGGCGGCGCCGAGCCGGGGCGCGGACGAGCCCGTGTGGCGGTCGGAGCAAGCCATCGGAGCCATCGCGGCGAGCCGGGCGGACGGCGTGTTCGTGGCGAGCGGCAGCTGCCTGGACCAGCTGGACTACAGCCTGGAGCACAGGCTCTCGCGCCTGTACCGGGACCAGGCGGGCAACTGCACGGAGCCCGTCTCGCTGGCGCCCCCCGCGCGGCCCCGGCCGGGGAGTAGCTTCAGCAAGCTGCTGCTGCCCTACAGCGAGGGGGCGGCCGACCTCCAGGGGCTGCTGCTCACCGGCTGGACCTTCGACCGAGGCGCCTGCGAGGTGCGGCTCCTGGGCAACCTGAGCCACAGCTCCCTGCGCAACGGCACCGAGGTGGTGTCCTGTCACCCGCAGGGCTCGACGGCCGGCGTTGTGTACCGCGCGGGGGACCAGAACCGCTGGTACCTGGCAGTGGCCGCCACCTACGTGCTGCCGGAGCCCGAGACCGCGAGCCGCTGCAATCCGGCGGCGTCCGACCGCGACACCGCCATCGCCCTCAAGGACACGGAGGGACGCAGCCTGGCCACGGAGGAGCTGGGCCGCCTCAAGCTGCGCGGGGGCGCGGGCAGCCTGCACTTCGTGGACGCCTTTCTCTGGAACGGCAGCGTCTACTTCCCCTACTATCCCTACAACTATACGAGCGGCGCCGCCACCGGCTGGCCCAGCATGGTGCGCATCGCGCAGAGCGCCAAGGTGCTGCAGTTCCAGGGCCAGGCGGCCCTCGACTGCGGCCACGGCCACCCCGACGGCCGGCGCCTGCTCCTCTCCTCCAGCCTGGTGGAGGCCCTGGGCGTCTGGGCGGGTGTGTTCAGCGCGGCCACCGGCGAGGGCCAGGAGAAGCGCTCCCCCGCCACCACGGCACTCTGCCTCTTCAGGATGAGTGAGATCCAGGAGCGCGCCAAGAGCTGCTCCTGGGACTTCCAGACGGCCGAGCAAAACTGCGTAAGTCCTGCCGCCGGGACGCCGAGGGGAGTGCTCCCGGTGGGGAGCCGCCGCCAAGGGCGAGCGGGAGGGAGACCAGGTTGCCATTTACCAGGTCTGGGATTCACACGGCCGGCTGGCGGCCAGCGAGCCGTTTCCACGGGGTCTCGGAGACCTTCGGCTGCTCTAGAGCACAGCCAGAGGTCCCCAGAGGGAGCGTAAACGGCGAGGTGGAGAGGGTAGGAGTTTGGCTTAAAACTCTAGTGACTGTATCCCAGTGTCATCCTTCTCTGTCTAAAAGACGCTTGTTTGGGGCTGAGCCGCCGCAGGCAGCCTACGCTCCCTTCCCTAATCGCCTCCCCAGGTGTACGGGTGTTAGCAGGCGTGTGGCTTGACCCTTCTCAACTCGGTTGCCAAACACAGCGCCCTGGGCAGAGAAGTCGGGGAGCCCAAAAGGCATGCTGCCACACCCCAGCCGTTGCGCACCCCCCTCCCCGCAACACATGTGATGTGGTCTGAAGAGTTGGTAGCCTGTTCAACCTGGGTCAGTGCTGGCCTGGAAAAGCGGCCCACGCTGGGTGGAACGGAACCGTCAGCCTGACCTAGTGCGAGGGCGGGCGGGAGGCTGTGGCTCTGCCGTGGGGGCACTGTGGTCTCTGGGGGGAGAGGCAGGGGAGGTTGAGGTGGCTCTGTGGATGGAAGCTTCAGCCGGGAGGGAAGCAAGGAAAGATGTTGGGGTGCTACAGGCAGCTTCTGGGCTCCACGTTGCTGGTGGAGACTGTGGGGCGCAGAAGCACCACCCTTGTGCTGTGTCCAACCAGTAAGAGCACAGGTTTCCCCTGGGTTCTCAGGGCAGCCCCAGCTTGACTCTGGAGATTGGCAGCTCTTTGACTGGAAAATAAAGCCGCGGTTCAAGAGGGTCCAGTTGATGGGGATTATGGAGCCATTGTGCACTTCTCAGAGGCTGGTTTCCTTCCAAGGCTGCTGGCACATCGACTCCACATATGGCTCCTGAGAGGGGAGCCTGCTGAGAGCCTCCTTTATAACTGGACAGAAATCAAAGAGCAGAAATTAACGGCTACAGGTGTTGCCATTGTTTTGGTATAAAATGCGTCAGAGAGGAAGGGGAGAAGTCTCCACTTGGAAAATGGGTTGTATTGATACATTGTTGCATAAGAACACAGGAGAGCCCTGGCTCTAAGGTATGTTACTATATGTAGGGAAAGACGCTCTCACCCCCACCACCCCCCCCAACCCCTGTCTCTGAAAAGCACATCTCACCAAATATTAAGTCCTATTATTCAGGGAGAAAAAAAAAACTGAGGTCTTTTGCAAGGCTCCTTAGATGGTCATTTGCTTTTCTCCCTCCTTGCCTGTCGGTTGTGTGCTGGGACACACACATAATGCCTTTCTTTAGTTACTGGTATAATTTTTTTAAGCATAGATAACAAATGATGCTCCCTGAATGCCTTCATCTTGCCATACACATATATTCAACATCTATTTTCATGAGAGCTTTATAATCTGAGAGCTCCAGTTTGGCAGAAACCATTTCCTTCTACTCCTCTGTTGAAAGACTTGAACATACCCGCCCCTCCGCCCCCCAGACGTTACTTAGTGCCAAGCTTCAGGCATGCTTGGTCTCTGGGGTTAATGACAAGACAGCTCAGAGGCCCACAGCAGGTAATAACAGTGGAAGTCCGAGCTTTGCCATCTGACAGCTGTGTAGTTGTGTGGAGCCAAAACATTTCTCTTGACTGCCCCTCTCTACCCGTTGGGTCCTGGAGGACTTAGTTCCCTTCCAAACCCAGCAGACATCCTGAGTGCACTCGCTCACAAGCCACGTTTTGGGGTGGTCAGGTCTTCCTATTTGCTCTGGGATGAGGAGGGAAGGGGGTGGGTCAGAGCGCTGTTTACCCATCTTCGTGGGAGCTTCCGGGAGAGAGGTTCCCTTGGAAATCAAGCCAGGGGTAAAAACCTGCAGCCAAAGATCTGGGGTTGGAAAAATAAATAATTAAAAGAGGTCCCTCCGCAGCATTTCTTGCTGCTGCTTATCAAGAACTCCCAGTGTGCTCAGAGCAGGGTGTTCTGAAAGACAGGGTCCCTACCTCCTGAGCTTGTCATCCAAGTTAAATAATATACTCTGCTTCAAACAATAGCATGTCATGGCTGCACAGGTGGGAGCTTGGAGTTTTGCATTTATTTTTTCATTTCAGTAAATTCCTTGCTGCTAGTATGCATTACAAAAGCCTTAATGGAAGTGAATTTCAAGAGGGGTTTGAATGGGGGGGGGAAGGAAGGTAGTTTTGATGAAAAAGCTGACAATTTTTCTAACCTATCAAATAGGCAGATAAGATACTCAGTTCAACAAATATTTGTTTGACGCCTGCCAGTGTAAGCAATGCTCTGTGCTGGACGCTCCTGATTTTGCCACTGAAAGGACAATGGCAGGTTGCAGCCCCATTTAATGGGGTCATAGGATCAGAGTGCCCCTGGTTGTCACTCAGAACAATGATGTTATTTGCTTGCCTTGGCTGTGCATTTCATTTTCAGGTTTTGAATGTATTTTGGAAAAGGCATGCTGAATTATAGGTGCCTAAAACAAGAGACTGACTTGAAACACTCTAGAGGGAGCCTCAATAGATTCCAACAGCAATTCTGCAGAGCAGACACAGTAATTTTAACAGTAATCCACAGGCAGTGAGGCCCGAGTGGCTGGATTTGCTGCCTTCTCCTCTCCTACTAGATGGCTCTCTCTTATTTTCCATCTTCAATCAACCACGGGGAGCAGAGTGACAGGAGCGACTGGGTTGTGTTTTCTCCTCTTAAGTCAGTTGCTTCTCCTGCTAAGGATGAATTTACGAGGTGCTTGTGCAGTGAGTGAGGAACATTCCCATTTACCTGATGAGGAAGCCCAAGATCAGTTGGGTCACTTGCTCAAGGTAACAAAACAAGCGTCTGAGCCTCCCAGCTTAAACTCGAGTCTTGAAATGTCTACTTCTGTATTCTTTCCACCACTCGAGTGCTTTTCAAACTTTCCCTTGAAAGTCCTAATTACAAAGGAAGCAACCAGCCTCCCCTACCATGGGGGGGTTGAGGCTGGAGGCTGCCCTTTGAAGTGTTTTAAAACTTTATGTGATTTTTTTTTTTTCATTCTGTTCCATAACCTCTCTGTGTGCTTGGGTTAACATATTTAAAAACATAGTAAATGCTTTAAATTCTGTACAAATTAATTAACTTCCTCCCCCTCTGAACTCCTGCTGTCCCTGGCACACCAATGTACTCCTAGAAAAGTGTACCCAAGTTTTCAAGTCTGCTTGTTCCACAGGTACTTGGCTGCCATATTTGGGTCCTGGAGTTGCTTGTGGTCTAAACATGGTCGGCCACTCCTCGTATGGACACCGAGGGTAGTGTGGTTTTTGTTTTGTTTTTCATACTGTCGGCTAATAGGACTGACTTTTGTAGTTCATTCTACCCCTTGTGGGGAGACACACCCCTTCTTCCATACGTAATTCCAAAGCCTGATATAATTTAGCTGTCACACAGACAACCACAAAACACTCGCATGCTCTCCAGCAGATGGTAACACGAGATACTTCTAGCCATCACGTGCAGAAGAGATGTCCCACGACCACTCAGCAATGCAACCTTGTGTGTTGCCTCTTGACCTCAAAATCCACAGTCTTCCTGTGATGTTTATTCCTCCCTGTAGTTTCTGTGACGATCCTGTCTAGCCATGTTGCAATTTGTAGACGAGATGGTGAATTTTACCCCTGTACACGCATCTGAAATGCAGGGGTAGATTTAAATAAACCCAACACCCAGTTGGGGGAGGGATGGGAAGCAATCATAGCTACTATCTCCTGGGTAGTTACGATGGCCAGGCTTTGTGCTAAGCGCTTTACATGCCTTGTTTTCAGTTGATTTTCACAGTCTCCCAATGGGGCAAGAGCTGTAGTTATTATTATGATTTTATAGGTGAGAAAATTGAAGCCTGGAGAGTTTTGGTTCAGTTCCACAGCTGCTAAATGGCTGAAGATTTAGGACCTGGGTGGTCTGGCTTGTGGACCTGAGCTTGTAAATCACTGCCATGGGTAGTCCAGCACCGCGGATGTTGGGTCGTGTAGTCAATCCTAACACGCACGGAGCAAGCCAGGCCCTTGCAACTGCTCTGATAAGATCAGCTGTTTGTGGACATAAGACACGAGAGGACAGAGGACCCTTGACTGTGAACTGAGTTTCTGGATTTTCAGACTGAATGACCAAAAGTTCAGACCCCGGGGGGGTATTAGCTCCTTAGCTGTCATTCTTTATATTCAGACTCACAAACGACGTCCGAGAAACCAACAAGGCCTCCGGGGGCTGCTCCCGGACACCACGTAGCTCATGTCCTGAATCCCGAGATCTCAGCCTGTTAAGTCTGGGTTACAGGCACTCTGGTCTTTATTAGCAGCCACGGTTAAAATGTAAGCCCCAGAAGGTCAGGAACGTGTAACCGTTTGTTCTCTGTTGAATCCGGAGTACCTGGCATATAGTACCTGACATGTCATTGGGGCTTGAGAAATATTTGTGGAATTAATAAATGCAGGGTCTCGGAGCATCATGTTGGAAATGTTTTCTGTGCTTAGCAGCAACATTTTCTTCAGTCTGGCCACTTCATACTCCCTTAACTATTGGCTTTGTCTTTTCTTTTTTAAATTTTTTAATGTTCATTTTTGAGAGAGAAAGAGAGTGAGCGAGCACGAGAGAGGGAGACCCAGAATCCGAAGCAGGCTCCAGGCGCTGAGCTGTCAGCACAGAGCCAGACGGGGGGCTCAAACCCACGAACCATGAGATCATGACCTGAGCTGAAGTTGGACGCTTACCCGACTAAGTCACCCAGGCACTCCAGCCATTGGCTTTTTCTTAATGTGTGCATCAGGGCCCCTCTCTTTCCTAGTCCTAAGCTATCAGAGATCCTTCACCCCTCCAGCTCTTCCCAGAAAACCCCATTTATTGGAATAGCCCTTCCTCTGCTCTTATCAGTCTGCAACTTTGACCATAGAAACCCAGCATGGTTGGCACTTCTATGGTAAAACGTAATAACATCTGTGATCATGCCTTTCAGTGACAGGAGGAAGGGGCTTTGTGTTTACAGAGCAATGGTTCTCAAAGTATAGTGTCCGAACCAGTAGCATCAGCATCACTTGGGAATTTGCTAGAAATGCACATTCTTGGGCCCCACATCAGACTTACTAAATCAGAAACTGGGGACAGGATTGGCAATCTGTTTTAACAAGCCCTCCAGGCGATGCTAATTCACACTCAGGTTTCAGAACCACTGTGGTAAGGTGACACAATTTTCCTTGTCTTCTGGCGGAGGCACCTGGAGTAAGAACTTGTCCTATTTTTTCTGTTGCAGTTTTACTTAGGGCCGTATAAAGTGACCAGCTCATTCCACTACCCTTATATTCCTTATGCTTTTCTTATTGAGGGATGAGTAACGTAGCATTATATTATTTTCAGGTGTCCAACATTGATTTGACAATTCCACACGTTAGTGAATACCACAATAAACGTAATCACCCTCTGTTGCCATGCAATGTTGTTATAGTATTATTGACTACGTGGCCTATGCTGTGCTTTTTCATCTCCATGACTTATTTTGTAACTAGAAGTCTGTACCTCTTAATCCCTTTTATCTATTTCACCCATCCCCCAACCTACCTCCCTTCTGGCCACTACCAGGTCTCATCCTTTTTTTAATAGCTGAGTAATGTTCCATTGTATATGTACCACATCGTCTGTATCCATTCTTCTATCAATGGCCCCAGGGCTTGCTTCCATATCTTGGACAGTGTAAATAATGCTGCAGTAAACACAGGAATGCATATACCTTCTCAAATTAGTATTTTCATTTCCTTAGGGTAAATACCCAGTATTCCAGTAGAATTGCTGGATCATATGGCAATTCTATTTTTGACTTTTTGGGAAACCTTCCTACTGTTTTCCACAGTGGCTGCATCCATTCGCATTCCCACCAACAGTGTACCAAGTTTCCTCTTTCTCCACATCCTCGCCAACACCTGTTGTTTGTTGTGTTTTTGATTTTAGCCATTCTGACAGCTGTGAGGGGATATATCGCTGTGGTTTTGATTTGCGTTTCCCTGGTCGTGAGTGATGTTGAGCATCTTTTCATGTGTCTGTTATACACCTCCTACTCTTCTAATTGCTCAAAGCAAATGCCTAGAAAACCTTCTAAAACCTTTCCATTTGGGGGCTTGTAGTCTGAGTCTCAAGAACCTAAAGGTCACAGTTTAATTAGCTCCATCACTCTTGTATATAGCAGTTTGTTTGCATTTCATTCCAGAATGTGGTGGGGATTTCTAGAATCTTCCACTCTGCTGTACATCAGAACCAGTTCCACTGTCGAAACGTCCATATTGAAATTCTCTGAGGATCTACTCTTTATAGCTTCAATCCTGGTAGGAATTTCTATGTTAGGCAGAGTCGGTTGCATGAAAGAAACATCCGCTTCAGCTCAAATAAGGGGATGGGGGTCTTAGTGGAAAGAACTATGTGGAATTATGTGGAAATCTAGGAATAGGAGCAGTACTGCGAAGTGGTTACATGCACCGGCTGTGGAGCCAGGTCAGTTGGGACCAAGGCTGCTGCGTATGAGTTTGGGACCTTAAGCAAATTATGTAACCTTTCTGTGTCTCGGTTTCTTTGTCTATATGGAGGCATCGTATTTGCTTCATAGGGTTATTGCCTGGATTAAGGAGTTGATATGTCTTGGATTAACACTACCTGACCCATAGTAAATGCTACGTATGCATTTACTGTCATCACCATCATCATGATTAATAGCAAATAGGATGGGCTTTCCTTGGAATTGGAAGGAGGTTCTGGACCCAAGGCACCTGGCAGAAGCTCAGCGGCAGGAGGTGATAGAGGCTCATTCTGAGGTTTCACTGTCAGCATGACTTAGCACGGCCACTTCCCTCTGTCCTGCTGCCAGATGGCCTCGTTTTCCTCAAACATCTGCCCCTCGCACCCTCCACCCGAATGCTACAGACTGCTTTAATACCCACTCCGCCTCTTGATGGTATTTAACCCTCTGTATTGGCTACTCAGTGGCAACGCCTTTCTGTATTACTTATTCAAATGACCAAGAAAGAGATAGCGTTGGGGTCCAACTCAACTTTTCACGTCCGATCAGAGCCCTCATTCAGAGTAGGAATTTCTTGCCCTCGGGGGATATACTGCCCCTGGGTCCGGTCAGAAAAAGGGGATCAGCATGGCCCCCAGAAGGCCCAGTGGGCAGATTCCCTGAGAAAGGAATGGTGAAAGGGCCACATCATGACCTCCATGTTGACGACAGCAGCGTGGCACCGTCTCTGTCTCCCTTTAAGCTTCTTGATGTTCTCTGTCTTCCCTGAACATGTGGTGTGGCACATAGCTGATAAAGACTGAGGTCTGCTCCGAGAAATCCCACAGTCTGTGGGGGGGGGGGGTGGGGGCGGGCAATTTGGAGGCGTTACGGGTCTGACCTGTTTGTGGGAGCGGGAACGTGGTAGTATTCAGTTTTTTGCTTCGCTTCTTGTGAAATGTGCTCATAGTTTTTTTAGTTTTAATTTTCTATTTTGATGGAAGTGCTAATTTTCATACTGTCACAGAACTCAGTAGAATTGCGACCTTTTCTTCCCCACAATCTGTGGTTGAGTTTCATACTGGTTTGTCCACCTAATCGTTACAGATACCGTTCTCCTTGGAGGAGTTATGGGGATTTGACCCCAGGAATCCCAGCCTCACTACCCTGGCCAATGCTGTCATGCAGAGGGCAGCACACCTCTCCTGCAGAGGTCAAATCGTCAATACCTTAGGCTGCACATGCCACACAGTCTCTGATGCATTTGCTCAACTCTGCTGCTATCGTGTGAAAACAACCATAGACTATACATAGAAACAAATGGGACAGTGTTCCAGTAAAATGATGCACACTGAAATCTGAATTTCATATAATATTCGCTTATGAAATCGTCTCCTTTTCATTCCCCACCCACCTCAGCCATTTAGAAATGGGAAAAAACCATTCTTAGCCCCTGGGCCATTAAAACAAACAAACAAATGAAAATGGGCAGTGGCCAGATTTGGTCCCCAGGTGGTAGTTGCCCATCCCGCCATTATGCAGAGGGTGAGTGTGAAACAAGCCTTCCCAATGCCAGGAGATGTGGTGAGAGAGGTGGCAAAAAGAAGCTGTGGGAGCCCCTGGAGGGAGCGTCAAACTCGGGCTTCAGAGAGGTGATGCCGGAGTTGTGTCTTGAAGCCAAGTGGAGGAGGCAGGGAAGGGCGTTCCAGCGAGAGGGAACAGCTTGGGCACAAGCAGGACGTTGAATAAGCTTGTGAGCCGCAGGTAGCTCACCCTGGCTGGGGAGTGTCCAGAAACAAGTGTGCAGGGCCAGATGGCCACAGGCTTAATGAGACAGGCCAAGACGGCTGGATTTTATCCTGATGGTTGGTCGTTTTCAGACTTTCCAAACCTGGTCTTTACCATAAATCTTCCCCAGGAGCTTTATACGAGAAAAAGGTTGCCATCTCATCATTGACCTGCTGTTCTGGGTGAGACCGATGGCCAGGTGCTGGGACACAGCATGCGGCAGGGGTCGGGAGGTTCCCTGCAGCCTGCGTACCCCACCCCCATGCCTGTCCCTGAGGCATCTCAAAGGAACTTGTAGGATTCTGCTGAACAGGGTGTGAAAACCATGGCTGCGGCTAGTGGAGGACAGGAGCGGACAACATGCAGACATGATCTGATGGTGTTCCACATTGAGCATGCAGAAGAATGGACAGGCAAAACAGCTGATGAGAAGGACACTCACTGGTTCAAACGAATGATTTCTTGAGTCTCTATTGTATGCCTAGCACTGTGTGAAAATATTTGACACTGGTAAGTAGAATAGACAACATGTAGCAAGTAAAGAAGTTCTTTTTATATTAAAATGATAGCACCTATAGAGCACCTACTGTGTACCCAGTGGTGTTCTAAGCATTTTATAATATTAATAGAATATTAACTCCTTGAATCCTCACCACAATTGATGAGGTGGGTAATATTATTACTTCCATTTTACAGACGAGGAAACCGAGGCACAGGCAGAGATTAGGACTGCATATGAGCTAAGCAGGTGTTGGGGAAGGTTCTCTTTAAGGAGGCTGAGGGGACACCAGGAAGATGAGAAGGGACGGTTGTAGATGCCCCTGTGGAGAACTGGGCTGCAAACACTCCTAGCACCCTGGAGAGCCCAGAGGGGAATGGCTTGGTCGGCTTGAAGAACGAGGGTAGCGTGGTTGAGTCCTGGGGAGGTGGTAAGGGAAGAGGAGAGGGGAGGAGGCCGGAGAAGACGGCAGCTGCGGGATCCTGTAGGCCTCACAGGCTACGGGAAGGAGAGGATATTGTATTCTTTTTTTTTTTTTTTTTTAGTCTATATTTTTGAGAGAAAGCAAGTGAGAGCAAGGGGCAGAGAGAGAGAGAGACAGAGAGACAGAATCTCTGCACTGTCAGCATAGAGCCCCACATGGGGCTGGAACTCACAAACTGTGAGATCATGAGCTGAAACCAAGAGTCTGACGCTTAACGGACTGAGCGACCCAGGCACCCGGAGAGGATATTTTCTCCTCAAAGCATGGAGGGGCCTGGGCAGGACAGTGAAGTGATTAGGTTTGAACCCCTAGAGAATGGCCATTCTGTGGGGCATGGATGGGAGGTTGGCACTGGTGGAAGCAGGGAGACCTGCAGTAGGCTCCTGAAGTCGTCTGGGCAGGAGATGATGTCGCCTTGGTCTGGAGGGCTGATGGTGAATATGGAGAGAATCCCGTGGGATTCTGTGGATTACCAACTGAGGAGTGTGGACAACCTGAACCCAGCTGGTGGCAGTGACGGTGGAGAGGACACATAAAAGGAAACAGCTTTCTAAGAGGTAGGAACAGAGAGGTTTCGGTGACCAGTTAGAAGACAATTCTGTGTTGGTTTTGAGATGCCTATGGGACACCCAGGAGGAGCCACCAAGCAGGCAGTTGGCAGTGAAATTAGGGATTGGGGATGTGCGAGGCTCTGTTTGGGGCTCAACGCAGTGCTATTTGGACTGTGTGTGCCTTGAGGGGTGTGACTGGGTCTGTCTCCCAAGCATCATAAGACCGTCTCACACCCAGTGGGCCCTCCATAAATGTTCATCAAACTGACCAAGTGTTCTCCATTTGGTGGAGAAGATGATGATTATAGCACAGTGAGCTAAGAATTTCCGGGAGGGGGTGACACTGGAGCTATGTTGATAGGAAGCCAGGTGGCCCAGAGGGAAGGGCATTTCCCTTGTTGTTCCCCCCGTCAACCTGGTCTTGGAAGAGTCCGCTAGAGAAGCAGATTCTCGAACACACCAGCTGTTCCTAATCATTGCTCATTGACATCTTCCTGAGGCTCCTTTTTCATCAGTGACCAGTCTTAAGAGTCGTATTCCAAGTGCTGACCCTTCTTCTCTGAGGCACCAGGAAGGGTACGTGGCCCCGAGCAGTCAGCAGTTGTAGGTGTCCTCGAGACCTCCTGTGTATAGCAATATCTCCGTGTCCTCTACCCCAAGGGCTCCTCCCTCCCATGGAGCCCATGTGCTGTGGACTTCTGTGAAGCATGTAGATTCTTCTCAGAACAATGGCTTTAGATGCATAAAACAGAGAATTACAACATGAACCGATTTTATTGATACAAAGATATCTCAAATGGTGTTTTTCAATTTGAGGTATAGTAATATATCTCAACACACTAAATAGCAAGATCTAGCGTCAGTAACTACCATAATTTCAAAGTAGAGATGAGCATAAATGATATTTTGAGATCGCTGAATAACTGTAAAATGATATGGATATATCTGATTTCTTTTGGTGACGAAGTCGCAGGTTCAATTAATACTACTGTGTCCTAGGCACATGAAAAGATGCTCAACGTCGCTCCTCATCAGGGAAATACAAATCAAAGCCACACTCAGATATCACCTCACGCCAGTCAGAGTGGCCAAAATGAACAAATCAGGAGCAAATAGATGCTGGAGAGGATGTGGAGAAACGGGAACCCTCTTGCACTGTTGGTGGGAATGCAAATTGGTGCAGCCACTCTGGAAAACAGTGTGGAGGTTCCTCAAAAAATTAAAAATAGACCTACCCTATGACCCAGCAATAGCACTGTTAGGAATTTACCCACGGGATACAAGAGTACAGATGCATAGGGGCGCTTGTACCCCAATGTTTATAGCAGCACTCTCAACAATAGCCAAATTATGGAAAGAGCCTAAATGTCCATCAACTGATGAATGGATAAAAAAATTGTGGTTTATATACACAATGGAGTACTACGTGGCAATGAGAAAGAATGAAATATGGCCCTTTGTAGCAACATGGATGGAACTGGAGGGTATTATGCTAAGTGAAATAAGCCATACAGAGAAAGACAGATACCATATGGTTTCACTCTTGTGTGGATCCTGAGAAACTTAACAGAAACCCATGGGGGAGGGGAAGGAAAAAAAAAAGGTTAGAGTGGAAGAGAGCCAAAGCATAAGAGACCCTTAAAAACTGAGAACAAACTGAGGGTTGATGGGGGGTGGGAGGGAGGGGAGGGTGAGTGATGGGTATTGAGGACACCTTTTGGGATGAGCACTGGGTGTTGTATGGAAACCAATTTGACAATAAACTTCATATATTGAAAAAAAAAAATACTGTGTCCTGCATTCATAATTAAAGGAAATGCTACATTTCAGTTGGAGTTAGCTAAAATACAGTTGACCCTTGAACAACACAGGATTGAACTACGCAGGTCTACTTGGATTTTTTTTTTTTGGTAAATAAACATAAACGTTTTTCCTTATGATTTTTTAAATAATGTTTTCTTTTCTCTAGCTTACTTTATTTTTTTTTTAATTTAAGTTTTAGTTAACATACAGTGCAATATTGGTTTCAAGAGTAGAATTGAGTGATTCATCATGCGACACCCAGTGCTCATCACAAGTGCCCTTCTTAGTACCTATCCAGCCCATCCCCCCCCCACTTCCCCTCCATCAACCTTCAATTTGTTCTCTATCATTAAGAGTCTCTTGTGGCTTGTTTCCCTCTCTTTTCTTTCCCCCCACCCTCCCATGTGTTCATCTGTTTTGTTTCTTAAATTCCACATGAGTGAAATCATATGGTATTTGTCCTTCTGATTGATTTATTTTGCTTAGCATAATTCTAGCTCCATCCACGTCGTTTCAAATGGCAAGATTTTATTCTTTGATGGATGAGCAATATTCCATTACATGCACATATATGTGTATATGTGTGTGTATACACACACACACACACACACAGCACATCTTCTTTATCCATCCATTCATCCATTATCATTCATCAAAACATTTGGGCTCTCTCTATAGTTTGGCTATGGTTGATAGTGCTGCCATAAACATTGGGGTGCATGTATCCCTTCAAATATGTATTTTTGTGTCCTTTGGGTGCCTCCCTAACCGTGCAATTGCTGGATCATAACGTAGTTCTATTTTTAGTTTTTTGAGGAGTCTCTATGCTGTTCTCCAGAGCACCAGTTTGCATTCCCACCAACACTGCAAGAGGGCTCCCCTTTCTCTGCATCCTCGCCAACACCTGTTGTTCCTTGTGTTAATTTTTGCCACTCTGGCACGTGTGAAATGGTATCTCATCATGGCTTTGACTTCTATTTCCGTGGTGGTGAGTAATGTCATCTAACTTACTTGATCTTTTTTTTTTTTTTTTAATTTTTTTTTTCAACATTTATTTATTTTTGGGACAGAGAGAGACAGAGCATGAACGGGGGAGGGGCAGAGAGAGAGAGAGGGAGACACAGAATCGGAAACAGGCTCCAGGCTCCGAGCCATCAGCCCAGAGCCCGACGCGGGGCTCGAACTCACGGACCACGAGATCGTGACCTGGCTGAAGTCGGACGCTTAACCGACTGCGCCACCCAGGCGCCCCTAACTTACTTGATCTTAATACAGTATATAGTATATATAACGTACAAAACATGTTAATTGACTAAGGCTTTGGGTCAGCAGTAGGTTATTAGTTAAGTCTTGAGGGAGTCAAAAGTTATACACGGATTTTCATTGGCACAGGGGGTTGGTGGCCGTACCACTTGTGTTGTTCACGGGTCAACTGTAATTTATTTGTTTTTGTCCAATTCCATGTATTCTCTGAATTTTACCCGTGAATTATAGATATCCATGGAACCCCTCCTCAAAGCATTCATTTCAGTCACTAAGTGCTTCCGAAAACAGTGACAGGGAATGTAAAGTGCTGGATTTTCTTTCAAAAACCCATTCCATTGGTTTTGTTTTATAAGAGGGGTTTATTCCCATTTGTATTTTGCAGATCAAGCGCTTGGTCAAGAGCGAGTGCTCCGTAAATGATGGTTGGGCTGGCGGATGGCAGATAGGTAGACAGGTGATGGTGGGTGGAGAGAAGCCTCGGGCAGGTTACATCATCTGCCTAACTCACAACTTATGAGTGATAGAGCTTGAACTTGAACCCACATTTTCTAAACTCTAAATTTCTTCTTTCTGTTCTTCCATGCTACCATTATGCTGTTTTTATTTTAAAGAGTTAACCCAGTGTGAAGCCATGTTCATAAATTATGCTGTTCTAATAATGAAAAAAAACAGTCCAATTACCCTTTTTTGGTCAGAGAACACCTAAAGTACTTTGTTCCTATGTTAGAGCCATATTTTAAGTAAACTGACTCTGTAGACTGCCTGCAGACCGAGACGGCAAGAGACCCAGAAATTTTCTCTTACGATTTGTGGATGAACTATGGATATAAAATTTAGAGAAGCCCGAGATGCATGATAGTGGGAGGTGTGGGGTAGTTTAGTACTGCTCCCGAAGGCAGAACCAAGGTCCAGTGTTTACAAGGACAAAATTTGGCTCAACTGAAGAACTCTCTAATGATTAGACCTACTTAGCAATGTACCAACATTGCCTGGTAAGATATTGACTGAAAGAATTCAAACATTGATCCATGTGTTTATTCATGCATTCAATAAACATTTATTGACAACCTACTACATACCAGATGCCTAGGTACATGCCGCCTTCAAAGTATGGAATCAGATAAACTGTTGTTAGAGCTTAAAGTCTACTGGGAGACAGATAACAAATATAATTTTAAAACAATCTTGAAGTAAAAAAGTGGAGTGCTAGGATTCATAATAACTGGGACAAGGATGGAACGATCTATAGTTATGTGTCCACAAGGAGGTGACTTTGCATTTGAAACCTGAAAGATTAGAAAGACCCAACCTCAGGGGAATGAAGCGTGAGGAACTAGAAGTAGCATGTGCAAAGGCCCTGAGGCAGAAATATGGTAACGTGTTAAGAAGTCTGAAGGAAAGTCACTGTGGGACCTGAAGTGGAATGGAAGAGAGGGGTGGTAGAATGTGAAGTCGGCAGGGATGAGCTCGGGTAGGATCTGGGGAGGCGCTTGGATTTAGTTCTAAGTGTGATGGGAAGCCAGTAAAGAACTCTAGGCAAGGGAGTAACACTGCTTATTTTATATTTAAAGGGTCACTCTGACTGCCGGTCAAAGAAAGATTGTGGGTTGGAAGGGAGAGACCAGGAGGCTCTTGGAGTAGATCAGGAGCAAGATGGAGGTTGCTTAGACTGGGTGGAGGCCGTGGAGATGGAGAAGACAGATGAGATTGTTAGCGAATCTGGCTGAGATTTTTCATGTATGGCTGTGGGGAGTGGTGGAGAGCATGAGGCTGAGGGTGATTGGTGGTGCCTTTCATCATGATGAGGAAGGCTAGGGAGGAAGGAAAGGTTGGAGGGTTGGAGTCAAGAAACATCTAGATCATCATTTTCCGGCAACTCTGAACCCTTGTGATAGACTGCCGTGGTTCTCAAGAATGATTCCGTTTATTTGGTATGTAGAGATGTGGGGGACGGAGCTTTTGTACTCGTCAAATGATGGGATGGGGGCACTATTGGCCTTTTCTGGACAGGGATCAGGGATGCTAAAAGTCTCGTATCGTGCAGGACAGCTCCCATAATGAAGAAATATCCCATCCAGAATGCTAGTAACTTCCTCATGGAAAAACATTAGTGGACTGAGAGCTTTTCAACTCTAAGAATGTAGAAAAATTGTATTTTTCCACCCCACACTGTCGGCCATTCATCTCTTTTTGTGAATTATTTGAGTCAGGTTCTTTTCATAAGTAATTGACTGAAATTAGCCACAGGGAGCAGATGGAGATTTCCCTGGAGGAAAGGGTGTAAGCAGGAAGAAGGAAGGCTAAATCTTGGAGAGCAGGACTTTGCTGGTGGGTAGGGCTTTGAGACTGAGGGACACTGAGGGCCTTGAAGGGAGGAGAGAAGGAGGAAGAGCAAGTGGGAAGGTGCAAAATTCAAACTTGGCTCTCTGTTTCCTGTGGTTCCACTGTGCGCTCCCTGATGCTTGCTGGTGTAGAGGCTGTCCGGCTCTTCCCCTAAACTTTGCTTCTCCATCCCTCATGCACACTTTGAACTTTTCCTTTTGATCATTTGCATCCCCGGTATAAATTCTTCCTTCAGATGATCAGAGAGATGCCGTAAACTTAGACTCCAAGCAACGCTGCATACTCTAGAAGAATACAGAAAAGCAACAGGAGTCCTAGTGGCTAATGAAGTTACTATCTTGGGTGAAAAATTGTTCTTTCCATCTCTCTAGCTTCATAAAGGTTGTTTTCTTGTTTTCACATGCATAGTTTCATGTGGGCCTCACAGCAATGCTAGTAGGCTGGGCATATGTGTTACTGTATT
This sequence comes from Herpailurus yagouaroundi, assembly GCF_014898765.1. Lineage (NCBI taxonomy): Eukaryota > Metazoa > Chordata > Mammalia > Carnivora > Felidae > Herpailurus > Herpailurus yagouaroundi. Next base: position 26,616,862 of record NW_024412413.1, on the reverse strand, counting down.
CATTTTATAGATTTGGTCATTGAAGTTCAGGGGCTTCCCCAAATCAAGCAGCCTGTAAGGGATAGAGTGGGAGGAGAGAGAGAGTGCGCATGTCTCTGGGCACGTGCACAGAACTTCAGTGCAGGGCTCCTACTAAGATTCCCCAACTGCATGTGGGCCCCTGGTAAGTTATGGGAAATGGTGAAGAAACTGTTCAACGTAAGTGGATGCCAAAGGAGAGCGGAATACAAAATTAATTGCCCAAGAGCCATTTTATCAAGGTATAAGTAGTTGATAGGCACGAAGTTGGTATTTTCCATAGCCCCATAAGGAAAAACCAAAAGGAGCAAGTTTTTTTTGTTGTTGTTGTTGTTGTTGTTGTTTTAGCACATTGGGAATAAAAGACTTAACTCTTGCTGGGTCCCTAACACTTGAGGCCCTACTTTTGTGCACATTTCCTGCAGCCGTCCCCATAAGAGCTGCAGCGTGGCTGTGAACACCCTGCAAAGGCTTGATGAGTCAAACCATCTTTCATATGGTGGGAGCAGGGCCTCAGCGTTACCCAAGTCCAGAGGGTGCCACTCAACCCTAGAATACGTGACTGGTGCCCCCTGGAGTTGTGCGGCACCCCCAGGGAGTGTTTACTGTCGATGAAAGGTAGTATAAGGGTGCTGCAGAGAGGTCGAGCTGTTTCCCCTCGTGATAAGCCCACTACCTGTACACACACACATACGTGCATATGTGCGCGTGCACACGCGCATACACACACACACACACACACACACACTAGCACTCATGCCTTCACAGTAGCCTTGGTTCCACTTTGGTGTATTGAGCTCAAGCCTCTCTCTTTTTTCTTTTAATTAATTTTTTTAATTTATTTTTGAGGCAGAGCAAGCACGTGAGCGAGGGAGGGGCAGAGAGAGAGAAAGGGACAGAGGAGCTGAAGCAGGCTCTACGCTGACAGCAGAGAGCCCAATGCGGGGCTCGAACTCACGAACCGTGCAATCATGACCTGAGCGGAAGTCGGGTGCTCAACCGACTGCGCCCCCCCAGGCATCCCCCCAAGCTTGTCTCTTTTTGAGCCCAAACGCTGAGACGAAGTAGCTTCTTCCTCAAACTGGGAAAACTTTCCCTCCTAGAGAGGGCTGAAGCATGAAGGCATGACGTTATGGTTAGACATGGCAGACGGCAGAGAAGCACAATGACCACTCTGAGGGAACCAAGAAAGCCCAAAGGGGAGACAAGGTTTAGAGCTAAATCAAGATTGGATTTTGTCATGAAAGGCAGAACTGGCAAAAGCATCATTACAAGGCATTAACCTTGTTACACACAGACCAACAAGCAGAGGCTGGGATTCAGAAGTAAATTACACATAATAAACTAGACCGAATAGGCTGAGAGCAACATTAGTGATTATGCCCTAAGGGGAGAGAAGGGCAAGATAGAAAATAGGCCAAAAAAAACGAGTAAGAATAATCTCTGGACACAGGGGGCCGACTGCACTATTTCACCCCTTTTTCGGCTTGACTCCCTGGGTATTAACTTCACTTTTGTGAGGAGGTTTCTCTGAAGGCTGTCTTTCTTTTGTTTTCATTTGCTGAAATGAGCAGAAGAAACCCACTCAGAGGGCCCCTTTCTCCATTCACAGGGACTCGTCCGTTTCTGTGTGTGACTAGCACAAAAGAATCCATTTCCATTCAGCTAGAACAAGCCCTCAGAGTTTACGTGAGGTCCAAGCCTGCTCTTTCCTATTTCCGTCCAGGCCCGCGGTTGTAATTGGCTACACGACCCTGACTGTGGCCAACGTCCTCCGTGGTGAGAGGAACGAGCGCCCAGCCAGTCCTTGGTCCCTCATACTTGAGGAAAAGCTAGAGTCTGGTGTCGCGTCCCACGTGACTCTCATTTCTTGCGCTGACTTGCTTTTGGTTGCAAACATCAGAAAGCCAACTCGACAGGAACTTAAGCCATAGCGTCTATTGTTAACCTAGTAGAAAGCTTAAAGGTTGGAAGCTGCGCCCCGCGGTGTCCTTAAGAAACCAGAGCCTGGGGCGCCTGGGTGGCGCAGTCGGTTAAGTGTCCGACTTCAGCCAGGTCACGATCTCACGGTCCGTGAGTTCGAGCCCCGCGTCGGGCTCTGGGCTGATGGCTCAGAGCCTGGAGCCTGTTTCCAGTTCTGTGTCTCCCTCTCTCTCTGCCCCTCCCCCGTTCATGCTCTGTCTCTCTCTGTTCCAAAAATAAATAAACGTTGAAAAAAAAAAATTAAAAAAAAAAAAAGAAACCAGAGCCTTTATTTTCCCCTGCACCAATTTTAGCACGTTGATTTTCATCCTCCATCTTGAATCTCGTGGAAGCAAAGTGGCTGCCATCACCCTGTACACAGTGGCCTCACACAACAGATTTCAAAGGGAGGAGATACGGGGAGTGGGCGAACAGGGTCTCCTCAAGGGCTTCCTCTTATCACGGAGGAAATTTGTTCCCAGAAGCCCCTCCAGTGGACTTCTTCCATCTCACCGGCCCAATATGGACCACATGGCCACCTCTAGCTCTAAGGGATAGGAAAGCAGATCTCTGGCAGTGGGGAATGGGATAACCATGTGGCTTGGACCAGTCACAGTTGTCCAGGCTTGAGTTTATTGCTACCTGAACCAAATAAGGGTTTTGTGGCAAAGAAGGTGGGAATAACTGCCTCAAGTGTGGCGGCCACTGTTCGTGTTTGAAAATAAGGTAATGAGGGGCACCTCGGTGGCTCAGTCGGTTAAGCGTCCGACTCTCGGTTTCAGCTCAGGTCATGATCTTGCAGTTCGTGAGTTCAAGCCCTGCATAAGGCTCCACGCTGGTGATGTAGAGCCTGCTTGGGATTCTCTGTCTCCCTCTCTCTCTGGCCCTCCCCCACTTGCACTGTCTCTCTCAAAATAAATAAATAAAAAGTAATGTGACCAAATACGGAGTGTGTATTACCATGCACCGAGCACTGTCCTAAGCTTTGCTGGGGCTTGTGTACGAAGTCATTCTCACCACTTCCGTTGTATAGAAGAGGAAACTGAGTCACAGCGAGGTTACAGTGCCCCACGTTAAGTAGCTAGAAAGTGACAGAGCCAGGAATTCAATCCAGGAGGTCTGGCTCACTCTACTATCCCTATTAGGTAAGGTGATAAAATACTCCAAGTAGCACACAGTAAGTACGTGCTACTAATCACAGCTAGTTATTAGTTTAACCCTCCAACAGGGTTAAAGAAACTGCCCGGGCCACCCAGTGGGTGCGAACTGAGCTTGAACGCAGACCTAAGCTCTCTAACTCCCTAGTCCCAGGCAGTTTGTTTATGTCACTAGCTCCCAAGTTCAGAAACGTTGATTTCATGGCTCTAACTAACCTGTGCTACTGATCCAGGACTTCATTTGGAAAACTAGTTATTAAGGAATGGTCAGAACTCAGGGAAGGACACTAGAAAAGATGGAATGGTAATTTGGAAGCAGCTTTTCTTCTTTGCGCCCTTACAGCTTTTGAGCCACTTCTGGTTTTTTGGAGCCAGTCTTTCACAAGCAGAATATCCCCATCCAACCTCAGCAAAACTACGCGTCATGTCATGGTCCTTGGCTAATCAGAACGGCTGCAGTTATTAAGCACCTACTGTATACCAGCGGTAGGCATACACTGTCCCATTTGTCCTTGTGAATAATCAGTTTACAGCCATAACTTTTTCTGTGCCATGGGATGAGGGAGAATGGCGTCCTCCAAGCCATAGATCGTGGTAATAGAACTTTCGAGATGCCCAGGTAGATGACACCCAATTCTCTGAGTTAGCCTCTCTGCAGTGACCAAATATTTAATAAGTGGTCAGCTGATCTTAACTTTGAACAATTCTGGTTTTATTTTAAGGCAAGATGTGTGATGTGGTTTTGTTATTTTTTTCAATCTAAAGGTCATCCGATTTTTCTTTTTCTGCTCATAGTCATGAGGCATCCTTATCTAAACAGTGATCTATTGTTCTGATTCTCAGACCCACAGAGATTTTTTTTTTCTTAACTTCGATTTTAACAGGACAGTTCCTCATCTTCCCCGACTGCATGAAAAGTATCTTTTAACAGGAAAAAAAAAATCTCTAATGGGCTTTCCAAAAATCTTCTTAAACTGAGTTCACTATGGAATATTTTATGCAAATAAGTCACTCTCTCTTAGGTTATGACATCTTTCCCTTGAAAAGTGATCACGGCATTGGAGAAATCCTCACTAGCTTATCTTTTCTCCCCAGCGTAACTTCAACAAAGAAATAGAGACGGCACTTTAAAGGCTTCAGAAATCAATTTAGTCCATGAATCCATTTACTTTAGATGTTAATGAAACTTGGTGGGTTTAAAAATAATGAATGTTTAATAAGACATAAATTGAAAGACATAAACACTGTCAGCAATAATATAATGAAGTTAATAAGTCTTAGCCTCCCCCTGCTCACCTCCCCTCTCCCCAAACAGGGCGATTTGAGGAGTTAACGGTGATGCTTACTGGAGTTTGCCAGCTCTCCCATTGGCTAAAACTGAAATGTGGGTTTGGAAACCTTAGTACAATTGGGAACTGAGCTCTGGCAGATAAAGTATGCTATCACACTGTGTTCAGTAGCTACAGACAGTAACGGCTCGCTCTAGCTTCATATCTTCCAGAGATTTGTGTAACAAACTCAGTTTCCTGTCGTTGAAGGCAGGAAGCAGCGTGAAGCGCTTTATGCCTTTAACCAAGAAAGAAAAAGACATCTTGGTCAACACTCTCTCTGCCCTGGGTTTAAAAAGGGGCTGTATTTAATGATCAGGAGCAAGCATGTGATTATACGTGCTCAGTGCTCCAGACCATTTAAATGCCTTCGGGTTGGAGTTCGGCTTTTTGTTTCCTCATCAAGAGCATCAGCATCAGGGTCCAGTCCTTCTGCTTGGTTCCTCTTTAGCTTTGTGGTTCTGTCCTGCCCACCAGCCTTGAGTGTATCTTTCCCTTTTTACCCTCTGAATTAATTATCCTATCTTTGGGCTTTACATTGTATCCGTCTGGTGAATCCAGAGTCCCTCCTGTCTGCCGTCACACCCAATGGGACTGTCTGTCTCACATTTTGGGAAGTGGCTTGTTTAACCTCACAGAAGCCAATCCCTAACTAAAATAATTTGTTGCAGGATCATGCAAACAGCCAAGCATAAGACTGTCTCCCTCCCAATTCAGCAATGGGCTCTTTCCTTGGCAATAAAGTGAATTCGGTTTGATGTATCAGCTGGGGGAGTGTTAAATGGATGGCTAGCTCGCTGCTGGAAATCAATGCATGTTAATACATAGGAAACCAATGGCTTTCCATGGGTTGGGCAAGCATGGTGATCCCACACATAAAGGGGATAAGAGGTTGCTCCTGGGGATCTTGTCTAAGAAAATGTATTTGGGGCTCGAGTAGGATCCTTCGCAGGTGGGCATGAGTAATTATCACTGTTAAAAATTATCTTTTTTTTTTTCCATTTGTGCGTTTGTGTGCATGTTCAGAAAGAAGGGGAGCAACCTGAAAGAGTCCAACCAATCGCATCATCTACCTTGATCCATTCCGACCTGACATCCGTTTATGGCACCGTGGTAATGAACAGGACTGTTTTGTTCTTGGGGACTGGAGATGGCCAGTTACTTAAGGTTGGTTTTCTGTGCCTTCTTCAATGTCAATTTTAATAGTGATCCATTTTGTGCTTTTTAATTTATTTTTTAGTGTTTCTCGGTTATACACAAGCTCATACCAACTGCTTTGTGAACTGTTCAGAGACCCTCAGAAATTACCAGAAAGAGACTTCTAGAAATCCGTATGTGATAGCCTCCCTAGCCGTGTAACAAAGCACCAGCCACCTTGCTTCCCAGGAGCCTGCCAAGTTATTCTCCCCTTCCTTACTCATAAGCTGCCTAGGTGAGGTAAATAGGGGTCTGGCCCTCACCCTACCCTGGATCACCTTCCTAAGACCTTTAACCTTTTAGTTCCTATCTCCTTTGTAGTGGAAATATGCAAAGTACCTGACTTCTCCAAACCTCAAACAGATGAGGGATTATAAGACTTAAAAAGTAGAAAAAACAGGTGTTCCTTCCCTCCAGCCTATTTGACACCCACAGAGGGGTTTTGTTTTCTGCCCTTTGTACCCACACATACCATGGAGAGGTTAGAGACCTGAGATCCTTTGAGATTCCCCCTGACTCGTATCTCAGAGGACTATTTTTTCCCCCCACTGTAGAATGGGTATACCACTGGACAAGTTGGGATTTTTATTCCCTGGGCAGGGAGCGGGAGGCAGTTGGGAGAAGGAGAAAATAAAATCAGGAACCTCTAATGACTTGTCTGGAGTGATATAGTGGTTATCTTATCAATTTCATCAGGCATTTATTGAATACCTCCGGGGGGGGGGGGGCGCCACCACTATTCATGGCTAGAAACTGCACTGTCACCCTAGGCTGACATTCCTCTGCCTCCCGGTAGTCGGTTGATTTACTGTCAGTCCAGGTTCTAAATTGAGTACAAATAGATTTGATTTCTCAACTGATCTCCCATTGACAACTAGCTGTGTGACTGTAGGTGAATCGCCTAACCTCTCTGAGTTTCCCTTTCCTCATCTATAAAATGAGATTGTGCTAGACAACCCAGAAAACCCCTTTCTCTCCTGTACGGTCTCTAATTCTGTCTTCTGTGCACTTATCCCGCACTCTAGCCAAACCTCTTGGCTTGTCCCCCGATGTGCGTTATGTAGTCTTGTTTGCCTACCTTTGTTCACACTGTGCCTCCTTCTGGGATTGCTTGCTTGCTTGCTTTTTTTCTCCCCCTATGCTTTACTGAATCCTATGTATCTATGCTTTGGCTCGGCTCAAACTCCACCTCCTCTTTGAGGCCTCCAAAGCCCAGAGTGATCACGTTTTCCCCTCATCTCCTGAAACACTCATTATCTGTACCATTCTGTAGGCCCATTACAGATGCCTCGTGTTGATCCCCAACCTTTTCACTCGTGTTTGTCTTGCCTTCCCAACTTGATTTTAAGCTTCTCAAGAAGGGGGTCCTGAATTCTCACAGCCTAATACAGTGTTGCGTGCCTGGTAGGCATTTGATTTAATCTGTTTTCTTTGGAGGAAACCCAGTAACATATGGGAGGGAGTTTGTTTGTATACACATTCTTTTTAAAATATACATTGATCATCTCTCCTGTTGTGTTAGCTTTATTTCCTGGGGAAAGGTAAACACCCGTCAGTCATTCTACCCAAGTGGCTTGGTGCCGTGTGATGACATCTGAAGCGAGGCCAACCTGGTCCGGCAGATTGGACCCATTAACCTGGCAGAGGAATTTGCCATCAGTCTTTACGGGGCCTCCTCACCAATTATCTCTTCAGATTTAGGATATTTTTGATGAGTATTTTGACAGGAACACTGTTTCCCCAAAGCTGAGCCAACCAAACTGTTACATGGTAAGTTGGAGGTGAAGAACACTTGGCTATAAATAGCTCCCCACGGGACAGGCTGGTTTCGCCTGTCCTGTTTGCTCACCCCAGCAGTTTGTGTACAACTGGCCAGTTTTTAGTGATGTTGTGACACCAGAGGGGTGGGGCCAGGCTGCAGCTTTAAGCCACCGAGAAAGAGGTGGCTGACCAAAGTCTGGTTTCCTCAGCATCTGTATGGGGTATACCTTCAGAAGCCATGCCTGTGGCCTTGGTGTTTGTTTGTTTGTTTTTTGGATTCAAATAACAAGGGCAGGTTGGTTTATTGTTTTGGGACAGCTGACATTTGTCTGGTGTTTCCCTTGTGCCAGTCACATTAAATGTTTTAACTCACTGAGTCCTCTCCACGGCTCAGGAAGATAGTTCTGTGATATATCCCATTTTACTGATAAGGGAAGTGAGGCCCAGAGAAAGTGGATGATTTGCCCAAAGTACGCACGGCAGAGCAGAGATCTGAACCTGGAGTGACTTCAGAGTCTGCACTAATGTCCCCTGTGCTCCACTGAGTTTTGTGATCTCTGCCCCAGACATGCACAACCACTCCCTCAGCGTTCTTGGGGTTGGGGGGCAGGGCGTGGTGGTGAAGGGAAGCATGTTGATAGGGATCCATGGAGGGGAGGGGACAGTGGAACCAATACTCCTGGGGTGTGGGTCATGGTTTTTAGAAGCTCCGGGAAGCAGCACCTGGGTGGCTCAGTCGGTTAAGGGTCAGTCTTCACCTCAGGTCATGATCTCATGATCTGTGAGTTCGAGCCCCACATTGGGCTCTGTGCTGACAGCTCAGAGCCTGGAGCCTGCTTCACATGGTGTGTCCGTCTTTCTCTCTGCCCCTTCCCCACTCATGCTGTATCTCTCTCTGTCTCTCAAAAGTGAATAAACGTTAAAAAAAAAAAAAAAAAAAAAAAAAAAAAAAAGCAGCTCCAGAAAGGATCCCAGCTCTGGAAGGAGGCAGACCATCTGACTGAAGGGAATGCCTCAATGGCATGATAACTTCTTAGGAGTTAAACCCTCCCCCAGCTTTACTCAGGAAGGTCCCTTCCCTCATGAGGAAGTTTTGAGGGACGAATTTGAACTGACTTAGCCCTGCCAAGCTGCCTTGGACAGCCCAGTAATTCCCAAGACTCCCCCATGTATCCTGTGTGCAGATTCTCGGATGTAACCCCTGAAATAACCCAGAGTCCCGAGACCCAGGACCATGTCGATGATTGAGAAGGCACAGATAATCCCCGAATCCCTTTGTTCAGAAACTTCAAGCTTCTCCCTTGCCAGACTTGTCACCAGAACTGTTAGGAAAGACGAACATTGATAGACACAAGCTTGGCTTCTTAAGCCACAGAGTGGAGATACTAATGAGCCCCACAAACAAAACCCAACCCGAGGCAGCCAGTGGGAGTAGGAGAAGAAAGAGGGCTTGGATCACCCACAGCCTGACTCATCAGTTTCCCAGTGATCAAGAGTTGGCAACATGTTGACAGACAATAGGCACTGTAGTATACGACTGGTTGGATGAGGGGCAGAAACCAGCAGTTGGGGGCCAATTGCTGGGGTTTTGTTCCACTACACAAACGCACACACACTCTAACTTAAGTCTCTGAAAACCTCACAGAATTTTAACGTAGTTCGATGCAATTTTATTATTCTTTTTAAAATTTCTTTGATGTTTATTTTTTGAAAGAGCGCATGGGGCAGGGGTGGGGCGGGGGGTGGTGGGTGCGGACAGAGGATTCAAAGTGGGCTTTGCACTGAAGGCAGAGAGCCCAGTGTGGCGCTCCGACTTGCGAACTGCAACATCATGACCTGAGCTGTAGTCGGACGCTCAACCGACTGAGCCACCCAGGTTCCCGTTTGGTGCAATTTTAAACATCGGGTTATTTAATTTTTTCTTCTTATAAGAGTAATATATGTTCCTCGAGAAAGGTGCAAAGTAGCAGAGGGTGAGGGAAAAACAGGAAAAAAAAATACCCCCTCGCGGTTACTGAAAGGCACTGACTGCTATCAGCGTTTTCTTTTTCTTTCTTTTTCTTTTCTTTCTTCTTCTTCTTTTTTTTTTTTTTTTTTTTTTGCATAGTTGAGGTCAGACTCTATCCAATTTTGCATCCATATTTTTCCTCCGGTTATGCCTGTATTAAAATGCTATGGCAAACTCTTGGTTAAATGGTATTTTTAAATAGCTGTATCATATTCTCTTGCGTGGAAACATCACATTGCGCTGAGGCCGAGAGAGCGAATCACTTTCAAAGCGTCTTTAAAGACCTGTACTTCTTCCAGGCGATCTGCCACTGCCTCCAAAGGTAAGGTTTTCCTGAGGAAGAGTGGAAAAACTAAAGACTTTACAATATGCCAATACCCTCACTGCCCTCTTTCTCCTGCCTTTATTCCTAGATGCTTTTGTAAGATTTTTGAAACATGGTAGGAATTTAGAACTTGAAAGCGTCCTTTTCACAGTATCTCATCTGTCCCCTTATTTTATTGACACGTGAGATGTCGATATGGTTGTGAGATGGGTTGTGTCGTCACTTTTTCCTCCCTGGTTGTTTCCTCATTTTACTTCCTTTCTGATCATGATTGCATGCTATACTTTCTCAGTGGTCAGCGTCTCCACTGAGATCAGCTGAAAGAGGGTGGCCACGCTGAACTCAGCTGGCAGGAATTCATAACTCACGTGTCGCAAGCCAGCACACTGCAAAGCGTACCCGTTTTTATAAACACATGCGAATCCTTGTCCAGATTGTGGGACAGCCTCTCATGTGGTTTGGATTCCTTTGAGCTGACTGTGTCGCATACAGAAAATTGTCCTTATTTCAAGGGCAGAACTGAATATTTTCAGCTTTTCCAGGTGGTAAAATAAGTATTAATGGAATATGCATGAAATTTGAAATTTGTAACTTTATGCATGTCCATTAGCCTTTCTTGTAAGCATAAAAGATAAGGCAGCAGGCGAGGAATAACAACAGCGAACATTTCTGAGCTCTTACTGTGCGCCGGCCATTGGAACCAGTGTCTGTATGGGCTAACTTGTTTAATCCTCATGAGTCCGTAGTGTTACCAAACCTACTTTATAAATGAAAAAAATGCGAGGCTCAGAGGGGTTAGGGAACTTGCTCAAGGTGATGTAAACTGAAGCAATCTGTCCCCTCTCCAAACTGCACTGATAATTCAAATGCACTCTGTAGGGTTTGGTACAATTTGTGGAACTGTGTTTTGTTTTGTTTTTTTTAAATTTTCTTTCAAATATTAGAGTACTGGGGTTAATCCCAAGATGCAAGTATTGAGGTTTTTTGAGAAGAGGCCCTGGCTTCTGTGGTTTTAGTTTGTTCCTATTTGGGGACGGCCTCCTGGCAGCCCCACAGAGCCCAGACTTCTGTATTAGAAGGCAGGACTTCCCCCGCTCAGGTCTGCAAGTGGGTCATGGGAGCCCCTGAACCCCCTGTGGGACCCCAGCTTTTCCCCCGTGGGTTCTTTGGGAGTAAATGTCAGAAATCTGGGTTCAAGATGATTTTTGGAACGGCTCTTGTAGGAGGAGGCCAGTGTTGGGTTTCTCCAACATCCCTAGGACCGAAGTGGGTTTCAGGGTACTGGGTGCCGTCTCACGCATGTCCCTTCCCCATATCATCAGAGAAGCACTACTCACATGCTTCGAGTTGGGACTGGCCATGTATGAGGCCCTCAAAACTTATTCCCACTGGTGGCTTTCATTTATCCAAACCGTGGAGCAAAATTGAGACCAGTTCTAGAAAGTTCTTCTGCATGGAGGTCTGCCTTGATTCTGGTTTTAAAGTTTTCAAATGAAAGGAAGAGATAACAAAAATAATAAAATATTTTATAAGGACAAGCTTACTATTTATATTCCCATGGAATGTTCAAATAAGGAAGAGGAGGCCAACCCAGGACAGGACCTGGGGCCGGAGGTAGGGGAGTGGGGATGGCTAGGCTGAAGTAATAGACCAAAAAGTAAAAATAGCAGGAAATGGCCTCCACGATTGGCTGTTTGGAATGTCATACGAAGCTATTTCAAGTTCGCTTCCATCTCATTCATTCTAGTTTGTGAGTTAGCCGGGACTCCCCAGTTTAGAGCTCTTCCTGCCATGTCCACACAAACCTAGAACTTGTGGTTCAAGCTGTATGCTTCTCTTGCTACTTACACTGAAAAAAATAGGTTGGAAATAAAAGAGGAGTTTGCCGTAATCTTTATATTTCACCTTTGTTACTCCTAACGACTCAAGCGCATTGAACACTGGTGGATAATTACCTTGCTTTCTCGTGTGTTCGTGTGCGTGGTTTAGGCCTCCTTCACCGCATTTCTTAGAAACTGTTTATCAAAAAAAAAAAAAAAAAAAAAAAAAAAAGATTGGCTTGGATGCCCTTTAACTGGTTAACCCCACAGAGTGAGGCCTAAGGAAAGAAATTTGGAGTATATGTTTCAGATTTTTGAATACCCATGGCTTTTCTACGTCATGGTAATAGTAAAGGAAAGAAAGAAAGAGGCTTTTGTTTAATTTTTCTCCCCCCCACCTCGTTTTCCTCACCATGCTATTCTTTCCGTGGGTGGTGTTGAACTTGTAATGTAACTAACTGTCTGGTGTGGAAGTCTCACACTCCACACGTTTCAGGACTGGAATTGGGCGGGGTTTTTTTGTATGCAACAAAAATCCCAAGGCTAGTTAATAGCCTACCATGAGGCTTCAGGAAGATGTCAACAGGAGCAATATGTTGACACAAACTGAAATTCTCCATCGGGGAAAATTTGTTTTCTACACAGGCTTCAGCTGGAAAAATCTGAAGAGCCCTATAAAATCTTGAATGCTAATAGAATTTTTTTTTTCATTTAATAAATATTTATTGGGCACCTTTTATGTGCCAGACACTATTCTGGGTACTGAGGATACAAAAGTGAATAAAGCAGGCAACCCCCTTGCTCTCATGATGGGGGGGGGGAAAAAGGATGGAAAATAAGTCACTGAATTAATCAATAAAGCCATTTCAGACAGTGAGTGGTAAGTGCTATGGAGGAAATCGACTGATGGGTAGAGAATGAGGTAGAAAGGCAACCAGGGAAAGCCTCTTAGAGGAGGTGACGTTTGAGACTTGAAGGATGAAGGGGTAGATAAGAATATGCATGGCAGAGGCTCAGGATGACTTCAGATTAGGTCTGTACTAAAGGGGCATTCTGGAAACAAGAGATAAAAATCCACATCATGCCCAAGGGGTGTGTGTGAATTGGATGAGATTCTTTTATACAAAACTCAACCCATTTTGGGTTTCTGTGACTCATTGTTACTTCCTGCATCGCTTCACAGATCGTGTTCTTTTTCCAAGGCTGCCCAGCTAAACCGAGCTGAGGAAGGAACATTTCCCGTGCTCCAGTCTCGCTGGCTTTCTTCTCTGTGTTGATGTTGACATGAATGTTGCAGTTAGAAGATCCAAGTTTGGCTTTGATGCCCCTGGGCTGGGCTGTGGGGATGGGGATTGGAGGGGTAGGAGGTGATATTAATAGAGATCTAGCAGAGGAAGAAAGCCATGTCTCTCCTGTCCTGGAGTCATTTGAGAGAGGTGAAGGCCCCAGTGGCAGAGACCCCCAAGCTCTCCATGTGGCATGTCTGGGCCCCTTGTGGATGCAAATGAAAACTTCCTGTTGTCCTGTCCTCAGGGTTATGGAGATCATTCTCTGCGTATGATCTAGCAAAAAGAAAAACAATTTGACCCACTCACACTCACTTTTCACATTTAAATCTTATGTATTTATTTAAGATAGTACATTGACATTGTTCAAAATTCAAAAGAACCAAGAGAATATATAGAGAAAGTCACACATTCCTGACCTCTGGGGCAACCAGCGATATGGGTTTCTTGGGTATCTTCCCAGAGATAGTTTATAAATGTCTGCAAGTAAAAGGGGGAAGATGGCCTTTCCCCCATTTTATCAAATATACAGCATATTAAACATGCTATATAAGTATATAAGTATGTTTATGTAATATATAAATATATACACAACGTAATGTATTCAACATATACACAAGGAGCTTTCTAATTATTTTTACAGCTAAATAGTATCATATTTGTTTGACTATGCCTAACCAACTCACTGTTGTTGGACATTTAGGTTGTTTCAACCTTTTGCTAATTTGTGATGCAATAAATATCCGTGTACATATGTCATTCACCATACATATGAGGGGCTGTGGGGTCTAAGGGTATGCTTTATAATTTTGATAGATAATGCCAAATTACGTTCTAGAGAAGTGTCACTCCCACTATCGATGAAACATAATTTAAACCCAGCATCTATAGTTATCAGGACAAGCTTTCAGTGTAAGCCACTCTAGGTAGCTTGTTTAGGAAACTGGTTGGTAAACCCCAGCACATAGTACACTTAAGAATTTTTTTTTAACACCATAAAGGCTTCCCTGCCAGAATTCAGAGTTCCAGAGAAAATACCGGTGCCTCGTCTCCAGGTAAATCGCAGTTGCCGCAAACTAGATCTTCATAGCCCTTCCCCGTCGACATCAACCATGTTCCAAGAATAAATAAAAGAAGTCCCTGTAAAAACTGCAGCGCAGGTCCTAACTCACTTAAGATGCATGAGTGGTGGTGTTTTATAAATTAAGTTTTTATTTTAAAGCAAATCCCAGACACTGTCATTTCACCCCTACATGTTTCATTACACATCTCTAAAAAATGATGGTCATTTTCTTTCTTTTTTTTTTTTTAATGTTTATTTTGAGAATACATGCATGCAAGCGGCAGAGAGGGAGGGGAAGAGAGAATCTGAAGCGGGCTCTGCTCTGTCAGCACAGAGCCCGCTGCAGAGCTCAATCCCACAAACTGTGAGATCATGACCTGAGCCAAAATCAAGAGTCCGGCACCGCAATGGCCATTTTCTTAAATAACCATACCCATAATGCTATTATCACAGCAAAAATATCAGTAGTTCTTCAGCAATATCTCATAGGAGCTTATACAATGAAATCTTCCTAAGTGGCTCGAGAGTATCTTTTGAAAATGACTTTTGTTGAGGTTAGAGTGGGAGAGAGCCAAAGCATAAGAGACTCTTAAAAACTGAGAACAGGGGCGCCTGGGTGGCGCAGTCGGTTAAGCGTCCGACTTCAGCCAGGTCACGATCTCGCG